>NC_092872.1:371703385-372036163 GCF_028372415.1 Notamacropus eugenii | reverse complement strand
AAGACTGTCAACTGTTTTTTAAGAAGAAACATTACAAAGATAATTTTATGAGGAGTAAGTCTGCAGATACTATTCAGAGTGATGGCATGAAAGGGGATGAAGATTGTATTTCTGGTATGACCAGAGGAAACTGGATAGTAAAAAGAGACAGAAGATGCAGAGGCATTCTTTCTTGATGGAAACTTTTAAAATTTTTTCTTAGGAAGAAGATAAAGAAAATTCTTTGGAAGATTTTTCTGCATCTGCACACGTCTCTTTGTTTGGTGTCTTGAATAAATTATGTAGGACTATATTCTCAGAAATAAAGACAAGTCATTACCATTAGACTGTTGGTATATGATGACTCTTACTATGCTATTTATCACAGCTAATATATTGCAAATAATTATCTATGTCTGTTTTATTATTGATTATATTTTTAGCAGATGGGATATTCAGTTATTTTAATATAAATTTAATCTTGCAAACCAAGAAATATAAATAACTATTTATTGAGAAAGATATTCCTCCATATAATGAAATAATAGCTAATGATCTGGAATGAAGCCTTAAAAATTCATGAGAAAGAGGATGCAGTGTCATTAATTGATTGGAAAATATGCAAATAAATGAGCAGATGAACTTCAGAAAATCTGGAAAGACTTATAGGAACTGATGCTGATGCTGAGTGAGGGGAGCAGAACCAGGAGAACATTGTATACAGTTACAGCCACATTATATGACAACTGACTTTGATAGATTTGGCTCTTCTCAGGAATGCCAGGTCCTAAGGCAATTCCAAAAAACTCATGATGGAAAATGCTATTCACATTCAGAGAAAGAATTACAGAGTCTGAATGCCGGTTGAAGCATACTATGTGCTCTCTCTCTTTTGTTTTGTTTCTTCTTTCTCGGAATTCATTCCATTGGTTATAATTCTTCTTAAAAATATGATTAATGTGAAAATATGTTTAATGTGAATGTATATGTAGAGCCTATATCAGATTACATGCTGTCTTGGTCAGGGAGAGGGGAAGTGGGAGAAAATTTGGAATTGAAAGCTTGTGGAACTGAATGTTGTAAACTAAAAATAATTTTTTTTAAAAAAAGAAAGAAAAGAAAATGTACAAATATACTTCTGAATTACCTTATAACTTCAGATGATAATGACACTAGTAAATGATTCCATCCCTTAACTCAGCGTAGCTTCCTTCCATTGTCCTCTTCCAATTCAAATAGAGCTTTTAACTTGACCAACAAATGGGCTCCATACATATACTTTACCAACCCTTGCCCAAAAATTTAGGCTTGGACAACCAACAACAAAATTCCTCCCCAACCTCTTTCTTTGGAACCAGAGATAAGAGAAGAGGAAGTAGCAGGAGAGTAAGAGATGTATTTGGGGTGGGAAGAGAAGAAAACCAACACCATGAAAAAAAAAAAACAATTTCAGTTACCTGAAAATTTAGTGGCTTTGATCCATGCTGAAAATAGAGAGTTTAATGTTATTTCTCTGACTAGGGGCAAAGAAGGACAAGCAAGGAAAGGGGGCTAATGACAAGAGGGGGAGTTGAACATGAGATATGTGGATAGAGGGAGGAGAGGAGAATTTGACATGAGAGGGAAGTTGTTTTCTTACCTGCCTCTTTTGTTTTTTTCTTTATATCTGAAAATAATGAATCAGAGGTGAGATAGTATTGAGAAATAGAATCTCCCCCAAAAGAAACTTGGGAGAAAACAATAAAATAACACTTACCCAACTTTTTCTTAATTTTCTCTAAAAATAAAGAGAAATACAAAATTATGTGTGAAACATAACTTGGGGTAGATCAAGATTTGTAGAAGGGAGAACATTTTAAGGAAAACAATCCAAGGACAGGAAGTAAAACTATTTCTACCCAAGAAGCCATTTCCTCAGGGATGGTTGAAACCCAAAGAGAAATTACAGTAGTGATAAGTTGCAAAGAGTTTTGTAGTACCCTCCCCTTTTCATTCCCTTTACCTTGATTATAGTAGGTAAAAATGAGAAAACCAAGAAGAGCCAAGATGAGAAACATCACCAAAAAAAAACCATAGCTCCAGGGAGAGGTCTGGAAGAACTGATCTGTAAGATACCCACATAAAACCCCATGCCAAATTAGAGTTAATCTCAATATGTTGTCCTGAGAAAATTATTGATAAAAAGGGTAATCAAGATATTGATGGTAACAATAAAAGTGCTGATATACTTATGAATTATTACAAGTAAGCATTCAGAGATGGCATAATGTAGTGCAGAGAAGGAAACCTGTGACCTCAAGGGCACATGTGTCCTTCCAGGTCCTTGGGTATGGTCTTTTGATTGAGCCTAAGTTTTAAAGAACAAATCCTTTTATTAAGGGGATTTGTTCTATGAAGTCTAGATTCTGTCAAACGGCTTCACATGAGGACCTGGGGGACCACACACAGCTTTAAGACTGCAGGTTCCCCACCCCTGGAGTGGAAAGAGGAGTCAGAGCTTGAAAAGAGCATAGTTTTATAACTTCTGGAATCTTCGAGGCTATCAGGACTGAGTACTTCAAAGGATATAAATGTATAGGTTTTAGAATAAAAAATCAAAGTTATCAATAATTATATGAAAAAAATTTTCTAAATCACCAAAAATTAGAAAAAAAGCAAATTAGAACATCTCTGAGATATGAGCTCACACCTGTCATATTGGCTAAAATAACAGAAAAGGAAAATGACAAATGCTGGAGGCGATGGGGAAGATTTGGGCACTAATGTACTATTGGTGGTGGTATAAACTGGTCTAACTATTTTGGAGAGCAATTTGCAAATAAGTCCAAAGGAGAGACAGAACTAAGATGGCAGAATGAAGGTAAGGATACACCTGAACTCTACTCCCCAAACCCCTCAAAGTACCTTTAAATTATGACTCAAAACAAACTTTATACCGCAGAACCCACAAAAAGAGAGAGTGAAATTATTTTCCAGCCCAAGACAATTAGAAGGTTGGCAGAAAGGGTCTTTTTCACCAGAGTGAGAAAGGAGTGCAGTCCAACACTGGTGGACCTGGCTCTAGCAAACCAAAAGCAGGCCTCATGGCACCTGAATCAGTAGAAGTGTGGCAGTTTCAAAAAATCTCAGCCCACAGACTTCAAAGACAACTTAGAAGATCAGCTGGGTGAAAGTGAAGTTCAGTCCAGCATAGGCTGTGCCAGCACAGACTAGACCCAACAAACCAGGAACAGACCTTGGGAGTCACTGGATCAAGAGTAGCAGCATCTGCTTCTGTAGCTCTAAACCCAGAGATAGTAAGGGAGTTGAAAAATTGGTTAGAAGGGGATTGCAATAGTCTCTTTCCTAGAACTGAGGTAGGACTCTCTTGCTTTGCCCATAAAATGATTCAGATTGTAGCCCCAGGTTACAATGACAAGGGTGAAAGGAGCACTAGCACAATAGAACTTGGGGGTCACAGTACAGCGGGGTTGAAATGGACTAGGAAACACTGGTCACAGTTCCAGGGAAGAAATCAATGCTTTCCATCACTCATGGATCAGAGAGTAGGCCAGGAGAGTAGTAAACACACCTCTCTTTAGATCAGACCACCTTGAAAAAACTGAAAACTTACAGGTCTGTAGAAGTTATCTAAGAAAATACCTGCACAAAATTCCTGAAGTTTGGGACAGTGCCCTGCACCCTGGAAGGAGAGCCATATTTTAAGAAAAAAGTTAAAGGTCAAGGAATAAGCTGAGAAAATGGATAAACAACAACAACAACAAAATGCTGACCTTAGAAAGTTACTGTGGTAACGAGGAAGATCAAAACACACACTCAGAAGAAGATAGCAAAGTCAAAACTCATACATACAAAGTCTCCAAGAAAAATATGCATTGGTATCAGGCCAAGGAAGAGCTCAAAAAGGATTTTGAAAATCAAGTAAGAGAGGTAGAGGAAAAATTGGGAAGAACAATGGGAGTGATGTGAGACAGTCATGAAAAACAAATCAATCGCTTTGTAAAGGGCACACACACACACACACACACACACACACAACTGAAGTAAAGAAGACCTTAAGAAATAGTCCAAATCAAATGGTAAAAGAGGGCTAAAAAGCCAATGAGGAGAAAAATGCCTTAAAAATCAGAATTGGCCAAATGGAAAAAAAAAGGCACAAAAGTTCAGTGAAGAAAAAATTCCTTAAAAATTAAAATTGGCCAAATGGCAAAGGACATGCAAAAGCTCACCGAAGAAAGTAATTTGTTGAAAATTCGAATTGATCAAGTGGAAGCTAATGACTTTATGAGAAATCAAGAAATAATAAGACAAAACCAAAAGAATGAAAACATAGAAGACAATGTGAAATATCACACTGGGAGAAAAACAGACATGGAAAATACATCCAGGAGAGATAATTTAAAAATTATTGAACTACCTAAAAACCATGATTAAAAAAAAGTTTAGACATCAAGAGAAACATAAATAGGTAAACAGGAAAAGGAAATCATAAGAGATTTAATAAATTTAAACTGTTTACATTCCTTCATGGGAAGATGATGCTTGTAACTCCTAAGAACTTTCTCATTGTTAGGAGAGTTAAAAGGAGTATATATCGACAGAGGATACAGGTGTGAGTTGAACATGAAGGGATGACATCTAAAACATAAAGTTAATGGATGAGAGAGGAATGTATTGTGAAAAGGAGAAAGGGAAAGATAGAGTGAGGTAAATTATCTCACATTAAAGAGGCAGGGAAAAACTTTTACAATGGAGGGGGAGGTAAGGGGAAGTGAGAGAATCTTACTCTCATACTAAAAGAGGGAATGACATACACACTCAACTACATATAGAAATCTATCTTACTCTAAAGGAAAGTAGGAGGGGAAGGGGACAAGAGAAGGATGGAGTGATAGATGGGAGGGCAGATTGGGGGAGGGTATAGTCAGAAGCAAAACACTTTTGGGGGAGACAGGATGAAAGGAGAGAGAGAATAAAATAAATTAGGGAATAGGATGGATGGAAATACAGTTAGCAATAAATAGCAACTGAAAAAAATTTGAAGCAAGTTTTTCTACTAAATATCTCATTTCTCAAATATGGAGAGAATGATTCAAATATATAAAAAAGCCATTACCCAATTAATAAATGATCAAAAGATATGATCAGTTTTTAGGTGAAGTAATCAAAGTTATCTATAGCCATATAAAAATACTCTAACTCAGTACTGATTGGAGAAATGCAAATTAAAACAATTCTACGATACTAATTCGTACCTATTAGAGTGGCTAATAGGACAGAAAAGGCAAATGACAAATGTTGGAGGGGATGTGGGAGAAATGGGGCGTTGATGCACTGTTGGTGGAGTTTTGAACTGATTTAAACATTCTGTAGAGCAATTAGGAACTATGTCCAAACTATAAGACAGTGCATACCTTTGACCTAACTAACACTGCTAGGTCTATGTTCCAAAAGAGATTTTAAAAGAAGCAAAAAGGAAAAGTACCTATATATACAAAAAGCATTTATAGCACATCTTTCCTGAGGACAGAGAATTATAAACTGAGGGGGTGCCCATTACTTGGAGAATGGTTGTATAAGTTTTGGTTTGTGATTATGATGGAATGTTACTGTACTATATGAAATGATGAGCAGGATGCTCTCAGAAAAACCTGCAAAGATCTGAATGTGCTGATGCAAAGTGAAATGTTCTGTGTACAAAGTAGCAGCAATATTGTAAGATCATCAGCCATGAGTGACTTAACTATTCTCAGCAATATAATGATCCAAGACAATTCTGAAAGACTTATGTTGAAAAATGCTATCCATCCCCAGAGAAAGAACTGATGATGTCGGAATATAGATTAAGGAATACTTTTTTACTTTATTTTTCTTGAATTTTTGTGTTTTCTTTCACAACATGACTATTACGGACATGTTTTACATGACTACATATGTTTAACCTATGTAGAATTTCTTATCTTTTCACTGGGGATAAGGGGAGGTGTGGGAAGGGAAAGGAGAGAATTTGCAACTCAAAGTTTTAAAAACAAATGTTAAAAATTGTTTTTGCATGTAACTGGTGGAAAATATACTAAATAAATGGTAAAAAAAAAAAAAGAGGAACTGAAAAAGTTGCATATTTATGCATTAAAATATGTCCTTACAATATCACATTATTTTTGTCTAAATAATTCTTCTTCTTATGATATTAGGATAACATATATCCTCAAAGGGGAGAAATTATAAATGTGTAATTTTTCTAGGTCTTATTTGTTCTTAACTGAGTGATAAATCTTATTTTGAGAAATGTAAAAATATCAATTTATTCACTTTTTATAACTTGAATACTTGTGGTTAGCTTCCAAAAGTTTTCCAAGGGCAAAGAACATATTTAAATAATTCTTGATAGCAGCAGCTCTTTCAGGGGCCTTAGAAAGTAGGCTACCATGCCAACAAAATCAATGACAAGATCAAGTAAAGGATATGGTACTAAATGATATGTTTTAAATTTGATCCTGGGGGTAATAAGAAACAAAATTGAAAAAGACAGAGTTTTTGAACCCCCTATAGAAGGTCCATTTGAATATCCATGGATGAATTTCATACAAATGCCTAAATACATGGGCTTTGCATATGTCTTAGCAATTATCTATGAATTCTCAAGTTAGATCAAGGTTTTCACCTTTGGAACTGTTTCAATTGTTGTATAGAGTCTTAAAATCATGGTTACTTTGCTGGTTTATTAATTTTTTTCTTTTCCAAACTATAAAAATATTATGTTGACAGAAGGACCCATTTTACATCAGGTCATGATGATTTTGCTTGTTTTTAAAAAGATTTTCTAACCAATGCCCATACCCTCTATAGGGCTAATGCAAAATAAAAAGAATAAATCATCTGTGAATATTGGTACTCTCTAAACTTTCAGATGAGTTACAGGCACCCTGTGCTAATGTTCTTCCTCTAGTCTTAACGTATATGTTTAACCTATTAGGACTTTCATCCCATGAAATAATTATTGGAATGCCAATTTGATTAGGCTTTTTCAGGTCTTACTAAATTACACTGTCTCCCTCACTATACTATCAGTAGAAATTTTGAGAAATGATACCCAAGGAACCACTGATGGAGCACGCCATGATACAGAATGTAGCAAGTAAGTCTGTTAGGGAAAAAAAAGCACCTCTATAAATCTCCTCCAGAAATATGGTAGAAAAGTTTATCCCAAGGTCAGCAAAGCAGACGAAGCAGACAATTTGTTGTTAATGGTCTAGGAGAGGTACATTTGATTTAGATTTGCATGGAAAGATATTTCTCAGAAACAGACCACTTCATAAGGTAGACAATTAAACCCAAGATAATGGAACAAGATATCTGTTATTTAAATGGACATTAACATGCCTGAATATGCAATTATGTTTATTGTCTTTTGTCTTTTATAATGCCCTGACCCTTTTGGAAGGGGATCTAGGGGCCAGATTCAAAAACAAAGTGTAAGTATAAATCTAAGTCCTTTTCATCCTAGTACCTTGTAGAAAATATTGCTGAGACTGCTCCACAGAAAATTTCTGCTCTTGAGATACAGATCCTCATTTGTAAGGATGCAAATTTTTGCCAAATATTTACTACTGATCAAAATAATAGCTTTAAAAGAACAAAAGCTACTTTTTTATTATGACCTTACATTTTTGCTAAGAGGTTTAAATTTGTTTTTTTCTTCTCTCTTCAATCTATTTCAGTATGATGAATTTACGTCTATTACTTTGTCTTTAGGAAGATATTTTGTATGATTTGTCAATTACATATTTTTGTTTCAACACTACCATAAACTTCTTTGTACTAAACTCCTATTTTGTTGTGCAATCAACTGTCTTACTATAATAATAACAGATTCTAATGTAATAATGTAATGTAATAAAAATTCAATATAGTAAGGGTAATAATCATCACTATTAAGGAAATTGCTTGAAGACAAGAGGAAGAAAAGGACCTTAAGTACAATGAATATAAACATTGAGCAGTCTAGAATTAATGTTTCTAAAGAAATATAAAAGAAGGGGATTACTGGAAAAACAAGAACTACACTTATTTTGCAATACCTTGATGGACTAATCAATCTTCTAGCCATATGGTAAACTAATAATAGAAAGTTCTCAGCCCCTACTGAAAGAAAGAAATAAAATATAACAAACTATGCAAAGACAGTAGAAGCTTGACGTTTTTGGGTAAAAGATTTTTCAGTTCTGCCTAAAACAACTTCTTTTATAATTGAAAAAGAAGTTTGGTTACTACCCCCTTGTCTCCAGCCTTTGAACAGGGGATGTTTTCTTACAAAGAATCCTACCACTTATGTTCCAAATATTTCCATTTTCTTCCTTGACCAATCCCTCTCTTTCGTTCCCCCTCCCCCTCCTGTGAAGTGCTTTACTTGAATGGCCTAAGTTGCCACATAACACTGATAGTTAGATGTATGCTTTGTGAGTGTGTGAAAGATTGTGAAAATATATCTTTATCTTAGGAAACTGAAGTCAGAACTATCAGTAAGAGCAGTATTCCTTATCATGCTAATCTTTTTTGTTTGCTTTCAGTTGGTATCCTACCTTTGATACTTAGTCATTAAACCTCTACTGACCTGTATACTTCTCTTAAGAGATCCCACTTTCCTTAGTTCAGATAATTTCCCAACAATCAACTGGGAAAGAAATTTGTAATTATGATAATAATATGTTCATATTCCTTGACCAAAAGATCACAATACCAGTCATATAACCCAAGGAATTAAAAAGTAAGAAAGAAAGGTCCTGTAAGACCCAAAATATGCATAGCTGCATCTTTTAATGATAGTAACTAAAAATAATTTCATGTCTTTAGTGTTCATTTCCCCTGAAGAATTTTAATCTATGTGATCCTATTTTTCTTGCCCTTAAATCCTTTGAGTACCTTCCTAAATTGACAAAACTGTGGGGTTGATTGAATGTTACTTAATCATCCCTCCTTACTTAAAGCAAGTGATAATAATTTCCATAATTCAGTCAACATAGGTTTTAGACAATGTATGAAACGGCTTTGAAAACCATTTGATAAAGTGAAGTGAAGAAAGTCTGTCCTAATTACTTCAGGGATCTGATCACTCTCTCTCTAGGTCCTATATAAAAGTATCCAGTTAGCTAGAATTTAAGAAGTAAAACAAATGTGACTTTCTAGCAATGTCTCTGAATGGAAACTGCAATGGGGAAGGCTTTGCCATGACTTCAGCTTTGGCCAGTTTTTCTTCTTTTTCTCCCCATTTTGGTTAGAGAAGGACTGTTTGAGCTTTGAAAAATCTTTATCATCTTTCCATTGTTACTCTGGCACAGCATTGTATGGTAGCAATGTTACAGACTTTTGGCTGGATGTTTTATATAACTTCTTATTGTGCCACCTTAATAAATGCATCATTCTAAAAGCTCTTTAGAATGGCTTACTAAATTGTTCTTCAACTGATAATTTTGGAGGAAAACACATTGGCAGACTCTCAGATGATAGCATAGACTATAACTTCCAAAGTCTAGAATCTACGGGGAGATAAGCCTTGCCTTAGGACATAAAATTCACCTGTGAAAGTGAGAGTTGTGATATGGATACTCAGTTTCTATGGGCTACATTGAAAATACATGTCAGATTGCACTCATCTTTTCTCTCCCTCTATCATAAATTCAAGGATGTAGTTTGTCACCTTTTCCTAAAATTCCCTCAATTTAATCTCAGCAATCAGCTGTATGCTAATTAAAGTATTAATTCTTTTCATTGGTCATAAAATTAATTGCTTCACAATATTTGCTTCATTGCCTAGGTAAATTTGTCATATATTTGACCAAAACAATGTTGGTAATCACCTTCTCCAAACCATTTATGACTATATAGTTTGAACATATTTCCCAGAACCCTCGATTTTTGCAGAGACACAAACCCATATATTCTACCAAGTCCAACCATTTATCCTTTTTATTTCCTTCCTTTCAATTCTACTCACCTGCTACCAGCACTCTAGATACCTTCTCTTGTTTGAGGACAAGGTTCAGGACTGAACATGAGATATTCTTATTTGAGTGTTCATTTATAGTAAGGGTAGTTTCTATGGAAAAGAAGCCATGATCATCTTGATCTACTGTGTAACTTGGTGATAAACGTTGTTCTGGATCCTGTATCCATTGTACATTTGGCTGAGGCAACCACCTAGCAGATTGACACACCAGCAAGATGCCTCCATCTCTGTATCCCTCAAGAGAGATAAGAGGGGTTAACCCCAGAGCTGAAGAGAACAAAAAATAAAGTTAAACCAAAAAGCATATCTCAAAGATATTCAGAAACAGAGCTTATCTAGCCCTGGCCTAATTTGTGGATTTGTTTCTGTCTCTCTTTATCAAAGAGCGTGAAAATATGGCATCGCGGCCCCTGCAGAAGCATGTTCTAGCTAATTGAGCTTAGAAATAGATGGTGAGGATATCACAGTATTGATAAAGTAACTGACCTGCTACCTGTAGCTCCCAAGTATACTGTTGGGAGAAAGATTGAGAAGTAAACAAGCATCCATACATTGCCTGGTCTGAAGGCATTATGTTCTTTAGTTTTAAGGAGACTGTCCCTTCAGTGATGGCAACTTGCACAAACTGGATTCTTCCTTGATACTCTTCCATTTGCTTCTCATCTGCTTCTTTGCCATCCTTGTATAGAAGCAGCACAGAAGAGAATTGGTTCTTGAAGAACCTCACCTCCATGTCCTCCAAACTCATCTTGGGTGAGACATGACAGGAGAAAATGACATCTTCTCCCACCAAGGCCTGAATATGTTCATCAGGTCCAATCACTTGAAACTGACCTGTAGGAATTATGAGAAAAGATCTATTAACCATAGACATTTGTCAATACAATGCATAGAGCCTGATTTAGTCGCAGAATGGAAGGTTTCATATTAACCCTTCTTGATCTTTAACTACTTCACCCAGGACAGAAATCTCTCCCTTTTCTACTGACACCAGTCAAAAGTTAAGCGGTTAGAATGATATGTTTATAATATAAAAGAGAAAAATATTAGCATTATAATGGGCTTTAGATGTCATCTAGTACAACCTTCCATCACATGCCAGAATTTTCTGTGCAACATGTCTTAGAGGTGATCATTCAGGTGCTATTTTGTTTGTTATCAGTGACTGAGGGCCTCATATGCAAAAAGCAACCCATCCCATTCTGAGATAGCCCTAATTCAAAAGCCATTATCTTGAATTAAAATCATACTCCCTGTAACTTGTGCTTATTTGTCCTATTTTTCCCTTTTATAGCTTTTCAGATTAATTCTGCTTTCTTCTTTCTCATAGAAGCCCTTCAAATATTTTGAAAATGTAAGTTGATCAGAAGTCATGAAAGAGTTTTGGTTCAGATCAATGGAAAGAATGCTCACATTGATACAATCCCAGGTACATTAAAGTTCAGAAGTATCTTGAGCCCTGAGGGATTCTATTTACTATCCTGATCCTACTACCATGCTTCATTAGAAGGGATAAAACTGACACTCAGATAGGTTCAGATGTCAGTGGAAACGAGGGAGAGAAGGTAAAGTTACTTAAATATTTTTTCTTGTTCTTCCCAGGCTTTGCACCAAGAAGGAAGGAGTAAATATCAATAAGGAGTAGAGCAATAAGATAAATAAGGAGTACTTTACCTAACCAAGTTCAATGTTCTTATTTCACCTAAGTTAAAATATTCACCTAACTAAGCACAATGAGTTTCAAACCTTGGATCCTTACTCGTTATCTCTGAGTTTTGAAAGAAAAGTAGAATATGATTATGAAACTGTGAAACATGAATCAACATGGAAAATGGAAAATGGGCATATATTTTGCAGATGTTACCCCCAACATAAAAAGAGTAATCTGTAAACTATAGGTTTCTGAGCTCTCTAAGAGCCAGCCTAGGTAAGTTTGGATAGGTTCATCATTAAATTGCCCTATGTGTCTCAAGACCTGAAGGAGTTTTACACACATCCAATGCACCAAAATTAAACCTGATTTCACGTGTGGATGTAGAACAGAAGGTCCTCTTAGAGACAAAGAAGATGAGCCCAAATCAATGAAATAAAAAAATCTTAAAGTATGAAAATATTCTAATTTGTCTTATATTCATCAGTAGTGGTAACAGAATCTTAATTGTTATTGTTGTTTTTCTCCTATGCTGAAAATAGTTTATTATACAGGCAATGAATAAATATTTGTAAGGTAGGAAGGAGGGAAAGAATGAAGGAAGGAAGGCGAGTAAGAAGGAAGAAAAGAAGGAAAGGAGGAAATAGGAAAGTAGGAAAAAAGGAAAAAGTGTATTTTAATGGAGTTTTTCACCAATTTCAACCAGGGAAGTGACCAAAATGATAGAAATTTCAAACACATTGCCAGGCTTGGGAGACATATTTGGTGAAGAAGATACGTTTTAGTTCATCTCAAATAATGCAACAATAACAGGCATGCTTACTTTGCCTTGTTTCTCCAGAAGTGAGGATGTGTAGAACTGACCATGTCATAATAGCAGCCACTTGAATTTAGCTGGCTAGTATTAAGAGGAAAGATCTAAAAATAGAAATCTGGTTTAAATGGCTCTTACTGGACTTTAATGGAGATGTGTGGCATCTAACTGGCCCAACTATTATGTATATCCCATAATCATTGTTCAATGTTTCCCCAGGTAAATTGAGCGAAATAGACATGAAAGTAAAAAGAAGGGTGAGGATGGAAGAAACAGACAGAAACACTTACCTGATGCCAGTCTTATGAAATTAAGCACATAGATGAAGACAAGGTGATACTCAAATAGATGCAAGCCTTGACTGGGGCATCTGAAAGCTGGGACATTAAACATATCTGTGGATCTGCTTATCAGAACCTGCAACAAAGTGCAAATGGATAACGATAGAGCAGATAGTGGGGAAGCACTAAAGTCAAGTCAGAAGTATAGTGTAATTCCCTGATTCATGATTAGGATGATTGAAGTCCCATAACTGCTGAGATATGGTGCCCTTGGGAATTTAAATAGGGAAAAAATTAATTTCCTGATCCTGACCACCTCAAATTCTTAAGAGAAACAATTGGAGGATAGTTTTCTCCTTTATAAGAATGAGTGGAGCAATGTTTTTTATGCCCAGTAGGATAGGAAGGGCAGAATAGAGATGTATGATTCCTGAAGTCATGACAAAGAAATATAGCAAAAAAGGAAAGACAAAAGAAGTCGAAGATTGGTGACTATTCTGGAACCTCTTCCAGATTTCCTTCAGCTATATACTTCACTGTTATAAGATCTGTCCTGTGACTCTAATGTACAACTGCTCTGCTTGGATGAGTGGAAAGACAGCTCAACTAGAATTTAGGCGACCTGTACAGTCTCAGATAAATTACTTCACCTCCTGACCATCTATTTTCTTATCTGTCATATGTGGGCTACATAACTCATAAGATCTTTTCTAGATGAAATATTATAAAGATCTGAAGTTGATGAGAGAAAGGTGGATTATTACCCATAATGAATCCATGGATGATATACATTCATAAGTACCAGTAATGTAGAAATGTGAACTACGACAGTGCCTATTTTGTACACCAGAAGCTAATAATCCACATTCTGAGATCTTCCTTTTACTCCTTCTCCCCATCAATCCTGCTACCATATGGTCAACAATTGACCCTCTATTGGGAGATAGTGCACAAGAGCAGTGAAGAGGGAAAGAATCTATCTTTCTTGGAAACAAGCATTGCATAAAGATTGTGTGGCTATGGAGGGCAAGGCAGAAGTGAGATAGAAAGGACTGGTTGATGGTGTTGACAGGATTGGAAGTGATCTGTGGGCTTCATGTCCTGAGAGTGTTCTGGAGCCAATTCTGACTGGCTTAAGAGAGTAACTCCACATTTAACAGAGTGCCTGGCATATAGTAGGTGTTTCATAAATATTCATCGATTGATTGATTGGATTTCTAGAACCGATTGGTAATTTTTCTTTTTTCTTTTAAATTATTCATTTTGAACTTAAATACAAAAAGACAAAAAAAATTTCCATGTGCATAGCACAACATAAAAAAAAGGATTCAACATAAAACCGTGGATTTCCATTTCACACAATTTACTTTAAAAAAAACAACAAACCTAGGTGGTAAATAGTACACCTTGTTTTCAAGGCCACCCTGCTTTTCTGTGCTTCTTTCTAAATTTTCTTTTGTTCTCTGTTGTGTATTTTTTTTCTCTTTTCCTCCCCACCTCACCCTAGAGAAGATTACTATTGCATACACACATATACATACATTATGGGTATATGTGTTGTTGTACACATACATACGTGTGTGTAAAGGTCATCAATGGAATAAACTAGCTAGGCAAGCCCTGGAAACAAATGCACACATATTAGCTATATAACCATGATCAAATCATTTAAACTCAGGGCAACATGTTGGTGGCAACTCTATAAACTAGTACAAACAAATATCAAAATATATTGGCATTTGTTTTCATTCCAGAAGTTCTCAAAGACAATCAAATGACAAACCCAGCAGACTCTACTCTCCCCCTGCCACAGACATACATATGCCTCCTCCAGGATACTTAATCCCATCATTTACATTCCCTAACATTGACTTACCAAATGTGAGTAGATGGAGTTCATAAAATGACATCAGGAAACAAGAAGATGTGTAGGAAATAAGGCTATAAGTAGAGGAGATTCAGTCAAGGTTGAGAAGAACACAAAGAGGGCACCTCAAAAATAAGTAGGGGTTGATCTCTGTCAGAATCATTTTGCTTCTCTGAAGGAAACTGCTTCAGGAACAAAGGTTCAATTCTCTTGTAGGAAATAAATTTTACTGTTCTCTTAAGTGCAGTTGTGTGTGGGCTAAGAGGGTGAGGATGTGAACTTTAGACTAATAAAACAATTCTCTTCTTTGCCAGTTTAATTTTCTGCCCAGGGCACATAATTGATAGCCATAAACATCTGCACTATCTTGAACCAAATTGGTTCCCCCCTGTTTTGATGAAAAGATATTCTCCAAGGAAAACAGAGGTTGGTGACTCTCTCCAGTTTTTCATTTAAATACCAGGAAACGGGGTTTGAACTAACTGCAGCATTTCTTAGCATGACTGAGGTGTCTGAGGGTAGCAATAGGAACAGATAGTGGGTACTCTTTTTTAATTTAATATTTTATTTTTCTGCAATTACATGTAAAAACAATTTTAAACATTCATTTAAAAATCTTGACTGGCTTAATTGAGGAGGAGCAAGAGGAGGGAGAGGAAAGGATTTAGAAGTCAAAACGTTATAAAAATGTTGAAAAGTAAAAATAAACATTAAAAAACAAAAACAAAAACAAACAGAAAGTAGTGACACCTGAGTGGCTGACTTAAGTCTAATTATCTTTCCTTCTCTCCCCTCCATCCCCTGCCCCATTTTGTGAGAAAGGAAACAATTGAATATACGTTATACACATGCAGTCATACAACAAATATTTTCATGTTGGTCTTGTTGGGAAAGAAAACACAAACAAAAAAAAAAAATAGAGAAAGTGAAGGAAAACTATGCTTCTATCTGCATTCAGATTCCACTAGGTCTTCTTTGGAGATGGAGAGAATTCTTCATAAATTTTTCATAATTGTGTTGGATCAATGTATTTCTGGGAATAACTACGTCATTCACAGTTGATCATCATAAAATCTTACTGTTATTGTATACAATGTTTTCCTTGTTCTGGGTACTTCATTTTGCATCAATTCATGTAAATCTTTTCAGGTTCTTTTCTGAGAGCATACCACTTGTCATTTCCTAAAGCAAAATAGTATTTCATTGTAATCTTCAAAAACAACTTTTTCAGACATTTCCCAGTTGATGGACATCCACTCAATTTCCTATTTTTTGCCACTACAAAAAGAACTGTCATAATTATTTTTGTCCATATAGGTCTTTTTTTCCCTTTCTTCTTACATATTTGTGATATAAACCTAGTAGTGGTATTGCTTGGTCAAAGATTATATGTGAATGGTTTTATTTCGGTATAGTTCCAAATTTCTCTACATAATGGTCGTCAGTATACAACTTCAATAACAGAGCATTAGTGTCTCAATTTTCCCACATTCCCTGCCAAATGACATGTTTCTTTCATGTCATATTTTGCTATCCTGATATGTGTGGGGTCTGATTTCAGAGTTGTTTTAATCTTCATTTCTTTAGTCAATAGGAATCCAGAGCATTTTAATATGACCACAGACATATTAAACTTTATTTACTGTATTTATTTTTATTTAATTTAATTAATTAAATAAACTTTAATTATTGTATCTTTACAATAGAACTTTAATTATTCTATCTACAAAAATAAATATTGTATCTGTTCATACTCTTTGATCCTATATCAATTGAAGAATGGCTCATATTTCTATAAATGTGATCCAGTTTTCTAGGTATTTGAAAAATAATGTCCTTACTGGAGAAATTTATGATAGTTTTTTCAAAATTATGTTTGCTAACTATGCATTTCTCTCCATACTATTTTGCTACTGTTTAACCTACTTTCTCTCTCCTTGCAACCTGTTCATTTTCAATTGTGTTTTGCCTCTGACTTTTACTTCTCCCAATCCACCTTCCCTTCTTTCAGCTGCCTATCCCCTTCTCTTATCCCCTACCCCTCCTACTTTCTTATATGGTAAGGTAGTTTTCACTTAGGGATTTCTTTCATGTGGTGATTGGTGGATTTTTTTTTCAATTTCTATTTTACCTTCTGATGCAGCAATATTAGGCAGTTTTCCTTGATAATATGTCTGCAGTAACTAAATGAGATTTCTCTTTCTATCTCTTGCTGCTGGGCTTTGTTAGCAATATATAGAAATACAGATGATTTATGTGGGATTATTTTATATCCTGCAACTTTGCTAAGTTGTTTGTTATTTCAAGTACTTTTTCACTTGGTTCTCTAGGATTCTCTAAGTATATCATCATATCATCTGCAAAGAGCGATAACTTAGTTTTTTATTTGCCTATTCTAATTCCTTCTATTTCTTTTCCTTCCTATTGCTAAAGCTAACATTTCTAGTACCATATTGAATAACAGTGGTGATAATGAGCATTCTTGTTTCACTCCTGATCTTATTTGAAATGAATCCAGCTTATCTCCATTATATCTGCTTGCTGAGGGGGGGAGCCAAGATGGCGGAGTACAAAGACTCACATACGCATAGCTCCAAACCCACAGCCCATAGGACATCTGTAAAAAAAGAACTCCCGGCGAATTCTGGAGCAGCAGAGGCCACAGAATGGTGGAGAAGAGGAGATTTCTGCTCCAGAGAGCCCTGCAAACCTCTCACAAAAGGTCTGTCATGCTGTGGACGCAGAGCCGAGCCCAGCCCTGTGTTGGCCACAGCACCAAGAGGAGCAGATACGGGCAGGCTTCAGGGACGGGATCTCCAGCGGCCGCATAGGTCCCTCCACCCACCCGTGATGGGGGTCTGTGAGAGGGTTTCCTTGGTGGGTTGAGAGGGGAGTGGGGTGCCCCCATAACTCAGGCCCCCGTGGGAGGCAGCAGTGGAGGTGGGAGCAGACCAGGACTCCCCAAGCAGGCAGGAGCCTGGATCCATTGTTGAAGGTCTCTGCATAAACCCCGGAGGGCCCCACGTGGTGGCCCTGCCCCCACCTGAGCACCTGAACTTAATCTCACACTGACTAGCAGCCCTGCCCCCACCCAAAGCCCTGAGGCTGGTAAGCAGCATTTGAATCACAGACCCCAAGCGCTGGATGGGAGGATCTGGAGGCAAAGTGGGTGTGAAGAGAATATTCAGAAGTCAAGTCACTGGCTGGGAAAATGCCCAGGAAAGGGAAAAGAAGTAAGACTATGGAAGGTTACTTTCTTAGTGAACAAGCATTTCCTCCCTTCCTTTCTGATGAGGAAGAACAATGCTTACCATCAGGGAAAGACACAGAAGTCAAGGCTTCTGTATCCCAGACCACTCAATGGGCTCAGGCCATGGAAGAGCTCAAAAAGTATTTTGAAAATCAAGTTAAAGAGGTGGAGGAAAAGCTGGGAAGAGAAATGAGAGAGATGAAAGAAAAGCATGAACAGCAGATCAGCACCCTGCTAAAGGAGACCCCGAAAAATGCTGAAGAAAATAACACCTTGAAAAATAGGCTAACTCAATTGGCAAAAGAGGTTCAAAAAGCCAATGAGAAGAATGCCTTCAAAAGCAGAATTAGCCAAATGGAAAAGAAGGTTCAAAAGCTCACTGAAGAAAATAGTTCTTTCAAAATTAGAATGAAACAGATGGAGGCTAATGACTTTATGAGAAACCAAGAAATCACAAAACAAAACCAAAAGAATGAAAAAATGGAAGATCATGTGAAATATCTCATTGGAAAAACAATTGACCTGGAGAATAGATGCAGGAGAGACAATTTAAAAATTATGGGACTACCTGAAAGCCATGATAAAAAAAAAAGAGCCTAGACATCATCTTTCATGAAATTATCAAGGAAAACTGCCCTGAGATTCTAGAACCAAAGGACGAAATAAGTATTCAAGGAATCCACCAATCACTGCCTGAAAGAGATCCAAAAAGAGAAACTCCTAGGAACATTGTGGCCAAATTTCAGAGTTCCCAGGTCAAGGAGAAAATATTGCAAGCAGCTAGAAAGAAACAATTCAAGTATTGTGGAAATACAATCAGGATAACACAAGATCTAGCAGCTTCTACATTAAGGGATCAAAGGGTATGGAATATCATATTCCAGAAGTCAAAGGAACTAGGACTAAAACCAAGAATCACCTACCCAGCAAAACTGAGTATAATACTTCAGGGGAAAAAATGGTCTTTCAATGAAATTGGGGACTTTCAAGCATTCTTGATGAAAAGACCAGAGCTGAAAAGAAAATTTGACTTTCAAACACAAGAAGGAAGAGAAGCATGAAAAGGTAAGCAACAAAGAGAAGTCATAAGGGACTTTACTAAAGTTGAACTGTCTACATTTCCACATGGAAAGACAAATTTGTAACTCTTGAAACTTTTCAGTATCTGGGTAGTTGGTGGGATTACATACACACACACACACACACATACACACACAGAGACAGAGAGCACAGAGTGAATGGAATAGGAATGAAAAATGAAATTAAGGGGTGAGAGAGAAATATATTGGGAGGAGAAAGGGAGAAATGGAATGGGGAATTATCTCTCATAAAAGAGGCAAGCAAAAGATTTTTAGTGGAGGGATAAAGAGGGGAGGTGAGAGAAAAACATGAAGTTTACTCTCATCACATTCCACTAAAGGAAGGAATAAAATGCACACTCATTTTGGTATGAAAACCTATCTTATAATACAGGAAACTTGGGGATAATGGGATAAGCAGGGTGGGGGGGATGATGGAAGGGAGGGCATGGGGAGGACAGAACAATTTGAGGTCGACACTCATGGGGAAGGACAGGATGAAAAGAGAGAATAGAAGTAATGGTGGACAGGATAGGATGGAGGGAAATATAGTTAGTCTTATACAACACGACTATTATGGAAGTCATTTGCAAAACTACACAGATTTGGCCTATATTGAATTGCCTGTCTTCCAAAGAGAAGGGGTGGGGAGGGAGGGAGGTAAATAAGTTGGAACTCAAAGTTTTAGGAACAACTGTCGAGTACTGTTCTTGCCACTAGGAGATAAGAAATACAGGTAAAGTGGTATAGAAAGTTATCTGGCCCTACAGGACAAAAGAGAAGATGGAGACAAGGGCAGAGAGGGATGATAGAAGAGAGAGCAGATTGGTCATAGGGGCAATTAGAATGCTTGGTGTTTTGAGGGGATGGGAGGGGACAAAAGGGGAGAAAATCTGGAACCCAAAATTTTGTTAAAATGAATATTAAAAGTTAAATAAAATAAATAAATAAATAAATTTTAAAAAATAAAAAAAAATCTATTTGCTAATGATTTTAGGTAGATGCTCCTTATTACTTTAAGGAAGACTCCATTTATTCTTATGCTCTCCAGTGTTTTCAATAGGAATGGGCATTGTATTTTATCAAAAGATTTTTCTTCATCTATTGAGATAATGATATGTTCTGTTAGTTTTATTGTTGATACGTTCAATTATCTCTATAGTTTTCCTAATATTGAATCAACCCTTCACTTTTTGCATAAATTCTACCTGATCAAAGTATATGATTTGCATGAGAAGTTGTAATCTTTTTGCTAATATCTTATTCAAAAATTTTGCAACTATATTCATTAGGGAAATTGGTTTATAATTTTCTTTCTCTGTTTTGGCTCTTCCTAGTTTAGGGTATCAGCACCATATTTTTATCATAAAAGGAATTTGGTAGGATTCCTTCTTCAGCAGTTTTGCCAAGTGGTCTATATAGTATTGGAATTAATCGTTCTTTGAATGTTTGATAAAATTCACTTGCAAACCTGTCTGGCTCTAGATATATTTTGCTAGGGAGTTCACTGATGGCTTCTTCAATTTTTTCTCCTGAGATGGGGTTATTTTGTTAATCTGGGCAATTTATATTTTTGTAAGTATTCATCCATTTCAATAAAATTGTCAAATTTATGGACACAAAGTTGGGCAAAATAATTTCTAATTATTTCAATTTCCTCTTCATAGGAGGTGAATTCACCCTTTTCATTTTTGATGCTGGTAATTGATTTTCTTCTTTCTTTTTTTTATAATCAGATTGACCAAAGGTTTATCAATTTTATTTGTTTCTTCAAAAAACCAGTTCTTGGTGTTATTTATTAGGTCAATAGTTTTCTTACATTCTATTTTATTAATATCTTCCCTTGGTTTTCAGCATTTCTAATCTGATGTTTAGTTGGGGAGTTTTAATTTGTGCATATGGGCATTTATATAAAATATTATTTCTCTTCAATATGTGAGCACACACACACTTCTCTTGAATATATATATATGACATGTACATATATATATATATGTTCCATATATATAGTAACAAGTGTATGTATTTATACGTGTATGTATACACACAGACACCTAAATATGCATATATGGGCATCTGGGTGGCTCAGTGAATAGAGAGCCAGTTCTAAAATCATGGAGACTTCCATTCAAATCTAGACTGAAAGTTACTAGATGTTTTACCCTGGCAAGTCACTTGATTCTGTTTATCTCTGTTTCTTTGTATACATATGCAGATATCTATGTAAATAGATAGATAGATAGATAGATAGATAGATAGATAGATAGATAGATAGATAGATAGATAGATAGATAGATAGATATGTAGACATAGAGACAGATATAGGTAGATATAGGTTGTTTCAATGGAGCACAACTTTCTTATTTGTATGGTCCACGTATTTCCAAATTTTTTTCCTCAATGTGTTTTCCTTGATATAGATTTTGATATACATTTATCTAATCCTGAACTCTCACTTATTTTCATTCCTCTCTTCTAGCAATGAAGTGTTATCTAAGAACTGACTCTCCCTATTCTCTTTCCTATGACCAATTTTAAAGTTCAAGTTCAAGGGTATATTTATGTATACAGGCACATATATACATATATAATGCATGTATGTATATATGTGTTTGACCAGTTAGCCATAGAGACTAATAAGATATAGCTGTGTATGTATGCATGTATGTATATATATTTGACTAATGAGCCACAGATTAGGAGGATTACAGACACACACACACACACATACACACATACACATAAACTGACATCAATATTTGATATCAATCACTTAACATCAACGTGGAGTCAATACAGCAACAAATACTCAAAAAAAAGCAAATTTTACAGTTTGTCCAGGAAATATCATCAATATCAGAACAAATATCAGAACAATATCCAAACAATAAGAAATATCAGTGGTCAACAAGGACTCAGAGAAATATTAGCCTGCATGTATCCTTCATATATAATCCCCTGGTCTTTCTCCTGAAGCAGGTAATATTTCATGGAATTATAAGACTTTAATACGGAAATTATAATAGAGCTCATCTAATTCAATTCCTTCAATTTAAAGATGAGGACATTAGACTCACTGTTATTAATTAAAAAATATTTACTAAGTGCTTTCTCTATGCAAGGGGCCATTCCTGATGCTTAGGATAAAAGGGGAGAAAATTTCCTATTCTTGAGGACAAACATGAAGAGGAGAGGAGGGATCATACAACACATACAAAGATATTAAATACAAAGAAGACGTAAGAGGGAGAGAGAGAATAACTGGAGAAATCAGGAAACATGTCATGCAGGAGACGGCAAGCAAGCTGTGTTTGAAAGGAACCTGGGAATTCTCTAATGTTCAGGTGTGAAAGGAACAGATTCCAGACATAGGCAACCAATTGTGTAAAGGCATTGAAGTTAGAGTAGGGATGTTGCATATGAAAAAGAGCTCATAGGCCCATTTGACTTGAACCAATTGATTAATATCAAATGGCTGAAAAGGGAGATGAGAGTCATACTGAAAAAAATAATCTTATTGTTAGCTTAAGCATTTTGTGTTTCATTCTAGATGTGATAAGGAAACAGTAGTTTCCAACACAGATCTGGGTCTTAGTAATGTCACTTTGGCAGCCATATGAAGAAGAAAAAGACTAGCAACGTAGACCCATTAGGAGGCTTTTGTAATAATTCAAATGAGCAGTGATGTGGTGTTGAACAAGAGTAGTGACTGTATGACTGGAAAGAGAGGATCAATGTTAGTGGTGCTGTAATGGTAAAATTGGCAAGACTTTGTTATTATGTATATATGAGAACTGGAGGAGAGAGAAGATTCAAGGATGACTCCAAAGACATAAATGTAGGTCACTTGAAGGATTGTGGATCCTTGAACAGAAGTTTAGACATGGAGTGTGGGGAATGGGTGCATACAAGTAAATACATGCAAACATATATTCTCACGCATGTAGATATGTGTGGGTACATTTATATTAATTTTAAAATGCCTATGGGATATCCAGATAATGTTCCACAGGCAGTTGATAATTTGGAACTTGAGTTTAGGAGAATGATTATGACTGGTTTGCGAACAATATTCTTAAGAGTGACATATAAATGAATTCCTCTACAAATTGTTTCAAATATATTTCCCCCATCTTCTTTCATATTATTCTCCTTCAAAAATTCTGTGCTCAAGTCACTGGTCTGCTACTTGTTACCCGGGGTGCAGGGTGTGTTCAGGGATGACCAATACCTTTGGTGTGATGGCTGCTGAGCCCTGTTCAGGGCTCTTTCCACCTTTGGTGTCCACTTGTTCCACCCAGCTCTCACCTGTGGCTCCGAGAAGTTTCAACATGCACAGTGGCCACACTCCAGTAAACCATTTTGGCAGACAGACCAAACCAGGTTGAGTGTATCCAAGGGTTCTCAAACCATTGGTGAGTTGGGGGGCGGGGGGGGGATGTCTACCCCAAGCATGTGTTTCTGTACCTGATTCTCTTTATATGTATGCTTTTTTCTCCTTTCCACCTTTTCAGTTCAGATGAGAGAGAGTTTTGTGTCAGTCACCCTCCTCATACCCTTTCTTATTTATATACACCACACTCATTATGGGAGATAATTTTCCTTTCCTTTTCCTTCTCCTTCTAGCGCATGCTTGTGTCTTTCCATTCTTGTCTTAACATCATCAAGATGTAAAAGAAACATTCCCAGCCCTTCTGTCCAATTAGATTTCCCTTTTGACCCCTGATGATAAGAGCATTCAGAGTATATATGTGTCTTCTTCCTCATCAGAATGTATGCAATTTATTTTTATTTAGTTCTTTATAGTCATTCATGTTTACATTTTAATGTTTCTTTTAATTCATTTGTTTGAACTTCAAAAGGTTCTGTATTTTTCTGGTGTTTTCTTCAGGAATACTTGGAAGTCCTCTTCATTAAAGATCAAATTTTCCCATGTAGCACATATTTGGTTTTACTGAGGAAGTTATTCTTGTCTACAAGCTTATGTAATTTGCCTTCTCAATATGGTGCTCGAAACTTTCTACTCCTTTTTCTGTGCTGGCTACTGAATCAGTATATAATAATAGCTGTGGCTCCTTGATACTTGAATTTTTTCTATATAGCTGCTTACAGCATATTTTCTTTGACCTAGAAGTTCTACATTTGGGTTTTAAAGTTTCTGTGACTTTTCATTTAGAAGGTTATTTCATAAGTGGCCAGGGGAATTTCTTTCTGCTTTACGTTCTGTTTCTAAGGAATTTCGATTGGTTTAAGATTTCTTGAAATATGATGTCAAATTTGTTTTCCATGTCAATTATTTTTTTGAGATATCTTACATTTCCTTATTTTTTCAGAATTTAGTGTTTGTCTTGGTCATTTATTGCTGTTTTCTGGAGTTATTGTCTTCAATTTGGTCATTGTACTTTTCAAGGAGTTCGTTTCTTCAGCAAGGCTTTTTATCTCTCGTATCAAATTATTAATTCCATTTCCAATTCTTCAACAGTTTTCATTTCTTTTCCATTCTTTCTTCTCTCTAGTGCAGATATCAGTAAATGATGATCCCTGGGCCAAATCTGATTTATTCACCTTTTATCTAATGTCTGTGACCTAATAGTTTTACGTTAAGTATATATATATATGTATGTATGTATGTATGTATACATGTATATATACATATATTCATATTTTCATATGTATTTATATTTACATATATATGTGTGTATATACACACATATACATGCACATACACATACACATATACATGTGTGTGTATCAGTAAGCACCTGGCATACACAGGAGGGCCTGTTGTACTGGTTCTTAGATTTGATTTTCTGAAAGGAAACCAACTTTTGAGGGGTCAATAATGATTTTAATCAAACACATATACCAACAGAGAAAATACAAACAGTGAAATAAATATCAACAGACAGGACTTCCAACTGTCTGACCATAAGCAATACATATATCGCAGATCAACAGACATATCCAGCTGTCTGACTATTACATCTATACATAGTTACCAGAAAGAGAAGCACCAATATCTGGGTTTTCAAAGTCAGAAGGCTCCTTAAAAGCTACCCAAAGTCTTGTCTTCCCAAATGAACACTTCAAATGAGCAATCCTTAAGGTAAAACCTCACCTCAAAGTATTCACAGACTTTTCAGAGCCTGAGGACACAACCCTCTGACCCAATGCCTCAATAGAAATTAACAAAAGTTGTTGAGGCCTATTAATGAGAGGAGAAGATCTTTAACTATTGCCCCCCTATTAACCTTACACTAACATTACAATATTTCATATGTATATATAAATATATATATGCACATACACACATATATGTCATTTTAAAAACTGTATGGCTTGTGTATATGTGTGTGTATAAACACACACATATACATACACACATATGTCATTTAAAACTGTATAAACAATTCTTAGCTCACCAACCAAAAAAACAAACAAATAGAGACCAAATCAGATTTCCTGCTCTTGAGTTCTAATTATGTTGGTAAAAATAAATAAATTCTCTTTTTTTTGAATCCTTGCTTCATCTCTTCCAGGAATCCTAGTTGGATTTGTGTGACCAAGCTGTGGTTTTTTTCTTAGGCTTTCCTATTAAATATTTTGAGGTCATTTTCTTCTACATTTGTGTCCAGAGCATCCCAATTTTTTTATCTTCACATTATTCTGTTCTACTTCCTGACTTTGGACTTAATATTAGGTCTGCACTTCACACATTTCTGGAGGGAAGGTCTGATTTGGCCTTGTTGCTGCTTTCTTGGGGTTTAGTATTGTGTTGTTCCAGGACTTCGAGGATAATTCAGGCTGAGGGTCTGCAAACTCTCAGTGATCCCCAAATGGTCTCATCCAAGACAAAGTCTGATTGTCACTCACTTTGCCTGAGCTATGCAAGTTTCTAACTTGGTTTGGGGTCTGAGTAGGTTGCTGTTTGACTCAGCCAATATCAGCAGCTAAGAATCTCTGCTAGTTTAGGGTGAAAACTGAAAGTCTCTCCTTTGGTCAAAGATTCTTAACCAGGTCAACCTCTGCTGGCTTCAGACTATACTAGGAAACAGAACTGATACTCTCTCTGATCTGCTTTCTCAATTCGGGCCTTACTGTTGCTGTCTACTTCTGAACTTGTTACTCTTTAGATACACTACCTAAGGACTGCCTCTGCTCCTTATCTAGGAAGACCTGCATCTTGAATGTTCTTTTTTAAGTCCACCCTGAATCTCTGATCCAGAGTTGAGTAGCAGACAATAAAGTTTCCATATAAAACTTTTGATTACAATATTACAGTATGAATTTGGAGATATCCCAGTATGAAATTGGATCTCATCTTGCTTCTATGCATAGCCTCTTCCTGGGTGCTAGATGGTTGCTATGATCTGCTCCTGGCCAGACTGCATCCTCAGTGTCTGAAGATCTCTCTGCTTTCCTCCCCAGGCTGACCTGGGCTAGAAAAAGACTCACTGTGCCTGACACTCACTGTGTCAGAGTTCAGTATGGTGCATTTTCTAGATATCAAAAAGTTTTAGTTTAATTTAATTTTGCTTTTTTTTGGGGGGGGGGATGGAACTTACTGTTTTTCTTCCAAATATTCTGCCTTTATAGCTTTACTTCTATAATCACCTTTAGAAGTAAATATATTATTTCCTTTTGTTCACGTTGGTACAGATAACCAAGGGAGTTGGTTCACAAATGTCATTAGAACGAGGCCTGAAAAATGCACGGAGGATTTTTCCATGGAAATCGCAACCAGTGAATGTGTAGATGTGTGATTCATCAGTCACATTGTAAAAGGAGACTTGCTCATACTTACAGCTCAGGAAAATCCCCACACACTTTGGCTGTACCTGAAGAGCTAGAGTTTGTCGAGTAGGGGAGAATGTAAAATGCTCATCTTGATTCCATCGTCCCAATATCCAGTAGCCATTGGCAGGAGAAAGTTCAGGATCTTTTTTAACTCTGTCCACTTTATCATAGCACACTCCCAGGAACCATCGATTTTTCTCCCCAACCTCTACTTCCCAATAAAATTCCTCCAAGGAGAAATCTTGTGAAACCACTACACTTGGAGATTGAAATCTCTTCTCAGTTTCAGGTACATCACGAACATCAGTGTCATCATAGGTCACCTTTTTACGATCTTTAGATACACGGAGTATGGGGTGAGCAGTTTCTGGATCCAGAGTCACTTCAACTGGAAAGAGAAAAAAATGTTGTGGAGGGTGTGTAGGGTAGGAGCATTGGGGAAGTAAGATAAAGAAAAGAGAGAATGAGAAAGAAGAAGAGATGGAAAAAGAAAAGAAGAGAAGGGAGAAAGAAGGAGAGAGGGAGAGTAAAGAGGGAGGGAGGAGAAACACAGAGAGAGAGAGAGAGAGAGAGAGAGAGAGAGAGAGAGAGAGAGAGAGAGAGAGAGAGAGAGAGAGAGAGAGAAAGAAAGAAAGAAAGAAAGAAAGAAAGAAAGAAAGAAAGAGAGGAAAAAGGAAAACTTTCAAATCATAGAATAATATATATGTATGTATGTATGTATATGTGTATCTCTGTGCATATGGATTCTAATAAACATTCCCTCCATGTTGCTTTGTTTTTCTACCTGTCATAACTGAATGTTAGAAAAATCTGATCTCTCACTATTCTCTATTAACATTGTGGGACCGTTTTTACGTTCAGTAAAAGTGGGTTTGAGGATAGAGGTAAAAGGCAAAACACCTGAGAAAATATCTGGAGTGGCCTCCCACGGAGGAAAAGGGGGAAAAGAGAAACCAAGAACAAGATAATGAGATGAGATAAACTATGTGGAATAAGGTAATGTTAATCCTAATTCCAATTCCTCCCCTCTACACAACCCAGTTCTCTTCTCTTCTCCCCTCTGCAGTCACCACAAGTCTTAGATTGGACCAACAAAGTGACCCCCATTTGGGTAAAGTTAGACACCTGGTCCTTCCCCAAATTTGTGCCCAAAATGAAGGAATCACTTCAAGGGCCATACAGACTCACACCCTAATTTCCAACTTGATCAGTTGGCTTTGAATAAGGGATTAGGAGAAATGAAGGAGCAGAGGGAGTATAGAAACCCAGACAAAGAAGAAACTCTAAGTTGCTGTTACCTGCATATTTAGTCGCATTTCTCCATCCTGAAAAGATATAGACATGTCTGAGTTATTGATCAGGTTGGCAGAAAGAAAAGTACAAGACTGAAACACAGAGATGAGATTTGAGAACAAAATGAAAGAGGACTATTTTGAGTGGGTGGGGAAGGGCATGGAGAATCTGGCATGAAAAGAAACTTCTCTTACCTCTTTTCTCCACTTATGTCATCAATTCTAAAATAAATAAATAGGAGATGTTGAGCAAAAGAGTGTCTTAGAAAGACAGCTTGGTACACAGTAAATAGAATGAACAAACAAACAAAACTTACCTAGCTCTTTGATAAGTTTCCCTAAAGGTAAAAAAAAAAAAAACAACACAGAACTGTATCAGAAAGCCACCCAGAGAGGATGAAGATTTAAAGCCGAGAGAAATCAAATTGACAAGAGCTAATGTCAGACAATTTTGGGTCCAGGGCATATCCCAGAAGCTGTTCTCCGTATGTAGTCAGGTGCTATGTGAAAGAACATAGTCTCTCAGTGGTTGGAACCAAGTTGTTGAAGCCCCTCAATGGGATACAGCAAGGAAAAAATCAGAACAAAGTAAGAGGTTCTTCACCAATCTAAGCAGGGAAGATGTTTAATAAATGTTGAAAGATGGAGAACAGAACTTTTCAAAGCAGTTGAGAAGTTATTGAGAAGAAATGTTTGGAGGAAGAAATGAGAGAAGAAAATGGCAATAGTGAAGAGTCACAGAGTGTAGTGCGTTGCCCTCCCCCTTCCATTCCCATTACCTTGATATCTGTGGAGAAAGAAGCCCAAAACAACAAGAATCACAAAAATAGCCAGCATAACAGTAGAAGCATGCATCCAAGGAGAAGACTGGAAAAGCTGATCTGTAAGACAAACCCAGAGAATCAAAGAACAACTAAGAACCAATTTACACAACTTCAATAATTCATTCTAAAAAGTGAATTAAAATGATTTTGATAGTAATAATGAAAATCCCAATTTGAATATGAGTTACTGACTCTTGAGGCAAAATGCCATCCCCATTCAGAGAAAGAACTATGGAATCAGAATGCGGAATGAAGTAGACTACTTTCTCTTGTATTATGTTTAGTTTTGGTTTGTTTTTTCTCCATGGTTTCTCCCATTCATTTTAATTCTTCTATGAAATATGACTAATGTGAAAAAATGTTTAATTAGAATGTATGTGTAGAACCCATATAAGATTGCAAGCCATCTCAAGGAGGGAGGGTAGAGGGAAGGGGAGAAAATTTAAGACTTATAAAAGTGATTGTTAAAACCTGAAAACAAATGATTTATTTAAATTTTAAATTGCTTTTTTTAAAAAAGAACATGAGTTACTGTTAAAGCATGCAGAAACAGTATAATGTCATGAAAAGAGCCGTGAATATGGAACCAACTCTGCTACTTACAACTGTTTTGTATACTCCTAAACCTCAGTTTTCTTGCCTGGAAAATGAGGTGATTGAATTTCTAAGGTCACTTCCAGGTCTACATCTATGAATTTTAAAGGTTACATAGCACTTTCCTAGCTACTACCCATACAATATGTCTTACAATCCTTCATGCTCATTTTACAAGGATGAAATAGAGGCAACTGTTTCAAATTCCAAGTTCACACAATTTTACTGTGGGACACATATCTCTTCATTTTTCCATAACCATGTCGTGCCAAACTGTGTGGTTTCTCTGTGGTTAAAATTTAGGTAAATTACTATCGATAGTAGGGGTTTTTAACCTTTTTTCTTTATCATGGACCCTTTTGGTAGTGAAATCTATGGTCCTCTTCACAGAATATTTTTAATGCATAAAATAAAACAAGGAATTATGAAGAAACCAATTATGTTGACATATAGTTATTAATGTATATGTATGTGTGTATTTAGAAAAAGCACAAGTTCCTCAATCCCCAATTAAGAACCTCTACAAGAGAATTTCCCAGATCTACCAATCTACATTTTGTTGCTGGTTTTCAGTCATTTCAGTCATGTCTGAATCTTTGTGACCTTATTTAGGGTTTTCTTAGCAAAGACACTGGAGTGGTTTGCTAGTTCTTGCTCTAGCTCAGTTTGTAGTTGAAGTAACTGAAGCAAACAACTTTAAGTGACTTGACAAGAGTCACAGAGCTAGTAAGTATCTGAAGCTGGATTTGAACTCAGGTCTTCATGACTCCAGATCCATGACTGTATCTAATTACCTACCTAATCTACTAACCCCATCCAAAAAGTAAAGGAGGATAGTCTGGCTTGAAATGTTTTTTATAAAGTCATACCAGCTCTTTGCAAATCTCCTTCCCTTTCTGGATATTCACTAGACATTCCTTTAAAAATACATCCCAGAATTTTACCTGAAATTTGCCAGTCAAGTTCACTGACCTATAGATTTCAGACTACATTTTTTCCCCTTTTTGAAACTCAGAACAAAATTTGCTCTTCTCCAGTCTTAAAGAACCTTACCAGTTTACTACCATGTCTGAAAACTCACTTCCAATGGCTCAGCAATCACATTTTTCAGGTTCATCCATGCCCTAGGGCAGAGTACTTCTGGGGTAAGTACTTTGAACTCACCAAAAGTAGGGAGGTAATAAACTAGAGCAGAGATGGGTAATCTGTGCCCTCAAGGTCACATGTGGCCTTCTAAGTCCTTGGGTGCAGTCTTCTGACTCAGTTCAAGTTTTAAAGAATAAATCCTTTTATTAAGGAGTATTCTGTGAGGTTCGGATTTAGTCAAAGGGCTGTACTTGAGTACCTAGAGACATGTGGACTTAAGGCTGCAGGTTCACCATGCCTTATCTAGAACGACCTGCTTTCTTTTCCTTAATTATAAATTCTGAAGTGGAAAAGTCACTTCTTTATAAGGTCCTTTTCATTTCTACCAACACAAATACATCTATATTTATTTTCCTTTTTGCCAATTAATGATGTATTTCACTGGGCATAAAAATGAATGATTCATATTTTTTTAAAAAAAATTAAACTTCCTGATGTGAAGACTTTTGCATTTGTTGGAAAAGTAAGCCTCGCTCTATCCAAACTAATCATGAGTATATGTAATTTGAGCATTTCCCGCCTCTTCTGATATCTTTCTAAAGACAGCTCCACCTCAGCAAACCAAGAGGAGACCTTGAGCCCCAGGTGGGGTAGAACCTGCAAGTATCAACAACAGGACTGCAGGCATGCCACAGCACCCCAGTGGCATCAGGAAGACACTACTGCAGACTGGTTTAACAGCTGATAAGCTTATCTATGCTCTAGCTCAGTAGAGGAAATCTCCTGTGGCCAGACCACTTGTCCTCCATACTTAACATAGTGAAGTGAAGCACTAAATGTGTGAGCAAAATCCACAACTCTAAGATAAAAAAATATCAAGTTCTTACAAATGAGCAGGCCAAGGATACTTCTCTTCATTTCCTTTCCCTTCATTCTACTACTTACCAGCTATTCTAACTCTGGAGTCTTGTCTGAAGCCCCAGATATGGATGGAACATGAGATATCCCCAGTGGGAGGTTCTTGTATAGTGAGAGAGGCTTCTATGTCAAATAGACCATTATCCCCTGTATTTGTCTTGATGTTTGATGGCAAAGACTTTCCCTGATGATTTTTCCACTGTACTTCAGGCCTCGGGAACCAGCCAGCAGATTGACATATCAGCAAGATGCCTGTATCTCCATATCTCTCAAGAGAGATGAGAGGGGATGACCCAAGAGCTGCAGATAATGGGAAATGAGATGAAAACAAAGATGATATTTTAAAAATATTTAGGAGGATAGCTTCCCCTGTAACTAGGCTGTTATTGTTTTGCTTTGGTTTTATGGGAATGTTAGAATAACAGCTTGCTTGTTTGCTTATTTCTTTGCTGTCTATTGATCAAAGAAAAAGAACAACTGACCAACTTCACTGTTTCAGTAGAATGTTCTAGTTAACTGAACTTGAAGAAACTGTGTAATTGGAAATGAACAACTGACCTGCTATCTGTAGCTCCCAAGTGTGCTTCTGCTCGAAAGTTTGGGAGTTGAATTGGCATCCATATATCCCTGAATCTGAAAGAGTTACATTCTTCAATTTTAAGAAGACTTTTCCTTCAGCAATGTCTACTTGCACAAACTGGGTTCTCCCTTGATACTCCTGCATTTGTTTCTTCTTCATTTCTTTCCCATCCTCGATTAGAAGCAACACGGAAGAAAATTGATTCCTAAAGAACCTCACCTCCATGTCTTTCATATCAATCTTGGGTAAGACATGACAGGAGAAAATGACATCTTCTCCCACCAAGGCCTGAATAGGTTCATCTGGGCCAATTACCCAAAAATGGCCTGTAGGGATAACCAGAAAAGGACTATTAACCATGGACACTTGTCAATATAATGCACAGGGTATGAAGTAGTTAGTGAAAGGATGATTTCATATTGCCCCTTCTCAATCTTCTGCTCTTTCATGCAGTATATAAGCCTCCTCTATCTAAATTAACATGTGACAAGAATCATGAAGTCAGAACCTATGCATACATAACCTATACATAAAATACCACAATATTAACATTAGAAGAGGTTTGAGATGATATCTAGTACAACCATCCATTGTATGACAGAATTCCCTCTGCAACATTCCTTAGAAGTGATCATTCAAATCCTACTTACTCATTACCAGTGACTGGGGACCACACTGACTAATAAGGGAGTCAGTTGAATTCTGGGACAGCTCTAATTAGAAACTTATTCCAATTACATGTAAAGAAAAATTTCAACATTTCTTTTTTTTAAGATTTTGAATTTCAGTCTTTTCTCCCTCCCTTACTTCCCTCCTCCTTCCCAAGACAGAAATCAAACTGATATAGCCTATACATGTACAATCATGTATAACATATTTCCACATTAGATACCTTTGTAAAAGAAGAATCAGAAAAAAAGGGAAAAATATGAGAAAGCAAAAAATAAAAACCAAAAAAAGTGAAAATGAATTGCTTTGATCTATATGCAGACTCCATAGTATTTTCTCTGGATGTGGATAGCATTTTTCATGATGAGTCTTTTGGAAATGTCTTGAATTATTTTATTGCTGAAAAGAGATAAATGTATCAAAGTTGGTCATAGAACAATGTTGCAATAAGTGTGTGATGTTCTCCTGGCTCTGCTCACTTCACTTAGCATCAGTTCATTTAAGTCTTTCCAGGTTTTTCTGAAATCCACTTATTCATTATTTTTTATAGAACAATAGTATGCCATTACATTTATATATGATAATTTTCCCAGTCATTCCAAAACTGATGGGCATCCATACAATTTTCAATTCTTTGCCAGTACAAAATGAATTGCTGTAAATATTGTTCTACATGTTGGTCCTTTTTCTATTTTTATGATCTCTTTGGAATATAAACCTGTTAGTTGTATTGCTGGATGAAAGGGTATGAACAATTTTATAGCCCTTTGACAATAGTTCTAAATTATTTTCCAGGATGGTTGAATCAGTTGGCAACTCCATCAATAATTTGACCTTCTTGCAGCATGGTTCCCACCACAGCAGGGCTAAGCAGGAAACCCTGGGCAATCTGAGGCAGTGGGTGAACTGTAGAATCTTGAGTGTATCAGCCTAGCATGGGAGTCCAGCAGAACTGAGTGAGTGAGAGCTGTGGAGCCCCAGGTAACTGCAGCAACTGCTCCTGAGAAGCTCAGCCCACAAATTAAATATCTGTAAGTCACCTATTTGAATTTATAGGAAGCAAGATGGCAGAGTGATCAGAAAATGCTCTCCCCCTCCCCTTGTTGGCCTCAAAAAACCCATAAAATATTTCCCAGGAAAAATCTTGGAACAGGGGGATCAGCCAAAGGCGTAAACAATCTCTTAGCCCATGAGGCCAGAAAAATCTCAAAGGAGGTTCCCTCTCACTGTGGTTGAAGGGGACCAGTGCAAGACCAGAGCTGTTCCAGACAGCTCCACCTCTGCAAACCAAGAGGAGACCCTGAGCCCCAGGGTGGTAGAGCCTGCAAGTATCAACAACAGGCCTGCAGGTATGCCACAGCACCCCAGTGGCATCAGCAAGACACTACTGCAGACTGGTTTAACAACTGATAAGCTTATCTATGCTCTAGCTCAGTAGAGGAGATCTTCTGTGGCCAGACCACTTGTCCTCCACACTTAACACAGTTAGTTCCAGGGTACTCCAGGGCAACAAAGAAAGACTTTACCTGACCTCTGCTTTCAAACACCAGTCACCTCAGCACCAGGTAAGCTGCAGAATTTTAGCTTCTAGCAGAAAGAACCAGAGGTCACAACATACAAAACCTCAAGTTCTAGGCACAAGAACTGTGGGACAGAGCCCCTTGTGCCCCAGAAGCAGAGATCTACTTTAAAAGCCAGAAAAAAGATGATCATCATGAGTAAGAAGTAAAGTGGAAAAGAAAATACCAAAGAACCTTTCTGTGGGGACAAGGATCAAAACACGGATATCAAAGAGGTCAGCATTGAAACTGTTCTCTCATCTGAAACTTCAGAAGGGAATATGGATTAGTCGGAAGCACAAAGAGGATTCTTGGAAGAGGTCAGGAAGGATTTTAAAAGCCATATTAGAGAAATAGAAGAAAAACTGCTCAATGATTTTAAAAATATGAAAAAAGAATTCACTGAAGAGAACAACTCCTTAAAAAGTAAAATTGGACAAATGGAAAAGGAAGTACAAAAACTAGAGAAAATAACTTCTTAAAAGGAACAATTGTGTAGATGGAAAAAGAGATACAAAAGTTAACTGAAGAAAACAATTTGATTAAAAATTAAAATCGGGTAAGTGAGATTGTGAGACGTTAAGAATCAGTCAAACAGAATCTAAAGAATGAAAAGATAGAAGAAAACATAAAATATCTAACTGGAAAAACAACTGACCTGGCAAATAGATCCAGGAGAGAAAAATTATAAGAATTATTGGTCTACCAGAAAGCCATGATAAAAAAAATAACCTGGACAATATCTTCTAAGAAATCATCAAGGAAAATTGCCTAGAAGTCCTAGATACAGAGGGAAAAGTAGTCATTGAAATAATCCACAGTGTACCTCCTGAAAGGAATCCCAAATTAAAACACCAAGTAATGTTGTTGTCAAGTTCCAAAATTATCAAGGCAAGGAGAAAATGCTGCAGGCAACCAGAAAGAAACAATTCAAATATCAAGGAACTACAATCAGAATCACACAGGACCTGGCAGCTTCTACATTGAAAGATCAAAGGGATTGGAATATGATATTTTGTAAGGCAAAGGAGCTGGGACTACAACCAAGGATCAATTACCCAGCTAAATTGAGCATAATATTTCAGGCAAGGAGATGGACATTCAATGAAATAAGAGATTTTCAGATGTCCTATTGAAAAGACCAGAGCTCAATAGAAAATTCAGTCTTTAAAAACAAGTCTAAAGAGAGGCATAAAAAGGTAAAGAGGGAAAAAGCTTGTTATTCTATATGGGCAAACTGTTTACATCCCTATAATAAAAGATGATACTTTTTATATTTATTGTGATGTATAAAAGGGATATAGATAGATAGAGCGAGTGGTATAAAGTAAATGATGTGATGATAAAAGTGTGATTTAGGGATGCAAATGGATTGTAATGGGAGAAGTGAAAGGGAAGAGGAAGAAAATAGTAAATTACATAAGAGGAAGAGACACAAAAATATATTGCAGTTAAGGGAAAGCGGGGAGGGAGTTCAACATCTTTGAGGTTTACTGTCATCTGATTTGGTTCAAGGAGGGAACAACAAACTTAGTTAAGTATAGAAATCTAACTAGCTCTATAGGCAGTAGGAGGGAAGGGGAAGGAAAAGGGAGGGGGACTAAAAGGGAAGGAAGAAGTAGTAATGGAAAGGGGGAGTAAAAAGGAGGGGGACTGAAAGAAGCGAGGGAAGACTGAGTGAGCTGTTGGTCAAAAACAATTTGGCCTTCTTTCATTGACACATGGACATTAGACCTCATATGTGCCTTTCTCAAGAGGGCAATAGAATTCCCCAATACCAGCTATTTTATAAACTTACTCATTTTTTAATATGTTAAGTCAGATTATTTTCTTTTGTAAAATGTGGTTATGGAAGCAGAATCAACATGGTGGAGGAAGGGCAGAGCCTTGCTTGAGCTCTCTCAGAAAACAATCCAAGTACCTTCAAAAATAACTCTAAAGAAATTTTAGAATAGCAGAACCTAAAAAAAGACAGCGTTAAAAATATTTCTAGCCCTAGACAAATTGGAAGGTCATCAGGAAAGGTCTATTGCACCAGGGTGAGAGAGAAGTGAAGTTCAATGTAGACTACACCAGTGTGAAGTGGGCCCCAGAAAACCTGTAGTAGGCCTTGGAAATGATTGAATCAGCAGCAGCAGTGACAGAGGCTGCTTCCAGAGCTTTCAGCCTACAGACAATAAGAGAGTCAAACAACTGGTTAAAGTGAAATTAGAGGAGTTTGGATTTTTTTACTAGCACTGAGGTAAGACTCTGTTGTTCTGTTCATACTTGGGTCTGGGTTGCAGTTCTAGTGGCAGTTCCAGGGCAAGGAGGAACACTAGCATTGCAGAGTTTGCAGCAGCAGGGCAAAAACAAAGGCAAAAAAGAATATTTATGGTCACTCACAGATTAGAGCACAGGCCAGGAGAATAGTAAAAACTTACAGGTCCTTAGAAATTCTTCTGAAAAGAGCTGCCCAAAACCCCTAAAGCTTGGGACAGTGCACTGTCCCCCTGGGAGCAGACACCTAATTTAACTGAGTCAAAAGTCAAATGATAGGCTAGGATAATGAGCAAACAGTGACAAAAAAGAACTCTGATTAGAAAAAGTTACTATGGTGACAAGGAAGATCAACACACACACACTCAGTAGAAGACAAAAACCTCAAAGCTCCTATATCAAAAACCTCCAAGAGAAAATATGAATTGTTCTCAGACCTTGGAAGAAGTCAAAAAGGATTTTAAAAATCAAGTTAGAAAAGTAGAGTGAAAATGAGAAGAGAAATGAGAGTGATGCAAGAAAATCATGAGAAAAGCATCAACAATTTCTAAAGGAGACACAAAAAGTACTAAAGAAAATAACACCTTAAAAAAAGACTAGGTCAAATGGTAAAAGAGGTCCAAAAAAGTCAATGAGGAGAATAATGCCTTAAAAAACAGAATTGACCAGATGGAAAAGGAGGTCTGAAAGCTCACTGAAGAAAATAACTCTTTAAAAATTAGAATAGAGCAGATGGAAGATAACGACTTTGAGGAGAAATTAAGTAACAATAAAACAAAACCAAAAGAAGGAAACAATAGAAGATGATGTGAAATATTTCACTGGAAAAACAACTGATCTGGTAAATAGATATAGAAGAAATAATTTCAGAATGATTGGACTGCCTGAGAGCCATAATGAAAAAGGAGCCTCAGCATCATCTTTCAAGAAATTATCAAGGAAAACTGCCCTGATATTCTAGAATCAGAGGACAAAATTGACATGGAAAGAATCCACCAAGTACCTCCTGAAAGCAATCCCAAAATGAAAACTGCCCAAGAATATTATAGCCAAATTCCAGAATTTCCAGGCCAAAGCAAAAATTTTGCAAACATCTAGAAAGAAATAATTCAAGCATCATGATGCCACAATCAGGATAACATAAGATTTAGCAGCTTCTACATTAAAGAATCAGAGGTTTTGGAATATGACATTCTTGAGGTGATGGGGCAAAGTACCTAGGATTGCAATCAAGAATCACTTACTTAGGAAAACTGAACATAATCCTTCAGGGAGCAGGAATGGATATTCAATGAGATAGGGGATTTTCAAGCATTGTTGATAAAAAAAATCAGAAATGAATAGAAAATTTGACTTTCAAATATAAGACTCAAGGGAAGCATATAAATGTAAACAGGAAAGGGAAATCATAAGGACTTAATTGGTTTAACCTATTTATATACCTATATGGAAAGGTGATATTTGTAACTCATAATACCTTTCTCACTATTAGGATATTTAGAAGAAGTATAGAACAAGGATACAGGTATGAGTAGAGTATAAAAGGATGATATATAAAAATGAAAGGGTGAGAGAAGAATGTATGGAAGAATGACAGATAGAGAGGTAGAATGGAGTGAACTATATCACATAAAAGGGGAAAGAAAAAGCTTTTAGAGTGGAGGGTAAGAGGGGGAAGTGAAGGGAAGTGAGTGAGTCTTACTTTCATCAGAATTGGCTGAAAGAGGTAATAACATACACACTCAACTGGGTATAAAAATCTATCTAATCCTACAGGAAAGTAATAGGAGAAGGGGTAAGAGAAGTGGGGATGTGGTAGAAGGAAGGGCAAATTGGTGGAGGTGTTAATCAGAAGTAAAACACTTTTAAGGAGGGGTAAGGTGAAAGGAGATAAAGAGGGGAGAATATGATGGAAGGAAATACAGTTAGCAATAGTAAGTGTGAAAAATTTAAAGCATGTTTGTCTTACAAAGGTCTCATTTCTCAAACATATAGAGAAGTGGGTCAAATTTGTAAAAAAATATATATATATATTTTATTGGCTAATAGGACCGAAAAGGAAAAAAGACCAATGTAGGAGGGGATGTGGGAAAATTGGGACCCTAATACTGCTAGTGAAGTTATGAACTTGTCCAACAGTTCTGGAGAACAATGTGTAGCTATGTTCAAAGGGCTGCAATATATTTCTACCCAGGAATAACAGACCAACAGTTTGTATCCAAAAAAGACTGAAACAAAATAATAGGGGCTATATGTCCAAAAATTTATAGCAACTCTCTTTGTGGTGGCAAAGAATTAGAAATTGAGGGGATGACTGACAATTGGGGAATATCTGTAGTATATGATTGTGATGTGATAATACTGTGATGTAAGAAATGAGGAGGAGGATTGTTTCAGAAAAATCTATAAAGACTTATATGAAATGATGCAAAGTGAGGTAAGCAGAACTAGAAAACTGTACACAATTTCAACAACATTGTATGATGATCAACTTGTAATATCATGATCCAAAAACTCTCAAGGGACTTATGATCAAAAACACTATTCATTCACCCTCCAGAGAAAAAACTGATGGAATCCAAATGTAGATCAAAGTAGCTTTTAAAAAAAAAATGATCTATTTTCTTTTCACAACAAAATTAATACAGAAATATGATTTTGTGTGATTGCATATATATATGTATATATATATATATATATAAGTTATGTAAAATTGTTTACCTTCTTCGTGGACTTCACAAAAACCTGGATGCTGAGTGAAATGGAGTAGAACCAAGAGAACATTGAACATAGTGACAGCCACATTATGTGATGGCTAACTTTGATAGACTTAGCTCTTCTCAGCAATGCAAGGATCTAAGACACCTCCAAAAGACTCACAATAGAAAATGCTATCTACATCCAGAGAAAGAACTAAGGAGTCTGAACACAGATCAATATGTACTATTTGCTGTCTCTTTTTTGTTTTGTTTTGTTTTCTTTTCTTTTTCATGGTTTCTTCTATTCATTCTAATTCTTCTTTACAACACGACTAATGTGAAAACATGTTTAATAAGAATGTATACATAAAGCCTTTATCAGATTGTATGCCCTCTTGGGGAGAGGGCAAAGAGGAAGGGGGAGAGAATTTAAGACTGAAAAGATTATGGAAGTGAATATTGAAAATTAAAATTAAATTAATTTATTTAAAAAAGAAGAAGAAAACAAATGGCTTGCCTTCTCAATGAGAGAGAAATGGGAAGAGAGAGAGAGAATTTGGGACCCCAAATTTTAAAAAAAAGAATGCTAATAATTATTTCTACATTTAATTTAAAATATTTAAGTTCTAAAAGGTTTTTAAAAAACAGAGCCAATGCAGTCAAAATTAGAAGAAAAGCAGGAAATTTGGAAGACAAGTAGTAGCAAATTTTTTCTGAAAAATTTCTCAAATATATAAAGTCAATAAAAAAGTCATTCCCCAATTGATAAATGGTCAAAAGATATGAAGACAAAATGTTCTGAGGAAGAAATCAAGACTATTAATAGTAATATAAAAATACACTAGTTCACTAATAATTATGGAAACACAAAATAGAACAACTTTGACATACCACCTCATACCTATCAGATTGTCTAATATAATTCATTAATTCAGAAAATGAAAATAATAAATGCTGAAGGGGATCTAGGAAAATATGAATAATAAAACACTACTCTTAGTGGAGCTCTGAGTTGGTCCAGTCATTCTGGAGAACAATTTGGAGCTGTGCCCAAAGTGCTATAAAAAAGGTGCATAATCATTGACCACACAATATCAATACCAGGTCTATATGTTAAAGAAATCAAAGAAACAGGAAAAGGACCTATATGTACAACAATATTTGCTGCAACTCTTTTTTGTGGTAGCAAATATTTGGAGAGAGAGAGGAGATATCTATCATTTGGGGAATCTTACTTCTTATCACCTCAATGGGTGAGGAAGATAATGAAAAGCAAGAGAGAATTTTTAACTGAAAATAAAAATAAAATATAAAACATCTTCATGATACTTCACAGATCTATGATTTCATTTATGTTGACATTTCCTCCATGAATGCAGATCTCAGTTCTTCTGTGCCTTAAAAAACATTGATTTTAATGAAGTATAATGGTTAAGAAATATCCAAATGAACAAACCTTTAGTGATGAGCTTTATAGAACAAAATGTTCTCAATTAACAAAGTTCTGGTAATGAGCATCATCTAAACATACTTTTGCTAAGTACAAAGGGACTGTCTAATAGTGGCTGTTTTGCACACTCGATTAGAGGATAATGTGCATGTACTGATAATATGTGTGGGAAATGGATCAGTTCATTGACTTATATATGCATTATGGAATGCTTGAATAGATGGACAGAGTGAATAATGGGTTTAGGAAATACATCATAAACCTTAAACAAAAGGATTTTGCATGGCTCTATAAGATTGTGTAAGTAATATGTCTGTCATTTATCATGAATGCTAAGGACAGAAATTGGTCTTTCTAGTTTTATTCAAGGTGAAAGAACATTTTAATCACACAATTTGAAATGATAATGGAGACGATAGAAAGAAGAAAGAACTGCCTCCATCATTTTTTTCTTATTTCCTAATAATTTTTGGACCAGGAAGAATGGTAAAAAGATAAATATTAATAAGGAATTGAAAACTAAGATAAATGAGGAGTTGGTAAAAAGGAGAAAAATCGAAAGGAAGTGGGATGAATGGAGAAGAAGGAAGTGAGGGTAAAGGGAAAGAGGAATTAAGAGAAAGGATGGGAGGAAGGAAAGGAAAGAAGAGAGGAAAGATAGGAAGGAAGAAGTAAAAGAAGAAAGGAAGGAGTGAACTTTTTTATGGAGTCTTTCACTTCCTTCAGTTAAAAAAAGTGAGTAAAATGAGCAGATACTACACAAAGCTGGTTTGGGAGATAAGTTTGGTGAGGAAGGAACCTATTAATGTCTCTCAAATAATATTGCAGAAATAGGGTTGCTCACTTTTCCTTGTTTCAAGAGTGATGATAGACACTACTAAATTATACATTAAAACCACACTGAAAGGTGACTGGTCAGGAATAGGACATGAAATTTATAGATCCTGTTTGGCTTCTGATATACATAAATCAATAAGGGTGGCTTCTAATAAGTTGAGCTTTTATAACTTTAACTTAATAAAAGTCTAATGTTTGCTAAGTTGAATTGAGTAGAATAGACAAGGAGATAAAGAGAAGGCTGAGGCTTGCACAAACAATGATAGGCTTACCTGAACCCAGATCTATGAGACTGAGAACAAAGATAAGGAGGAGGTGGTATTCAAATGGTTTGGAGTCTTCAATGTGGCACTGAAGAACTGAGATACTCAACATATCTATGGATGTACTCCTGAAAATCTGTAAAGGAAGAGTAATGAGATATCTTAGAGCATCTAGTGAGAAGCACTGGATTTCAGGGACCCAAGATGGCAGAATATGTAGTAAGTCACTTTCAATCTCCCTTTCTCAAAAACCTCAGAAAATATCATGGCAGGAAAAACCCTGAAACAGCTGAGCCTGCAGAAAGATGGAGTACAACAGTCTTGTAGCCTGGAAAGTTTGAGGGATTAGCTGGAAATGTCCCTGTCACTCTGTTTGAAGGGTAGCAGTACAGGAAGGGGGCAAGCTGCAAGTACCACATTGGCAAACCAGTAGAAGATCCTGAGCCCCAGAGCAGTGGAGTAGGCAAGTGTCAACACCTGGATCCATGAGGTCCTTGGCACAGAAAAGAGAACCAGTAGACTCCAGCAGCCAAACCTCCCAGTGCTTCAGCACAACTCCAGAAAGCAAAATTCCAAGTAGGCAAGCAGCCAAACATTTTGGCAATTCAGAACAGCCATCCTCCAAGGAACAGACCTCCCCACCCCCACTCTGGGAACTTCAGAACTCTACAGCCTCTAGTTACCAGCACCTGAGTGTCCAGCATACAAAGTCAGTGAACAGGGCCCTGATCCCCAGCACAAGAAGTTTGGGTCAATGCCCTCTGTGCTCCAGCAGGAGAGCTAAACATTACAAGTCGGGAAATAGACCAAATAATGAGCAAAAAAAAGAAGCAGAAACAGACAGTGACCACAGATTCTTACTATGGGGATAGAAAAGATCAAAACACAAATTCAAATGATGACAACATTGCCAATATATTCATATCCACAACCTTAAAGGGGAATATGAACTGGTCTCAAGTCCCAAAAGCCTTCTTGGGAAAATTCAAAAAGGTGATAAAAGTCAAATAAGAAAGATAAAATAAAAAATGTGAAAAGAAATGAGAGGTATGCAAGAGAGAGCCAAAAGATTAGAAAATTAAGAACAAAAATTGACTGTAGAAAATAATTCTTTAAGAAATACAATTGACCAAATAGAAAAGGAGACACAATAGCTCACTAAAGAGAAGAACTCCTTAAAAAGTAAAATGGCCCAAGTGGAAAAGGAGGCATAAAAGCTAATTGAAGAAAACAATTCATTAAAAATTAAAAATGGACAAATGGGAGCTAATGACTCTATGAGACATCAAGAATCAATCAAACAAAATCAGAAGAATGAAAAAATAGATGACAATGTAAATACCTCATTGAAAAAACAACTGACCTGGAAAATAGATGAAGGAGAAATAATTCAAAAATTATTGGTCTACGTGAAACCCATGATTAAGAAAAGAGCCTATACAGCATATTTCAAGAAATCATCAAAGAAAACTGTCCTATGCTCTTAGATCCACAGGGCAAAATAGTCATCAAGAGAAAACATTGATCACCTCCTAAAACAAATCCCAAATTGAAATCTCCAAATACTGTAATCAAATTCCAGAATTAAAAAATCAAGGAAAAATACTTCAAGCAGTCAGAAAAAAACAATTTCAATATCATGGAACCAGAGTCAGAATTACACAGAACCGTGTAGGTGCTACATTAAAAGACTGGAGGGCATAAAATAAGATATTCTGTAAGGAAAAGGAGCTTGGATTACAACCTAGAATATCCTACCAAGCATATTATGTTCAGGGGAGGAGATAGACATTCAATGAAATGAGGGACGAACAGAACTTCCTGATGAAAATACCAGAGCTCAATGGAAAATTTGATATCAAATACAAGATTGAAGAGAGGTATAAAAAGGTAAATGGGAAAGAAAAAATGTTATTCAATAAAGACAAACTGTTATCGTCCTGACAATGGAAAATTATACTTGTAGGAGGTGGAGCCAAGATGGTGGAGTGACAGCAACTACTCACCTAAGCTCTAAGACAAACTCCTTCAGATATCTTTTAAAAGAGAATCTAAATGGATTTTGGAATGGCAGAATTCAATAGGAGACAGACTGTGGCAGATTTCTAGCACAGGACAGACTAGAAGGTCGACAGGAAGGATCTGTTGTGTGGGGCTGGAGGAATACACAGTGCACAGCACAAGGTCTGTACCAGCATGTTACCTGCCATGGCAGGGCCAAGTAGGAAGCCCCAGACAGTTGGAGGCATTGGCCAGCTGCACCGTGGAATCTTGGTATATCAGCCCAGGATAGGAGTCCAGTGGAAGTGAGCAAGTGAGAGCCCAGAGACCCAGATATCTGTAGTGGCTGCTCCTGAGAACACCAGCCCTCAGATTAAATGTCTGTAAGTCACCTACTTGAACTTCAGGGAGTCAAGATGGCAGAATGATCAGAAAATGCTCTCCCCCTCCCCTTGTTGACCTTGAAAGACCCATAAAATATTTCCCAGGAAAAATCCTGGAACAGTGGGATCAGTTGAAAGGGTAAACAGTATCTCAGCTTGTTAGGCTAGGAAAATTGCAAAGGGGGGTCTCCCTCTCTGTCGTTGAAGGGGAAAAATGCAGGACTACAACTGTACCATACAGCCCCACCTCATCAAATTGGGAGAAGATCCTCAGCCCCCTCCTTCCAGGGGGAAGGGATGTTGGAGCATTCAACTGTCAACACCAGGATCCCAGGCAAGCCTCAGCACTCCAGAAAAATTGGAAAGATACCAGAACAGATGGGTTCACCAAATAATGAGTTTGCCAATGCTGTGCTCAGCAGAGGAAATCTCTTGTGGCCAGACAACCTGTCCCCCACACTTAATGCAGGTAGCTCCAGGGAAACACAGAGAGACTTTACGTGATCTCTGCTTTCCAACACCAGTCAGCTCAGCACCAGGTAAACTGCAGTATTTTAGCTTGTAGCAGAAAGAACTAGAGGTCACAACACACAAAGCCTCAAACTGAAAGAACAAGAACTGTGGGACAGAGTCCCCCTGTGCCCCAGAAGCAGAGATCTACTTTAAAAGTAAGGAAAAAGGTGGTCATCAAGAGTAAGAAACAAAGCAGAAAAGACCATAGAATCTTTCTATGGGGATAAGGACCAAAACACGAATACCAAAGAAGTCAGCATTGAAACTATATTCCCATCTGAAACTTCAGAAGGGAATAAGAACTGGTCTCAAGCCCAAAGAGCATTCTTGGAAGAGGTCAGGAAGGATTTTAAAAGCCATATTAGAGAAATAGAAGAAAAACTGCTCAATGATTTTAAAAATATGAAAAAAGAATTCACTGAAGAGAACAGCTCCTTAAAAAGGAAATTTGGACAAATGAAAAAGGAAGCACAAAACCTAACTGGGAAAAATTGGACAAATGGAAAAGGAAGTACAAAAAGTAACTGGAGGAAATAACTCTTTAAAGGGTGTTGGGGATGGAAGCTCAGTTCCATGTGGACAGTCTCGGGTGGGTAAAGGTGGGAACTTCTAAATCTTAGAGTTCTCATGAGGCCCCCCAGAAAACAGCAGGGAATCGAGGAGTGAGACCGAGCTATCTCGTGTATTTCCGCCTCTTCCCGTGAGAAACGTGATGGGAGGAGCATCCCCGCCCTCGAGACTGTCCCGGATCTGGGCACACCTATTGTTATCTAACAGGCACGGTACTCAGGTGCAAACTACACAGCCGGAGAGCTTAATTAGGGTCAGGAAAGCCTGAAGGTGCTCTTAGCGCAGAGGGGCCCTGACAGGACAGAAGGCTCCGTTTTTCCTCTCTTCGCTCTCCCCTCCCCCTCTCTCCCCACTTACACTTCTACTTCCAATCTCTTACCGTAAGATCTTTGCCTCCTTGGGAGATTTCTCTCTCCCTCCTAAGGAAGAGCTCCCCCTGCACATGTAACCAGGACCCTGAATAAAGCCTAACCCTTGTTCGACTCTGGAAAGTCTCTTCTCTCATACGTTTATCCGGTTTGGCCAACCGAAGACCTGGGACAGGTAAGGTAAGACTCGGGTAGCCCTCAGGCCTCTAGGCCTGGCAAAAGGGAATAACTGGGCAGATGGAAAAGGAGATGCAAAACTTAACTGAAGAAAACAATTTGATAAAAATCAGAATGGGACAAGTAGAGGCTAATGACTCTATAAGACATCAAGAATCAGTCAAATAGAATCTAAAGAATGAAAAGATAGAAGAAAATGTAAAATACCTAATTAGTAAAACAACTGACCTAGAAAGTAGATCCAGGAGGGAAAAATCTAAGAATTATTGGTCTATCAGAAAGCCATGATGAAAAAAAAAAAGCTTGGACAATATCTTCAAAGAAATCAACAAGGAAAACTACTGAGAAGTCCTAGATCCTGAGGGATAAATCGTCATTGAAAGAATCCACCGTGCACCTCCTGAAAGGAAACCCAAACTAAAAGGAATATCGTTGTCCAATTCCAGAACTATCAAGTGAAGAAGAAAATACTGCAGGCAGCCAGAAAGAAACAATTCACATATTGAGAAGCAACAGTCAGGATCACACAGGACCTGGTAGCTTCTACATTAAAAGACCAAAGGGATTGGAATATGATATTCTATAAGGCAAAGGAGCTGGGACTACAACCAAGGACCAGTTACCCAGCAAAGTTGAGCATAATATTTCAGGCAAGGAGATGGACATTCTTCCCAACCTTCCTGTTAAAAAGGCCAGAGCTCAATAGAAAATTAAATCTTCTAACACAAGTCTCAAGAGAGGTATCAAAAGGTAAACAGGGAAAAAAGTGTTATTCAATATAGGCAAACTGTTTACATCCCTATAAGGGAAGATGATACTTGTTAATCTTGCTAATTGTGTATTTATTATGATATATAAAAGGGATAGACATAGATAGAGGGAATGTAAAGGAAATGATATGATGATAAAAATGTGATGTAAGGGTGTGAAGGCACTGTAATGGGAGATGTGAAAAGGAGGAAGCAGAAAATGGTAAATTTTATATCACAGTAAGAGGCACAAAAATATATTACAGTACAGGGAAAGAGGGGAGGGAGATAAGTATTGTTTGAGGTTTACTCTCATTTGATTTAGTTCAAGGAGGGAACAAAAAACTCACTTAAGTATAGAAATACCATTAACTCTATAGGCAGTAGGAGAGGAAAGGGGAAAGAAAAGGGAGGAGAGGCTAAAAGGGATGGAAGAAGTCATAAGGAAAGAGGGGAGTAAAAGTGAGGGAGGTAAAAGAAGAATGGGAAAACTGAGGGAAGTAGTGGTCAAAAATTAAAACTACTGTGGAGGGCAAGGAAGAGGTGAGAACTAAAAGCACAAACAGGGTAAAGGAGGATGGAGAGAAAGACACAGATAGTAATCATAACTGTGAATATGAATGGGATGAACTCTCCCATAAAACAGAGAAAGGTAGCAGAATGGATTAAAAACACATTTGAAATGAGGAGTTCCTCACAGGGTAAAGATAAGAGATTGGAGCAGAACATATTGTTCTTCATCTGATATAAAAAAAAAAGACAATAGGGGTAGCAATCCTAATATAAGAGAAAACAAAAGCAGAAATAGATCTAATCAAAAGATATAAGGAAGGAAACTATGTCCTATTAAATGGCACCATAGAAAATGAAGCAATATCATTACTAAACATATATGCTCCAAGTAGTATAGCATCCAGATTCTTAGAGGAGAAGATAAGCAAGTTACAGGAAGAAAAAGACAACAAAACTATACTGATGAGGTCCTCAACTTTCTGCTCTCTGAACTTGAGAAATCTGACCTCAAACTAAACAAGAAAGAAGTTAAGGAGGTGACCAAAACTCTGGATAAGGTAGATATGATAGATCTCTGGAGAAAAGTGAATGGAGATAGAGAGGAACATACCTTTTTCTCCGTGGTACACAGCACATATAAAAAAAATTCACCACGTACTAGTGCATAAAACCTCACAATCCAGTGCAGAAAGGCAGAGATATTCCATGCATCCTTCTCAGATCATAATGCAATAAAAATTATACGTGATCAAAGCCATGGAAAGGTAAAACAAAAATTACTTGGAAACTGAATAATCTAATCCTAAAGAATGAGTGGGCTAAACAACAAATCATAGAAACAATCAGAAACTTCATTCAAGAGAATGAGAATAATGAGACAAGTTGCCAAATCTTATGGGATATTGCAAAATCATTTCCTGGGGGAAGTTTTATATTTTTGAATGTCTATGTCGAAAAAAAATAGAGAAAGCGGAGACCAATGAATTGGGCATGCAGTTGAAAAAACTGGTAAAAGAACAAACTGAAAATCTCCAAGTAAATACCAAATTAGACATACTGAAAGCCAATGGAGATATTAATAAAATTGAAATTAAGAAAACTATTGAACTGTTAAATAAAACTAAGAGTTGGTTTTGTGATAAAACCAGTAAAACTGACAAATTTTGATCAATATGATTAAAAAAAGAATTAAGAAAACCAAATTACTTATATCACAAATGAAAAGGGTGAATTCACCTCTAATGACAAGAAAATTAAAGCAATAATTAGAAATTACTTTGCCCAACATTACGCCTATAAATTCAACAGTCTAAATGAGATGGCTTTATATTTTTAAAAATATAAATTGCTCAGATTAACAGAAGAGGAAGCTGAATACTTAAATAACCCTATCTCAGACAAAAAATTTGAACAAAAGATAAACGAATTCTCTAGGAAAAAATCTCCAGGGCCAGATGGATTCACAAGTGAATTCTATCAAACATTTAAAGAACAGTTAATCACAATACTATATAGAGAATTTGGAAAAATTGCCAAAGTGTCCTACCAAATTGTTTTTGTGATTCAATTATGGTTCTGATAGCTCAATAAGGAAGTATCAAAGCAGAGAAAGAAAATTGTAGACCAATTTCTCTAAGAGAAATCTTAAATAAGATATTAGCAAAAAAGAATACAGTAACATCATGAGAATAATATATTCTGATCAGGTAGGATTTATACCAGGAATGTAGGGCTGCTTCAGTACTGGGAAAACTATTAGGATTATTGATCATATCAATAATAAAACAAACAGAAACCACATGATTATCTCCATAGATGCAGAAAAAGCTTTTGACAAAATACAGCACCCATTCCTATTGAAAACACTGGAGAGTGTAGGAATAAACAGAACTTGCCATAAAATAATAAACAGTATCTACCTGAAACCTTCAGCAAGCATTATATGTAATGGGGATAAGTTAGACACATTTCCAATAAGATCAGGGGTGAAATAAGGATATCCATTATCCCTACTGTTATTCAATGTCATACTAGAAATGTTAGCTGTAGCAATGAGAAGAAAAAAATTGAAGGAATTAGAATAGCAAAGAAGAAACTAAGTTATCTTTGCAGATAATATGATACACTTAGAGAATCCCAGAGAATCAATTAAAAAACTACTTGAAATAATAAACAACTCTGGCAAAGTGGCAGGTTACAAAACAAACCCACATAAATCATCTGCATAGCTATGTATTAACTAACAAAGCCCAACAGCAAGAGATAGAAAGAGAATTTCTATATAAAGCTACTGTAGACACTATAAAATATCTGGGAGTCTACTTATCAAAACAAACCCAGGGACTATATGAACACAATTACAAAACACTTTTCCCACAATTAAAGTCAGATCTAAGTAAGTGGCAAAACATTGGTTGCTCATGGGTAGGCAGAGCCAATAAAACAAAACTGACAATTATCCCTAAATTAATTAACTTATTCAGTGTCATACCAATCAAACTACCAAAAAATTACTTTCTAGAGCTACAAAAATAATATCAATAATCATCTGAAAGAACAAAATGTCCAGAATATCAAGGGGACTAATGAAAAGAAATGCTAGGGAAGGTGGCCTAGCCTTACCAGATCTCAAATTGTATTATAAGACAGAAATTATCAAAATCACTTGGTACTGGCTAAGAAACAGAGGGGTAGACCAGTGGAAAAAGTCAGGCACTCAAGACACAGTAGTCAATGAGTATAGCAATCTACTGTTTGATAAACGCAAGGCCCTCAGCTTCAGGGATAAGAATTCCCAGTTTGACAAAAATTGCTGGGAAAACTACATAAATGTGTGTCCCCATAACTCAGGCCCCCTTGGGAGGCAACAGCAGAGGCAGCAGCAGACAAGGGCTCCCAAACCAGGCAGTAGCTCAGATCCATTGTTGAAGGTCAGAACCCCCAAGGGAACTGAGCCCCACCTGTTGTTCCTGCCCCCACCTGAGCACCTGAACTTAATCTCACGCTGAATAGCAGCCCCGCCCCCACCCAAAGCCCTGAGGCTGGGGAACAGCATTTGAATCCCAGACCCCAAGCACCAGCTGGGCAGATCTGGAGGTGAGGTGGGTGTGGAGAGGTCACTCAGAGGTCAAGTCACTGGCTGGGAAAATGCCCAGAAAAGGGGGAAAAAAAATAAGACCATAGAAGGTTACTTTCTTGGTGAACAGATATCTCCTGCCTTCCTTTCAGATGAGGAAGAACAATGATTACCATCAGGAAAAGACATAGAAATCAAGGCTTCTGTATCACAAACATCCAAAATAAATATTTGATGGACTCAGGCCATGGAAGAGCTCAAAAAGGATTTTGAAAATCAAGTTAGAGAGGTGGAGGAAAAGCTGGGAAGAGAAATGAGAGACATGAAGTCAAAGCATGAACAGCAGATCAGCTTCCTGCTAAGGGAGACCCAAAAAAATGCTGAAGAAAATAACACCCTGAGAAATAGGCTAACTCGATTAGCAAAACAGGCTCAAAAAGCCAATGAGGAGAAGAATGCTTTCAAAAGCAGAATTAGCCAAATGGAAAAGGAGGTTCAAAAGCTCAATGAAGAAAATAGTTCTTTCAAAAATTAGAATGGGACGGATTGAAGGCTAATGACTTTATGAGAAACCAAGAAATCACAAAACAAAACCAAAGAGAATGAAAAAATGGAAGGTAATGTGAAATATCTCATTGGAAAAAGAACTGACCTGGAAAAGAGATCCAGGAGAGACAATTTAAAAATTATCGGACTACCTGAAAGCCATGATCAAAAAAAAAAGCTTAGACATCATCTTTCATGAAATTATCAAGGAAAACTGTCCAGAGATTCTAGAAGCAGAGGGCAAAATAAGTATTCAGGAATCTACTGATCACTGCCTGAAAGAGATCCAAAAAGAGAAACTCCTAGGAATATTGTGGCCAAATTCCAGAGTTCCTTGGTCAAGGAGAAAATATTGCAAGCAGCTAGAAAGAAACAATTCAAGTATTGTGGAAATACAATCAGGATAACACAAGATCTAGCAGCTTCTACATTAGGGGATCAAAGGGCATGGAATATGATATTCCAGAAGTCAAAGGAACTAGAACTAAAACCAAGAATCACCTACCCAGAAAAACTGAGTATAATACTTCAGGGGAAAAAATGGTATTTCTTTCTTTTTTTTTTTTTTTTTATTAAATTTATTTATTTAACTTTTAACATTCATTTTCACAAAATTTTGGGTTACAAATTTTCTCCCCTTTTATCCCCTCCCCCCCCAAACACCAAGCATTCTAATTGCCCCTATGACCAATTTGCTCTCTCTTCTATCATCCCTCACTGCCCTTGTCTCCATCTTCTCTTTTGTCCTGTAGGGGCAGATAGCTTTCTATACCCCTTTACCTGTTTTTCTTATTTCCTAGTGGCGAGAACATTACTCGACAGTTCATCCTAACACTTTGAGTTCCAACTTCTCTTCCTCCCTCCCTCCCCACCCCTTCCCTTTGGAAGGCAAGCAATTCAATATAGGCCATGTCTGTGTAGTTTTGCAAATGACTTCCATAATAGTTGTGTTGTATAGGACTAACTATATTTCCCTCCATCCTATCCTGTCCACCATTACTTCTATTCTCTTTTGATCCTATCCCTCCCCATGAGTGTCGACCTCGAATTGCACTCTCCTCCTCATGCCCTCCCTTCTATCATCCCCCCCACCCTGCTTGTCCCCTTATCCCCCACTTTCCTGTATTGTGAGATAGGTTTTCCTACCAAAATGAGTGTGCACTTTATTCTTTTCTTTAGTGGAATGTGATGAGAGTAGACTTCATGTTTTTCTCTCACCTCCCCTCTTTATCCCTCCACTAATGAGTCTTTTGATTGCCTCTTTTATGAGAGATAACCTGCCCCATTCAATTTCTCCCTTTCTCCTCCCAATATATTTCTCTCTCACTGCTTGATTTCATTTTGTTTTAAAGATATGATCCCATCCTATTCAATTCATTCTGTGCACTCTATCTCTATGTATGTGAGCATGTGTGCATGTGTAATCCCACCCAGTACCCAGATACTGAAATGTTTCAAGAGTTACAAATATTGTCTTTCCATGTAGGAATGTAAACAGTTCAGCTTTAGTAAGTCCCTTATGACTTCACTTTGCTGTTCACCTTTTCATGGTTCTCTTCATTCTTGTGTTTGAAAGTCAAATTTTCTTTTCAGCTCTGGTCTTTTCATCAAGAATACTTGAAAATCCTCTATTTCATTGAAAGACCATTTTTTCCCCTGAAGTATTATAGTCAGTTTTGCTGGGTAGGTGATTCTTGGTTTTAGTCCTAGTTCCTTTGACTTCTGGAATATCCTATTCCATGCCCTTCGATCCCTTAATGTAGAGGCTGCTAGATCTTTTGTTATCCTGATTGTATTTCCACAATACTTGAATTGTTTCTTTCTAGCTGCCTGCAGTATTTTCTCCTTGACCTGGGAACTCTGGAATTTGGCCACAATGTTCCTAGGAGTTTCTCTTTTTGGATCTCTTTCAGGCGGTGTTCTGTGGATTCCTTGAATATTTATTTTGCCCTCTGGTTCTAGAATCTCAGGGCAGTTTTCCTTGATAATTTCATGAAAGATGATGTCTAAGCTCTTCTTTTGATCATGGCTTTCAGGTAGTCCCATAATTTTTAAATTGTCTCTCCTGGATCTATTTTCCAGGTCTGTTGTTTTTCCAATGAGATATTTCACATTATCTTCCATTTTTCCATTCTTCTCTCTTTGTTCTGTGATTTCTTGGTTTTGCATAAAGTCATTAGCCTCCATCTGTGCCATTCTAATTTTGAAAGAACTATTTTCTTCAGTGAGCTTTTGAATCTCCTTTTCCATTTGGCTAATTCTGCTTTTGAAAGCATTCTTCTCCTCATTGGCTTTTTGAACCTCTTTTGCCAATTGAGTTAGGCTAGTTTTCAAGGTGTTAATTTCTTCAACATTTTTTTGGGTCTCCCTTAGCAGGGAGCTGATCTGCTGTTCATGCTTTGACTTCATGTCTCTCATTTCTCTTCCCAGCTTTTCCTCCACCTCTCTAACTTGATTTTTAAAATTCTTTTTGAGCTCTTCCATGGCCTGAGCCCATTGGGTGGGCTGGGACACAGAAGCCTTGATTTCTGTGTCTTTGCCTGATGGTAAGCATTGTTCTTCCTCATCAGAAAGGAAGGGAGAAAATGCCTGTTCTCCAAGAAAGTAACCTTCTATAGTGTTATTTCTTTTCCCTTTTCTGGGCATTTTCCCAGCCAGTGACTTGACCTCTGAATATTTTCCTCACACCCACCTCACCTCCTGATCCTCCCAGCCCGTGTTTGTGGTCTGAGATTCAAATGCTGCTTCCAGCCTCAGGGCTTTTGGCGGGGGCAGGGCTGCTATTCAGTATGAGATTATGTTCTGGTGCTGAGGTCGGGGCAGGGCCACCTCTCAGGCTCAGTTCCCTCAGGGGGTTTATGCACAGACCTTCCGCAATGGATTCAGGCTCCCGCCCGCTTGGGGAGCCCCTGTCTGCAGCCGCCTCTCAGCTTCTACCTCCCGGGGGGGGCCTGAATTATGGGGGCACCCCACTCCCCTCTCGACCCGCCAAAGAGACTCTCTCACCCACCCCTGTCACCTGTGGGTGGAGGGACTTGTGCTGCTGCTGGAGATCCTGTCCCTGAAGCCTGCTCGGATCTGTTTCTCTCAGTGCCGCAGCCGTGGCCGCAGCAGGTCTGGGCTGGGCTTTGTGTCTGCAGCGCGACGGACCTTTTGCGAGAGGTTTGCAGATCCCTCTGTGGGTGGAGGGACCCGCGTGGCCGCTGGAGATCCTGTCTGTGAAGCCTGCTCGGATCTTTTCCTCTCGGTGCCGCGGCCGCGGCAGGGCTGCACTCAGCTCCCAGTCCCGGCGCCCAGTCCGCAGCGCGAAGGACCCCCCCCCGCAAGAGGTTTGCAGGTCCCTCTGGAACAGAAATCTCCCTCGCTCCAATGTTCCGTGGCCTCTGGGTGAGGAATTCGCCGTGAGTTACTTCCCTGTAGCCATTCTATGGGTTGTGGGTTCAGAGCTATGTGTATGTGAGTCTTTCTACTCCGCCATTTTGGCTCCGCCCCTCGAAAAAATGGTATTTCAATGAAATAGAGGTCTTTCAAGCATTCTTGATGAAAAGACCAGAGCTGAAAAGAAAATTTGACTTTCAAACACAAGAATGAAGAGAAGCATGAAAAGGTAAACAACAAAGAGAAGTCATAAAGGACTTTACTCAACTTGAACTGTTTACATTCCTACATGGAAAGACAATATTTGCAACTTTTGAAACTTTCCAGTATCTGGGTAGTTGATGGGATTACATACACACACACACACACACACACACACACACACACACACAGCACAGAGTGAATGGAATAGGATGGGATCATATCTTTAAAAAATGAAATCAAGCAGTGAGAGAGAAATGTATTGGGAGGAGAAAGGGAGAAATGGAAGGGGCAAATTATCTCTCATAAAAGAGGCAGGCAAAAGACTTTTTAGTGGAGGGAAAAAGAGGGGAGGTGAGAGAAAAACATGAAGTTTACTCTCATCACATTCCACTAAAGGAAGGAATAAAATGCACACTCATTTAGGTGTGAAAACCTATCTTACAATACAGGAAAGTAGGGGAGAAGGGGATAAGCAGGTCGGGGGAAAGATGGAAGGGAGGGCAATGGGAGGAGGGAGCAATCTGAAGTCAACACTCTTGGGGAGGGACAGGATCAAAAGAGAGAATAGAAGTAATGAGGGGCAGGATAGGATGGAGGGAAATATAGTTAGTCTTACACAAAACAACTACTATGGAAGTCACTTGCAAAACTACACAGATATGGCCTATATTGAATTGCTTGCCTTCCAAAGGGAATGGGTGGGGAGGGAGGGATGAAGAGAAGTTGGAACTCAAAGTTTTAGGAACAACTGTCAAATACTGTACTTGCTACGAGGAAAAAAGAAATACAGGTAAAGGGGTATAGAAGGTTATCTGACCCTACAGGACAAAAGAAAAGATGGTGACAGGGGAAGGGAGGGATGATAGAAGAGAGGGCAGATTGGTTATAGGGGCAATTAGAATACTTGGTGTTTTGGGGTGGGGGGAGGGGACAAATGGGGAGAACATTTGGAACCCAAAATTTTGTGCAAATGAATGTTAAAAGTTAAATAAATAAATAATTGAAAGAGAATATATGTGTAGAACCCATATAAGGTTGCATGTCATCTCAGGGAAGGAAGGAGGAATTAGGTGGGAGGGATTGAGAGAAAATCTAAGACTCATGGAATTGATTGTAGAAAACTAAAAAGAAATAAATTAATGAAAAGGAAAAGAATTTCTTAAAAATTAGAGTTGGGCAAGTGGATGCTGGCACCTTTGAGACATCAAGAAGCAATAAAACAAAATAAAAAAAGGAAAAATAGAAGAAAATTGGAAATACATCATTGGCAAATGAGCAAAAATATCTGTGAAATAGATTCAGGAGAGATAATTTAAAAATTATTAGACTACCTGAAACTTATTTTTAATAAACAAAGATCCTCATCTTTCAAGAAAACATCAAGGAAGATTCCCTTATGTTCTAGAACCAGAGGGCAAAATAGAGATAGAAAGATTCCACTGATCACCTCCTAAAAGAATCCCTGAATGAAAACTTTCAGGAATGTTATAGTCAAATTCTAGAGTTCCAGATCACAGAAAAAAATGTATTGCAAACAAGAAGAAAGAAACAATTTAGGTATCATGGAACCATGATCAAAATAACACAAGATTTAACAATCTGTGCATTAAAGGATTAGAGGGCTTATTCCAGAGGGCAAAAGAACTTGGATTACAACCAAGAGTACCTACCTAGCAAAACTGAATATAGTCCTTCATAGGTGTAAAATAGGTATTCAATGAAATAGAAGAATTTCAGGCATATCTGATGAAAAGATCAGAGCTGAATAGAAATTATGATTTTCAAACGAAAGACTGAAAAAAAGCATAAAATTTAAACAGAAACAAGAAATCATAAGGGTTTCAATAAGGTTAAACTGTATGCATTTCTACATGGGAAAATGATTCTTGTAACTCCTAAAATCTTTCTCATTATCAAGGCAGTTAGAAAGAGTATATATAAATGACACGAGTATGAATTGAATGTGCTGGCATGGTTATCTAAAAGCAATACAAAATTAGAGGTTGGGAAAGAGGAATGCTTTGGAAATGGGAAAAGGGAAATGTAAAATGGGATAAGTTTTCTCACATAAAAATGGCAAGAAAGATTTTACAATGTAGGGGAAGACTGGGGAAGTGAGGGGAATCAGTTTGAATCTTACACTCATTGTAATTGACTCAAAGAGGAAACAACATACACACTTAATTGTGTATAGAAATCTATGTTACCCCAGAAGAAAGTAGGAGGGGAAGAGGGCAGATGATAGAAGGGAAGGAGGATCAGGGTAGGTAAAAGACAGAAATAAAATACTTTTCTGGATGAACAGGGTCAAAGAAGAGAGAGAATAGGAAAAATGAGAGGAAACAGGATGGAGAGAAATACAGTTATTTCTGTGAAAAAATTACAGTAAATTTCTTTGATAAAGACTTCATTTCTCAAATATGTACAGAACTGAGTAAAATTCGTAAAAATAAAAGCCATTCCTCAATTGATATCCTCCAAGGATATAAACAAGTAGTTATCAGACAAAACAATCAAAGCTTGTCATAAACATATAAAAAATTCAAAATAACTAATGATTAAGGAAATGAAATCTAAAGGCAACTCTAAGCTACTACCCCACACTAATCAAATTTACTAATACGACAGAAAAGGAAAATGATAAATGTTGGAAGTGATATGTGAAAATTGAGACATGGGAGGGATGGAGCCAAGATGTTGGAGTAAAAGCAGGGACTTGCTTGAGCGCTCTCCCAAACCCCTAGAAACATCTGTAAAAAAATTACTCTAAATAAATTCTAGAGCTACTGAGCCCACAAAATCAGAGAGTGAAACAAATCTCCAACCCAAAACAACCTGAAAGTTTGAAAAGAAAGGTACATTTCACTAGGTAGATCCCAAAAGTAAAACTCCTAGAAATATTGTAGCCAAATTCCAGAGTTCCCAGATGAAGGAGAATATATTGCAAGTAGCCAGGGGAAAAAAATTGAGTATTGTGGAAATACAATAGTATAACACAAGATCTAGGAAATTCTACATGAAGAGATCAAAAGACTTAGAATATGATATTCTGGAGGTCAGAGAAGGTAAGATTAAAACCAAGATTCACCTATCCAGCAAAACTGAGTATAATACATCAGAGGAAAAAAAATGATCATTCAATGAAATAGAGGACTTTCAAACATTCTCGATGAAAAGACCAGAACTGAATAGAAAATGTGTCTTTCAAATACAAGAACCAGGATAAACAGGAAAAGGTAAAGAGGAAAGAAAAATGAGGGACTTATTAAAATTGAGCTGTTTTATGTTCCTACATGGAAAGATGATGTTTGTAAGTCACGAGATCTTTCTCAGTATTAGGGTAGTTGGAGGAAAAAGATGGATAGACCAATAGACAGACAGACAAATAGATGATAGATAGATAGACAGACAGACAGACAGAGAGAGACAGAGAGAGAGACAGAGAGAGAGAGAGAGAGAGAGAGAGAGAGAGAGAGAGAGAGAGAGAGAGAGAGAGAGAGATGTGGCACAAGGTGAATTGAACATGAAGGAAAGATATCTAAAAGTAAAATTAAGGGGCAAAAGAGGAATATATTGGGAGAGGGAGAAAGGAAGAGATAGAATAGAATAAATTATTTCTCATAAAAGAGGCAAGAAAAAGATTTCATAATGGAGGGGAAGAGGGAGAAGGCTAGAGGGCATGGATAAATCTTAGTCTCATCAGATTTGGCTTACAGAGGAAATAACATGTATACTCAATTGTGTATCTTATCCTACAGGAAAGTAAGGGGAAAGGCAACAAGGTGGGAGAATGATAGAAGGGAGAACAGATTGAGGGAGGGATAGTCAGAAACAAACACTTCTCAAAGAAGAAAGTAGAATTGAGGGATTGGGATAGAATGGAGGGAAATATAGTCTTTCACAACATGACTACTATGGAAGTGTTTTGCATAGCTACACATGTATAGCCTATCCTGAATTGTTTGTCTTGTCAATGAGGGTGTGTGGGGAGGGAAGAAGAGAGAGAATTTGAAACACAGAGGAACGTTTTACAAATTGTTTTTACTTGAAATTGGGAAATAAGATGTACAGCCAAGGGGTATAGAAATTTATCTTGCCTTTCAAGAAAGTAAGGAGGAAGGGGATAAGAGTGGGGAGTGTTAGAAGGGAGGGCAGACTGGGGAAAGGAATAATCAGAATGCATGCCTTCTTCAGGTAGGGGTGAGGAGAGAGTGGCCAATTCATTGCCACCAGAATGAGCTGCTATAAATATTTTTGTACATAGAGATGCTTTCCCTTTTTGGTTTTTTATCTTTTTTTGGATACAGACCTAGTAGTGGTGTTGCTAGGTCAAAGGGCATGCATGATTTTATGTCTCTTTGGGCACAGTTCCAAATTGCTCTACAGAATGGTTGAATCAGTTCACAACTCCAAAAACAGTACATTAGGGTCCCAATTTTCCCAGGTCCCCTCCAAAATTGATCCTTTCCCTTTTCTATCCTATTAGCCAATTGAATAAATATGAGGTCATACCTCAAAATTATTTTAATTTGCATTTCCCCAATCAATAGTGAATTAGAACATTTTTTAAAATATGGTTAAAGATAGTTTTGATTATTTCATCTGAAAACTGACCATATCTTTTGATTATTTATCAGTTGAGGAATGGCTCTTAGATCTATAAATTTGACTCAGTTCTCCATATGTTTGAGAAATGAGGCCTTTATCAAAGAAACTTGCTTCAAATTTTTTTCCACACCTACTACTGCTCAATGTATTTCCCTTCATCCTATTCCCCTCCCTTTTATCTACTTTTTTCTCTCTCCTTTCAGCCTTTCCTTCCTCAAAAGTGCTTTGCTTCTTACTACTGCATCCTTCAATCTGCCTTCCCTTTTATCACACTGCTCTTCTCTTAACCCCTTTCCATTCTATTTTCCTGTAGGTTAAGATAGATTTCTATAACCATCTGAATATGTATGTTATTCCCTTACAGAAGCACTTTTAATGGTGGCAAAGAATTGGAAATTCAGGGGATGTTTGTCAATTAAGGAACAGCTGAGCAGTTTGCTGTATATGATTGTGATGGAATATCATTGTGCTAAAAGAAATGACAAGCAGGATGTTCTCAGAAAAACCTGGAAAGACTTATATGAACTAATGCAAAGTGAACTGAATAGAACCAGGAGAAAATTATACCTTGCAATAGCAATATTGTATGATAATAAACTGTGAATGACTTAGTCATTCTCAGCAATGCAATGATTCCAGACCATTCTGAAGGACTTATGATGAAAAATGCTATCCCTCTCCAGAAAAAAAGTAGTGAAGAAGTCCGAATGCAGATCAAATCAAACGTTTTCTTTATTTTCTTAGGTTTCTTTTTCATATTTGTGTTTTCTTTTACAACATTACTAATATGAAATGTTTTGCATGATTGTACATGTATTACCTATACCAAATTGCCTACCTTCTCAGTGGTGGGGAGGGGGAAGAGTGGAAAGAAGGGAGAGAATTTGCAGCTCAAAATTTTAGAAAAATGAATATCAACATTATTTTACATGTAATTGAGGGAAAATGAAATATATCACTGTAAAAATAAAATATGAGTTCTTTGAGCTAAAACCATGAAAAAACAAAACATAATCTATGTAAATTATATTTAAAAGTTTGCCATGCATATTATTTTTACAGAGCTGGTTGTTTTCTTTACTATCCCATCCTCTATTTGTGGCCTGGCCTTCTCAACCTCTATTAGCAGGCATCATTAAAATTAAAATGATTATGTAGATATAAACAAGTTACCACTTTTTCTGGGAAGGAAAGGAGTGGGGGAGTAGGTATCATGGACAATGAGCAAAAGAGTCATGTAGTCTCTTCTTTTTATGTTACTCCAAGTTTATGGGTTTTTTTTTTTTTTTAACATGAATGAGTAGAAGGGAGTATCTGATGCCAATGATAGAGCATTTGACACATACACATCGGACTCTAATTATATTTGCCACATGAAAACAAAAAGTTTTGATTCAAGTAAGATTTAAATAGTTTTATGTGTAGGGGACAGGGGAGACACCAAGGAGTGCCACATACATTTTACAACCTGAATGCAATAATTGTGGCTCAATGCCTCAAGGAAGCACAACAACTACAAAAGAAGGGGAATGCTAATGGAGGAAGAAAAATATGACTTTTAGTCCTATTGCTTGATTTCTTTGAGACTTACTTAAGCAAGTGAGTGCTTAATAAGTAAGTTCTGTATGATACACACACGGGAAATTAATTTTCTGTTGAAACTAAATCTCTTTTTCCTGAAACAGGAGTTCTGAAAAATGAAATTAAATGAAATATTCACTATGACAAAATATCCCTTGAAACAAATCTAAACCTTTAGGACTATTTTAGCAAAGATACTAGAGTGGTTTGGCATTTCTTTCTCCAGCCCATTTTACAGAAGAAGAAACTGAGGCAAACAAGATTAAGTGACTTCCCCAGAGTCACACAGCTAATAAGTGTTTGAGGTCAGATTTGTAGTCAGCAAGATTAGTTTTTCTGACTCCAGGGCCAGTGCACCATGCAGCTGCCCTGAGAACTAGATTGCACTATCTTTTTTTTTCCTAAAGAGGTTAGTAAAATTTTGTGTTCCTAGGGCCTTTCAAACACCATTTTGTCTTTCCCTTTGCTTCCAGGCAGGCAATCTTCCAAGCATTCTGTTGAAGGTGTATGTGTATAGGGGGAAGGTGAAGGCGATGAAGGACAAGGTTCTCTCTCTTCACTCTTTCTACTTCAGTGCTCATCTCATCCATTCCTCTCTTTTTCCTCTCTCTCTCTCTCTCTCTTTCTCTTTCTCTCTTTCTCTCTCTCTCTCTCCCCCTCTCTTCCTCTCTTTTTCTCTCTCAAAACATGATTGAGTGTATGTGTTTGTGTGCGCACACGCGTGCATGTGTGTGAGTGTGTGTGTGTGTGTACGTGTAAAGATGATCAGTAGAATAAAGTTCAACAAGACCCTGAAACAAGTACCCATGTATTAGCTATGTACCCATGGCCAAGTCACTTAATCTCTCAATCTGTCAGTGTCTTTTGGTGTCAGCTCTATAAAAATATTACAAAGCTCTAGAACTGTATTGACAGGGGTAGTTTTCCCAAGACAATGAAAGGACGGAACTACATCTTTCTCCTCCCACCACCAACATATATATCTCCTACATGATAGTAAATTCAACCTTACTAGTCTTCACATTCCCTAATATTCACTTACCAGAAGCAAATTGATGGGGCCAATAGAAAAAAAAAAATCAAGGAGCAGGAATGGCTGTGGAGAAGAGGGCTGTGGTTAGAGGAGCTTCAGCCAGTGCTGAGAAATGACGAACAGGCTACCTGAGAATGAAGCATAGGAACTCTGCATTATACTGCTTCTCTGAAAGTCGTTGTTTTAGGAACAAAGGTTAAATCTTCCTAAAGAAAGTAAATGTGTTCTCTCAGGTGTGGCTCTCTCTCTCTCTCTCTCTCTCTCTCTCTCTCTCTCTCTCTCTCTCTCTCTCTCTCTCTCTCTCTCTCTGTGTGTGTGTGTGTGTGTGTGTGTGTGTGTGTGTGTGTGTGTAATGAGAGGGTGAGGCTAGGAACTTTGAATTCATGTCTCAAAATTTTATTCTCTGCCAATTTGATTTTCCTCCAGTGCAGAAAAAAAATGCAGCCATAAACATCTTTTAACATAATAGTTTCCTTCTACTTTGGAAAAAAGAAAAAGGAAGATAATACCAGACTTGAACATAGAGTGTGGTGACTATTCTCAATTTTCAGAGAAATACTAGGTAGGCATTGGGGGTTCCTCTGACACTAGTGTGTTCCTCAGAATAACTAAGATATCTGAGAGTTGATGGAGAGATTTTAAGTAGGGCGTTACTCTTAAAGGAATGGATTCTGATAGGAGGTGGGTGGGAGAGGATCCAACAGGTTGATTCAGGGGAAGGTGATGTAACTAGCACCAAGACTTGCCTGAAATTAAGTATTTCTGGACTCTACTTCATCTTGAAACATTAGAGCACTTTAAAATAACATCTCACATTAAATTCTAGAGCAGGGTTGGGTAAGTTGTAGGCTCAAGGATACATGTGGTCCTATAAGTCCTCAAGCACATTCCTTTGACTGAATTAAACTTCACAGAAAAAAATCCCCCAATGAAAGGATTTGTTCTATAAAATTTAGACTCAGTCAAAAGGTCACACTCAAGGATCTACAAGGTCACATGTGGCCTCAAGGCCACAGGTTCCAACCCTGCTCTAGAGCAACAGAGCCAACAGAGGGTCAGATTGAAACATTTTTTCCAGTCCAAGGTCAGAAGATGTCTGAGATAGGCCAGGTGGTGACCATATCAGTTGAGAGCCTTGAAGTCAGAGACATCAGCAGCAGCTCCAAGAGGTCTCGTTTCAGAGATAGTAAGGGAATCAGACAACTGGTCAGAAAGGGATTAAAAGGCATATCTTTGTTTGTACTAAGTACATGACCAGGTATTGTTTGGCATTGCCATTACTCAAAACCTTTATAGATCATAGTTCCACAGTGCAGAGAAGTGCTACTTGTACCAACGGTCAGGGGCCCTGAGGAGCAGTATTCCTTGTGACTGCAAGGGATCAAGGGCCTTTCCTGGGTAAGGATCAGAGCACATACCAGCAGAGCAGTGACAACACCTCTCCTCAGATCACATGACCTCAAAATCAACAAGCATGTTAAAACCCCTAGAACTAATTCTAAAAATAATAGTATGAAAAAGGCTGAAGGTTGAAACAGTGCCCTGTTCCCCACCCTTTGCTGGAAACAAAGCTTACCTTTAACATAAATTCAAAGACAATAAAAAGGTTGAGAAAAATGGGCAAAAAAAGCAACCTAATTAAAAGTCTACTATAGAGACAAAGAAGGTCAAAAGATAAATTACAAAGACAATGTCAAAACATCTAAAAGCAAAATATCAAAGAAAAACATGAATTGAACACAACCCCAAAAAGAATTCCTAAAAAACTAAAAGATTACTTTCGAAATCATCTTTAAAATGTAGAGCAAAAATTGGGGAAAGAAATGAGAATAAAGCAAAGAAATTATAAAAAGGTAATTAATAGCTAGGTTAAAAAGAAGTACAAAAATATTAGAGAAAACAACAACTTAAAAAACAAAATTGATCACAAGGAAAAAGAGACATAAAATTTCACTAATGAATTAATCCTTAAAAAGAATAATTGGCTAAATGGGGAAAAGAGGTACAAAAGCGCATGGAAAAAAATAATTCCTTTAAACTTAGAATTGAGCAAATGGAAGCTAATGACTCCATGGAACATAAAAACAATAAAACAAAGTAAAAAGAATAAAAATAGAGGAAAATGTGAAATAACTCATCAGAAAAACAACTAACCTGGATTAAATATCAGAGATAATTTAAAAATTATTCAACTAGCTGAAATTCATGTTAAAGGAAAGAGCCTACACATATTTTAAGAAAGAAAAACTTCAATAGTATCCTAGAAAAAGAAAGTAAAACTGATATTGAAAGAATCCACTAATCATCTCCTGCCAAACATGCCTAATAAAAACTCCCAGAAATACCATGTTGAGTTTCTAGAGCTCGTAGGTCAAAAAGCAAATATCTCAACCATCCAGAAAGAAACCATTCACATACTATGGAACAGCACTCAGGATCACACATGATTTAACACAGTATGTTAAAGCAATGTAATGGTTGGAATATGATATTCTGAAGGCAAAGAAGTTGTGATAACAAGTAAAAAATAACTGACTTAGCAAAACTGATAGCAAATCTATAGGGAGAAAATTGACATCTAATGAAGTAGAGAATTTTCAAACATTCCACATGAAAAGGTCAGAGATGAGTAGAAAATTTTACTTTCAAGAGAGGCATACAAAGGTAAACAGCAAAGAGAAATCATAAGGGACCCAATAAGGGCAAACTATTTTAAAATTCCTATACGGGAAGATGGTACATGTAACTCTCAATAATTTTGTCACTGTTACTACAATTAGAAAGACTCTAAGAAGACAGGAGGAATAAGAGTGATTCTTTTTATGATGAAATAATTTTTTAAAAAAAATAAATGGGAGAGAGGCAGAGCCAATATGGCAGAGAGAAAGTGGAAACGTTCTTGAGCTCTTCCCCCAAACCCTTTCAAATACCTATAAAAATGACTCTACACAAATTCTAGAGCTGCAGAAACCACAAAATGATGCAGTGAAACAAATCTCCAGTCATAGATAGCCTGGAGGGTTGGTGGGAGGCTTCTCTCCCATGAAGCTGGGAGAGAAGCAGAGCACAGTCCAGCATGGGCCATGCAGGCATGGACAGGGTCAGAGTGGGCCTCAGGGGACTGAACTGCTGGTAGCAGTGGTGATTTCTGGGCTTCTCAACCTACAAATGCCAAAGACAGCATAGAAGGGCAGTGGGAGAACTCTATTGGGACCTGGTTTAGCTGGGATCCAGCCCCAGACCTGGGGCAGAAGAGAAAGAGGTGCCTGTGGTGGTGGCAGCCTCTTCTGGAGCTATGGGCCCACAGATGGTGGGGGATTGAGCTGATAATACAAAACCCCTGAAGCCTGGGACAATACACCCACACTCACACCCACACCCACTAGAAGCAAAGTTCTACCTGGACAAAGAGTTAGAAAGTCAAGTGACTGGGATCATGAGCAAAGAGTGTAAAAACTCAGACTATAGAATCTTACTTTGGTGACAAAGAAGATCAAAACATACAACAAGGAGACAACAAAGTTAAAGCTCCTCCATCTAAAGCCTCCAAGAAAAATACAAACTGATCAGAAGATATGGAAGAGCTTTAAAAGGATTTTGAAAATCAAGTAAGAGAAGTAGAGGAAAAATTGAGAAGAGAAATAAGAGTGATACAAGAAAATCATGAAAAACAAGTCAACAACTTGCTAAAGGAGACACGAAAAAGTACTGAAGAAAGTAACACTTTAAAAAATAGATTAACCAAAATGACGAGAGATCCAAAAGGCTAATGGAGAGAAGAATGCCTTAAAAAGCAGGATTGGTCAAATGAAAAAAGAGATCCAAAAGCTAACTGAAGAAAAAAATTCCTTAAAAATTAGAATGGAGCAAATGGAAGCTAATGACTTTATGAAAAATCAAGATATTATAGAACAGAGCCAAAAGAATAATTTTAAAAAGACAATGTGAAATATCTTATTGGAAAAAGCACTAACCTGGAAAATAGATCCAGGAGAGAGAATTTAAAAACTATAGGACTACCTGAAAGCCATGACAAAATAAAAAGCTTAGACATCATCTTTCAGGAAATTATCAAAGAAAACTACCCTGATGGTGTAGAACCAGAAGGTAAAATAGAAATTGAAAGAATCCACCACACCTCTTGAAAGAGATCCCAAGAGGGAAACTCGTAGGAACATTGCAGCCAAATTCCAGAATTCTCATTCAAGGAGAAAATATTGCAAGCAGTCAGAATATAAAACAAAACAACTTGTGTATTGTGGAAATACAGACAGTATAACATCAGATCTAGCAGCTACTATGTTAAGGAATTGAAGGGCTTGAAATATGATATTCCAGGGATCAGAAGGGGCTAGGATAAAAACCAAGAATCACCTACCCAGCAAAACTGAGTATAATATTTCAGGGGGAAAAATTGAATTTTGATGAAATAGAGGACTTTCAAGCATTCTTACTGGAAAGACTAGAGCTGAACAGAAAATTTGTCTTTCAAATACATGAATTAAGAGAAGCATGAAAAGGTAAACAGGAAAGATAAATCATAAGGGACTTATTAGAGTTGAACTGTTTACATTCCTCCATGGAAAGATGATATTTGTAACTCATGAGACCTTGCTTGGTATTAGGATGGTTGGAGGAGATAGACAGACAGACAGACATATGGATAGACAGATGGATAGATAGATAGATAGATAGATAGATAGATAGATAGATAGATAGATAGATAGATAGACAGACAGACAGACAGACAGACAGACAGACAGACAGACAGACAGACAGACAGACAGACAGATAGATAGATAGATAGATAGATAGATAGATAGATAGATAGATAGATAGATAGATAGATAGATAGATGATAGGTAGATAGATAGATGATAGACAGATGGCACAGAGTGAGTTGAATATGAGGGAATGATATCTAAAAATATAAAATTAAGGGGTGACAGAGGAATATATTGGGAAGAAGAAAAGAAAATCAGTAAAATATCTCACATAAAAGAGGCAAGAAAAAGGTTTCACAGTGGAGGGGAAGAGGGAGGAGGTGAGAGGAAATGAGTGAACCTTGCTCTAATCAGATCTGAATTAGAGGCAATAACATGCACACTCAGTTGAGTATCTTACCCTACAGGGAAGTAAGAAGGCAGGGCATTAAGTGCAAGGGGGTGAAATAGAAAGGAAGGCAAATTGGGGGAAAAGGTAGTCAGAAGCAAACACTTTTGAAAGGAACAGGGTCAAAGTTGAAAATAGAATATTTGGAGGGTGGGATAGGATGGGGGGAAATATAGTTAGTCTTTCACATCATGAATATTATGGAAGTGTTTTGCATAACTACACATGTATAAACTGTATTGAATTATTTGCCTTCTCAATGAGGGTGGGTGGTGAGGGAAGAAGGAAGAGACTTTGGAATTCAAAGTTTCAAAAACAAATGTTACAAACTGTGTTTACATGAAACTGCAAAATAAGATATGCAAGCAATAGGGTATAGAATTCTATCTTGCCCTACAAGAAAGTAAGGGGAAAGGAGATAAAAATGGGGGTGATTAAAGGGAGGGCAGATGGGGGAAGGGACGATCAAAATATATGCCATATTAGTTTGGGGGCAGGGGAGAGATGAGGAGAAAATCTAGGACTCAAAATCTGTGAATGAATATGGAAAACAAAAATAAATCAATTAATTAAAAAGATAAATTGGAGTGGAAAAGTGATGTGCTAGAAAAAGGGGAAGGGGAGAGGAAGAATTGGGAGAATTATCTCACATAAAAGATACAATGGACAGTTTTTATACTGAAAAAATTTCGTGGGAGGAGACACACAACATTTCAATCTCATTCTCAAGGGAATTGGTTCAAAGAGTGAAGATACACGGATACACACACACACATACACACACACAAATTGGGTTCTATCTTACTGAACAGGGAAATAGGAGGGAAAGAGAATAAGAAAAAGCTGGCAGGGCTGACAAAAATGAGGGCTGATTAAGAGAACCAAATATCAGAAGCAGCACAGAATTTTGAAAAAGGACAAGATAAAAATAGAACAAATAGAAAATATAAATGTAGTATTGATAACTCTGAATATGAATGAGATGAATTCTCCCATAAAATAGAATTGGACAGCAGAAGGGATAAGAAAAGAGAACCTAACAATATGTTGTTGTTGTTGTTGTTGTTGTTTTACAAGAATCGCACTTGAAATAGAGAGACACATAGAAGTAAAACAAAAGGCTGATATAAAATCTATTACGTTTCAACTGAAGTGAGAAAGGTAATAATGGCAATCATAACCTCAGACAAAGAAAAAAGCAAAAAAAGATCTAACTGAAAGAGATGAGAAGTGAAATTGAATCTTAGTAAAAGACAACATAGGCAATGAAGTCATATCAATATTTAGCATATATGCACCAAATAGTATGACATCCACATTCTTAAAGGAAAAATTAAATAAGTTACACTAGGAAATAGACAATAAAATTATGCTGGTAGGGGACCTTAACGTTTTCTTCTCAGAGCTTGATAAATTTATCCATAAAGTAAAAAGTACATAATAAGGAAATTAAGAAGATGAATACAATTTTTTAAGGGTTAGATATAATAAACCTCAGGAGAAAATTCAATGGGAATAAAAAGGACTATCCCTTTTTCTTAAGTATACATGTCACCTTCACATAGATTGACTAAGTATTAGGACATTAAAAACCTCTCAGCCAAATGCAGAAAAGCAGAAATATTGACGGCTCCATTTTCATTCCATAATCAATAAAATTTGCTTTCATGAAAGGGCTTTTGGAGGACAGCTAGGTGGTATAATAGATAGAGAACTGGGCCTAGAGTGAGGAAAACTCATGTTCCTGACTTCAAATTTGGTCTTAAAGACTAAAATGTATCTCTGGACAAATCACATAATCCTTTTTGCCTCAGTTTCCTCATCTGTAAAATGAGCTGGAGAAGTAAATGACAAACGACTCCAGTATCTCAGTCAAGGAAACCCCAAATGGGGTCATGGACAGTCAAACACTATTGAAAATGACTGAACAAAAAAAAAAAGAAAGATCCATGGAAGTCTAAATTAAAAATTAATTGGAAACTAAATAATAAGATCCTAAAGAATAAATGGGCCAGAGGACAAATCATAGAAACAATGTATAATTTCATTATACATAATGATAAAAATGAGTCTATTTCAAATTATGTAGGATATACACAAATCAATACTTAGAGGAAAATTTGTATCTCTAAGGTTTTACATCAATGAAAGAGAGAAAAAACAGAACAATGAATTGGACGTGCAAGTATAAAAAGGACACATTAAAATACTCAATTAAATACAAAAGGGGAAATTCTGAAAATCAAAGGAAAGATTAATAAAACTGAACATTAAAAATGTACTAATAAAACTAGGAGTCAGTTTTATTGAAAAACCAAAATAGATAAACCATCATTTAATTTGATCTAAAAGAAAAAGAAAGAAAACCAAATAATCAGTATCAAAAATGAATAGTATAAATGCACCACCAATGAAGATAAAATTAAATCAGTTTTTAGGAGTTATTTTTTTTCCCAATTGTATGCCACTAAAACTAACAGCCTGAGTAAAATGAATGTTTACAAAAACATAAAATGTTCAGATTAGCAAAAGAGGAAATAGAATACTTAGATAACCATATCTGAGAAAATGAGCAGCTAGGTGAAGTCAGGCCTTCAGTGAGAGAGATTTGAAATCAAAATCTGGCCTCAAATACTTCCTAGTTGTATGACCCTGGGCAAGTGACTTAACTCTGTTTCCCTCATTTTCTTCATCTGTAAAATGAGTTGACAAAGGGGAGGAGCCAAGATGGTGGAGTAGAAAGATACACATATACTAGCTCTGAAGCCACAGCCCATAAAATACCTGTAAAGAGGAACTCCCAACAAATTCAGGAGCAGCAGAAGCCACAAAACAACAGAGCAGAGGAGGTTTCTGTTCCAGAGAGCCCTGAAAAACTGACATGAAAGGTCCGTGCTGCACTGGACCCAGAGCAGAGCCCAGCAATGCCTTGGCCAAGCAGCACCAAGAGGAACAGATCTGAGCAGGCTTCAGGGACAGAATCTCCAATCACAGCACAGGTCCCTCTACCCACAAGTCATTGAGAGAGTCTTTTTGGCTTCCTGAGAGGGGAGTGGGGTGTCCTCATAACTCAGGCCACCTTGGGAGGCAGCAGCAGAGGAAACAGCAGATAGGGGCTCCCAAAGCAGGCAGGAGCTCTGATTCATTGTTCAAGGTCTCCATATAAACCCCTAAGGGAACTGAGCCCCATGAGGTGGCCCTGCCCCCACCAGAACACCTGAATTTAATCTCACACATTAGCAGCGCCCCTGCCAAAAACCCTGAGGCTGGGGAGCAGCATTTGAATCTCAGACCCCAAGCACTGGCTGGGCAGATCTGGAGGTGAGGTGGGTGTGGAGAGGACACTCAGAAGTCAAGTCACTGGCTGGGAAAATGCCTAGAAAAGGGAAAAAAATAAGACCATGGAAGGCTACTTTCGTGGGGAACAGATATCTCCTCCCATTCTTTCATAGGAGGAAGAACAATGCTTACCATCAGGAAAAGACATAGAAATCAAGGCTTCTGTATCCCAAACATGCAAAATAAATATTCAATGGGCTCAGGCCATGGAAGAGCTCAAAAAGGATTTTGAAAATCAAGTAAGAGAGGTGAAGGAAAAACTGGGAAGAGAAATGAGAGAGATGCAAGAAAAGCATGAAAAGCAGGTCAATGCCCTGCTAAAGGAGACCCCAAAAAAATGCTGAAGAAAATAACACCTTTAAAAATAGGCTAACTCAATTGGCAAAAGAGGTTCAAAAAGCCAATGAGGAGAAGAATGCTTTCAAAAGCAGAATTAGCCAAATGGAAAAAGAGGTTCAAAAGCTCACTGAAGAAAATAGTTCTTTCAAAATTAGAATGGGACAGATGGAGGCTAATGACTTTATGAGAAACCAAGAAATCACAAAACAAATCCAAAAGAATGAAAAAATGGAAGATAACGTGAAATATCTCATTGGAAAAACAACTGACCTGGAAAATAAATTCAGAAGAGATAATTTAAAAATTATAGGACTATCTGAAAGCCATGATCAAAAAAAGAGCCTAGACATCATCTTTCATGAAATTATCAAGGAAACTGCCCTGAGATTCTAGAACCAGAGGGCAAAATAAGTATTCAAGGAATCCACCAATCACCGCCTGAAAGAGATCCAAAAAGAGAAACTCCTAGGAACATTGTGGCCAAATTCCAGAGTTCCTTGGTCAAGGAGAAAATATTGCAAACAGCTAGAAAGAAGCAATTCAAGTATTGTGCAAATACAATCAGGATAACACAAGATCTAGCAGCTTCTACTTTAAGGGATCAAAGGGTGTGGAATATGATATTCCAGAAGTCAAAGGAACTAGGACTAAAACCAAGAATTACCTACCCAGCAAAACTGAGTATAATACTTCAGGGGAAAAATGGTCTTTCAATGAAATAGAGGACTTTCAAGCATTCTTGATGAAAAGACCAGAGCTGAAAAGAAAATTTGACTTTCAAACACAAGAAGGAAGAGAAGCATGAAAAGGTAAACAGCAAAGAGAAGTCATAAGGGACCTTACTAAACTTGAAGTGTTTACATTCCTACATGGAAAGACAATATTTGTAACTCTTGAAACTTTTCAGTATCTGGGTAGTTGGTGGGATTACATACACACACACACACACACACACACACACACACACAGAGCACAGAGTGAATGGAATAGGATGAGATCATATCTTTAAAAAATGAAATCAAGCAGTGAGAGAGAAATGTATTGGGAGGAGAAAGGGAGAAATGGAATGGGGCAAATTATCTCTCATAAAAGAGGCAGGCAAAAGACTTTTTAGTGGAGGGAAAAAGAGGGGAGGTGAGAGAAAAACATGAAGTTTACTCTCATCACATTCCACTAAAGGAAGGAATAAAATGCACACTCATTTAGGTATGAATACCTATCTTACAATACAGGAAAGTGGTGGAGAAGGGGATAAGCAGGGTGGAAGGGAGCGCAATGGGAGGAGGGAGCAATTTAAAGTCAACACTCTTGGGGAGGGACAGGATCAAAAGAGAGAATAGAAGCAATGGGGGCCAGGATAGGATGGAGGGAAATATAGTTAGTCTTACACAAAACAACTATTATGGAAGTCATTTGCAAAACTACACAGATATGGCTTATATTGAATTGCTTGCCTTCCCAAAGGGAATGGGTGGGGAGGGAGGGATGAAGAGAAGTTGGAACTCAAAGTTTTAGGAACAACTGTCGAGTTCTGTTCTTGCTACTAGGAAATAAGAAATACAGGGAATGGGATATAGAAAGTTATCTGGCCCTACAGGACAAAAGAGAAGATGGGGACGAGGGAAGGGAGGGATGATAGAAGAGAGGGCAGATTGGTGATAGAGGCAATCAGAATGCTCAGTGTTTTGGGGTGGGGGGAGGGGACAAATGGGGAGAACATTTGAAATCCAAAATTTTGTGAAAATGAATGTCAAAAGTTAAATAAATAAATTTTTTAAAAAATGAGTTGAACAAGAAAAAGTCAAATCACTGCATTATCTTTCCCAAGAAAACCCTCAAGGAGGTCATGAAGAGTTGGACACTACCGAAATGACCGAATACAAAAAAAAAAAAAAATCTGTGAAAAAGAAATTGAACAAACCAACAATGATCTGCCTAAGAAAAATTCCCAGAACCAGAAGGGTTTATAAGTGAGCTTTACCAGTGTTGAAGAAATAATTACTACCAGTACTATATAAATTATTTGAGAAAGTTCATAAAGGAGTCCTGCCAAATTCCTTCTATGACACAAATATGGTTTTGATAAACTGCAAGGTGATTTTGAAAAGTAGGAGAACTATAGGTGAATTTCCCTAATGATTACTGATGCAAAAAAAAATTAAATAAAATACTACCAAAGAGATTATAGGAATATATACATATAAATTGGAGATAATCTGAGCAAGCACACAAAACTTTTAATTAACTGACATTTCATCCCTAATTCTGTCCCTGCCAGTTCCCTGGAAGAGTCACTAAGTAGGAAAAGTATCAACAGGACCAAAAAGAAGGAGCAGGGGGATAGGGGGAAATTGAAAAAGAGACCTTAGGAGAAGCTACAGACTACAGAAGCAGCCCCCAAATAAAATGTGTATTCTCTGAAAGCTGTTACTTGCTATGTCATTTTTCACCACAGGGTGGTCCTACAACATATCTGATGTGAATCTCTTGTGCAAATTAGCATTGAAAATCCCTAAATTTGAGGTATAAGTGGATTTTTCTCTGAATTTTCTTTATAATCAGCTTCACCCATTTCTTCCACTGGTCCAATATACAACCTTAGTCGTGTTCTTTGGGAATAATACTGAATATAATGAATAATAGAATAATAATAGTACTTAATATAATAATACTGAATTGTAATAATAATAATAAACTTATTACAAATGAATGTATTATATGATACATCATAGCCTACAAATATAATGTCTACTCTGTGCCAGGTGCTTTATAAATATTATCTCATCTGATCCTTACCACAACCTCAGGACATAAGTGCTATTATCATCCCCATTTCATAGTAGAGAAAACTGAGGCAGAGATAAGTTAAATGACTTGCCCAAGGTCAAACAGGGAGTGTTTAAAGTTTGTTTGAACTCAGGTCATGCTGACAACTGACCTAGCACTGTTCTGTCAACTCAACTACATAATGCCTCATTTTTAACAGCTGTTGTGATGAGAATGAAGAGTGCTCTGCAACCCCAGTGTTGGTGGAGTAGATATATCTGCTTCATACAGGGTACCTAGTGCTTGAAGGTTCTTGTATCTACTGAACATTTTCTCTTCCCTTTAATCAGAGATGCCTTATTAGCTTTAAAAGATACTTGTCCTTAGAATGTAAATTCCTTGAAGCCATAGACTTAAAAAAAAAAGTTTCCTTAATTATTTATTTGTTTACTGGATTAGAGTTCTTAGAACAATGCTTAACACAGAGTGGGTGCTTAATAAAGTTTTATTGAATGAATGATTGCTTCTTATTTTATCACGAGCCTTAGCACAATGGCTGGAATATAATCAGTGCTTACTAAATAGTTCATTGATTGATTTACACAATAAATAAAGGTGTATGCAAAGTATTTATACAAATCACTTTACTACCAGCCAGAATATGACAAATAAGATAATCAAAAGAAGTAGTTGGAAGTAATCTCCACTAAAGGGATACCCCATGATGCCCTAAGGGTCATCCTGAGTGCTTAAGGTCAAGTCTATAGCAAGTCCAACTAATGTGAAAAGAATTTATGGACCCTAAAATCAATGAATTAGAGCTATAAGAGAGCATAAGAGGTCATCAACTTCAACCTTCTCATGTTGAACATGAGGAGAATAAAGCCCACAAACATTAGGTGCCTTGGCCAAGGTCACAAGGTAATTAAAAGGCAGAATTCAACCAAGCCAGCAACAAACTATGTCTGTCATTTTGGAATGAAGAACTAAATTTAAAGAGGTTCATCATCAGAGAGTTAGTGGGCTACCCTTTGTTGAACACATTTTTGTGATCTTGACAACTCCCAAAGTAAAAATTACAAAGATATATTACCCTTTTGATCATCAACACCAGTCAAACATCTTCTGAAAAATTGGAATAAATCATAGAATAAGAAAATATAAGTTTATCTTAGAGGGATAAAAATCAAGGTTTGAGCATTATCAAGTTGAATCAGTTTCTGGTTGAGAAGGATCAGCTAAAGTTCCTTGCAGGAAATGGTCTTTGAGAAGGGATCGAGGAATAGGTCAAATTTTGAAAAGTGGATGTAAAGTAGATAGTCTTAGATAGTCACATTTTCTGTAGTTTCCTCTACGTAGGATAAATAGTTATTCTGAAACCTGGAATTTCCTACACAAATCTGTCAAAGAATGTCAAGTTTCGGTTAAATTCTTTTAATTAAAAAAAGAAATCACATGGTTATTTTTTACTTTCTCACATTTTTACTTTAACTTGGTTCTGCTTTAATTGCATTTTTACACTACAAATACTTTTGGTTAAATACATTCTTCTGTTCCTTGTGACAATGGTCTCCTAAGATGACTATGTGGGAAAATAATGTTTCATCACATTTGAGATTTGGAATCCTAGGTTTTCCTGGCAGAGATTCTTTTATATTCTACCAGTTCTAATACTCCAGCATGTATTTCTCTCACCTTCCCTTATCAACTAATGCTTAATGCTGAAACCTTGAGCATTAAACCTGCTCAAACCTATCTGCTCACTAATTATGTCTTTCAGTTTCTTTAAAACATAGTAATTAACATTATATTCGTAGTCTTTGGAAATACCTCAGAAATTGGAAGGAGTTTCTTTTTAATCCTTTGACTTAAACTAGTGAAAACATTAGAGTTGTCTCTAAAGACAGAATGCTATTGGGTTATATGTTTTATTCTTGTAGAATTCTTGGTCTTCATTCTTAATAAGTTGCATTAATTACTAGTATTACTGTAGTACTTTAAGGAATGCAAAGCATTTTACATATTATTACAGTTTACCTTCACAACAACCCTATGAGACAGGGGCTATTATGCCCATTTTATAGAGAGAAAACAGAGGCAGGCAACAGCTAAGTGACTCACCACTTGGTTGTTTTTTCTTTACTGATGTCTTGCTTCACTGCTTCATGGTGCCATAGAAGTGATCTAGTATTCTGAAAGCCTATGCCAGTGAGATATAAGTTGGAAGCAATATTCAAGCTGGAAAAAGGTTCAAGTACTGTCTCAGTAATAAATTACTTGTCCTCTGAGGATTCATCCAGCAGAGCATCTCAGCATTACAAGGTTGGCTAAGGGTTGATTTTGTTTTTTCCAGCAAGGAAGGACTAACTATTAAGACATGGAGAAACTGCAATCAGTTGGTAGAAAGAATACACTCAGCAATGAAACTATGGAGCTCTTAATTTTCTGAAGTTTATTACTTTCAGAGTATCTGAGGAATGTATGATTCTCTTTTCTTAGCCATTCTACTATCTTATTGCCTTGTGCATAGGATGGTCTATAGATGAGAGCTCTGAGCTCTAAGTGTGATTTTACAACTGACATGTTTGAGGAATGTCTGCAAGAAGAGAGAAGATAAGATATACCCCCTTTAAAATAACTCTAAACAGTACACTTGCCAAAACAAACCCGGAACTGTATGAACAAAATATATATATAAACTTTCTATACAAATAAAATCAGATTTAAATAACTGGAGAAATATTAATTGTCAGTAGGTAGGCAGGGTCAATATAGCAAAAATGGCAACTATATATTCATTACCATCCTAAATTATCAAAAGATTATTTTATTGAATTAGGGAAAAAACATCAAAATTCATTTGGAAGAACAAAAATCAAGAATATCAGAGGAAGTAATGAAAATATGTAAAGGAAGGAACCTGTGGGCTTAGAGGGTTAGGAAGAAGAATGAGAAGAATTAGTGAGCAGTCTCATCTTAGATTGGCCGTAGAAGTTGGAGATAAGTAAAATACATTTGCCCACAATCCTGTAGGATAAAAATTGCTTATAGTATTGCTGGATTTAGAACTGGAAGGACAGTCTGACGTTGTCACTTCCCTTTTTCTATATTGTGAGAGGTTTCCTGTCACCTCTAGGATAAAATACAAACTGATGAACCTGATATATTTTTTTAACTTTCCACAGTCTACATCCTAACTATTATTTTAGCCTTATTTTATGCTGCACTCCTTCATGAATTCCAGGCAAACCAGTCTAGTTTTCCTCAAAGTTCAAGTCTCTGTCACTCTCTATCCTCTGTGTATTCCTATGAATCCATCTTCAGAGACCCTCCTCATCTCCACCATTGTGAAAACTTCCCATCTTTCAAAGCTGGTCTCTGGTCCCAGCTCCTCCATCACCCTTTCCTTAATCCTTTTGGTTTCTAGAGCTCTCTTTCTTCTCAATTTATATCATATTTCATTTAGTTGAGTAAATCTATACTTTTCCTCTTCCCAAGAGAATATTAATTCTCCCTGATGAGGACTCTTTGGTTTTTGTCTTTGTTTCTTTAGAGTCTGTCAAAAAAACAACCTGTACATATGAGGAACATAATAAAGATTTGTTCAGTTGAATATTTATCTAGCACAATTGTCTCATGCTACAGATGAAGAAACTGAGGTCAGACATTTTAAGGGATCTACTCATGGTCACAAAAATTGTGAGGTTGTAAAATGAGAAGATTTGATGTTTTTCCTCCCCCTTCATTTTTATTATTTTATTAATTTTTTTTTGGGGGGGGGAGGCAATCAGGGTTATGTTATTTGCCTATGGTCACACAATAAATGACTGAGATCACATTTGAACTCAGGTCCTCTGAACTCCAGGGTTGGTGCTCTATCCACTGTGCCACCTAGCTGCACCTCTCCCATCATTTTTATACTGAATTCAACAGTTAGCATCAACTAAAATGAAACTTCCATAAGGAGTAGAACAGATAGGGTTGTACATGAAGCTGTGAATCTTTGCTATGCAAAACTTGCTTTTCTTTGAAAATATCTAATAAATTCAAAATGTTACTTTCAAAGTTGTCTTGCTTGTGATTCCTTTTGACCTTTCTTATGCTCTCTTTTGTCTTACTGTGTTTAAAAAAAACTTTGCTTTTTCTCATGAGGTCTCATGTCTAGAATGCCTTTATTCCTATTCCACTATTCTTGCTTGTGGAAATCTTTCACATTCTTCAATGTCCAAATCAAATGTCACTTCTTTCATGAAATTTTCCTTCATTTATTGATCATTTACAACATCTATAAAAGTCAAATTAGGATAAAAATGAGAAAGACACACCTTGTAATTAAAATATTTCCCAATGACTCATTAAAAGCCTCCATTGACATAAAAAATGAGAAAATAATAAAGGAAAAATATTAACATGAATCACTACCATCTCCTATAAAAGTTTTACTGATATGAAGTAGTTGCTTTATTGAGAATAGGAAAGGCCAGAAGATTATTTAGTTAGAACATATTTAAACTCCTCATCAGGTGGAGATGTGACCATCAAGGATAGCACCTGTTCAGAATATTAGCTTACATTCAGCGTTTGTGAGGAGGGTGGTGGAAGATTGCAATGATTGTCTATAAAAAAACACTTGAAAAGTAGAAAGGAGGACAAGTCTATACAGAAATTGCATAATAAAGTAAATGTGTCAAATTATCCTCTAAACATTTGTGGATGAAACTTGTGAAGGGAGATAGCAAATACACACACAAAAAAACATGGAACATACTTGCTATTGACAAACTTTTTCATTATTAGTGGAACCACCACATTCAGATATACCTCCATCTCTAATGTGCTATATGAATGAAAGGAAATGGCATCAAAGAGGTTGAAGAAAGGAAAAACAACTATACCAGATCAATTACGCATAGAAGAAATCTATTTCAGAATATCCATCTTGAAAGTATCAAGGGAGCAATTTTCAAGATACAAAAAGAGGCAGATTCCAATAATCAGGAAAAAAGTGTGGGGGGTAACAGAAGATTCATATGCCTGTAGTAGCATTTATAAAATATTTGTGTAATAATTCTATTTATTTTTGAGGATCTTTGGTATGTGAAGGAAATAGATAAGTCCTCACAAAAGTTTTTCTATAGCAAACCACACCTTCAAAATCAGATTTAAAAAATATGATTTCCCACTAGGTGTCTCATTTGTTGATTATGAGGAAATATTTGACTTGAAGCAGAGTGTAGCCTTGAAGACTCTTTAAAAAGAGTATCTCCCAGCATAACAAGAAATCATTTAAGCATACTTAATGGATTCAACCAAATATAAAACTTTTGATTTTATTTATTATGATGAATATATAGCATGGAATCCTTGAAAGCAAGGATTGCTTTATTTTTGTCTTTTACTTGGTCTTTAGTACCAAGTCTAGTTCCTAACATTTACTGGGTGTTAAAATTATGCTTGTGGGAAGAATGAATGAGAGAAAAAAGATGGATATTATACAGAAGGGCAATTGGACAAAGTTTTACCAATGTTCATTTTGGGTGTTAATCACTGATACTTTTGAATATTTTTAGAAATGTTTAAATGACTGTCATATAGTACAATGCTACCAGTAACTCAGATCATCTTAAGAAAATGCATATTCATGCTCCCAACCATGTATCCTTATAAAACAATTTAATGTGTGAGACAATTAAAAACACAAAATCAATACCTACCCTCTATGTGCTGAAGTTGGAACATATTATCGTAACAATCCAAAACTAAGAAAATCAATTGTGGTACAGTGGTAAGTGTCCTGGATTGAGAGTCAGAGTTTGGGGGTCATATCCTGACTTTATCACTTAATGATTTGCATGACCTTGAGCAAATCATTTTACTTTTTCTGGGCTAAAGTTTCTTCATCTATAAAATGAAGGGATTGGACTAAGATAGCCTTAGAGATTCATGGCCATTCAAAAGAGATCACCTTTACAATCCACATAGGAAAACCAAATGGGAGAAGAATGTTTATTGTTCAAACTATGACCTGTAAGTAAATTGACTGTCTATTTAGTTACTCCATTAATCCATTTTTCTCTTTTGTATACATAAGTGACTGGGCCCAGAATTGAATGAGAGAAAGGGAATGCACCAGATTGCACTTGGCAAATGGCACAACACTTTTGAACAATTCCAACCTCTTCCTTCACACACACACACACACACACACACACACACACAAGCAAACACATTAAAAAACAACATAAATATTATTTCAGTGATGCAGCTTGATATCACTGTCAATGAAGAGACAAACTGCAAGTTGGAGAACATTAGAGAACAACAGAATCATGGTGGGTTTGTCATGATCATTTTAATTTAGCTGTGATGTTACCCAGGATATTTCATGAACAAATAGTGGTACAGAAAATACCTTATGGAAAATATATGACTGGAAAAGGAAGTGGACCAGCTTGGTAGTGAAAGTAAAGAATAGACAGGGCTAAAGCTGCTCATCAAATTATGCCTGGCTTTCTTCTCCCCCTCTACTTAGTGACCCATGATAGACTGTATCATTTTGTAAATGACCAGTGGTTAAAAATAAAAACAAAAACAATGCTTTTCTCACTTTTTCTTTAGAGCTCAAGGTACATATTAAGATAAAGTTGCTTCATATTATCAAATAGATTTTGGATATATTAACTCTTTATATAATAATTAAAGAATGGACTATCCCATAGGAGCAAGTTTTCAAAATCATTGAAGAATATTCTTTTAAGTACCAAAACTTTAAACTCATGCTCATTTGCTTCTTTATCCCCATTCATCATTGAAGAGAATTGTTTTAGTACAGAAATATTGAATGCAACATCTTTGGACAAGAATTACATAGTATGTCAGTATGCTGATCTTTCACGTGCACCAATGGAGGCAGTACCCATACTACTAGATCTATTGAAGTGTTTATTTTTATTTTATTCTTTTTAGATCTGTTGCAAATTTATTTATCTTCTTAAAATATACTCAACATAATTTTTTTTGTTCAATGTAAGTTCATTATCATAAATATCAACTCTTGTATTCTGCATTTGTCAAATATCACTATGTGTAAAAGTGGGCAATAGTTCGCAATAGTGTTGCCTATGTCTACCCAAGCTACATTGATAGTTGTTATGTCTATCTCTTGAAGCTTCTAGAAACAATACCACTTCCTTCTTACTTAAGTAATTTACTGTCTACTACAACAAAATGACTCTAAGAGATAAAGGGGACAAAGAAAAAATATAATGAGAGAGGAGAGGGAAAGAGGTAGGAAGAGAGAGAAAGAAAGAGGGAGAGACCGAGAGACAGAGACAGAGAGAGACAGAGACAGAGACAGGGACAATGACAGAGACAGTGACAGTGACAGAGACAGGGACAGAGACAGAGACAGAGAGAGAGAGAGCACAAAATAAGCCAGTTGTCTAGCAATAGAGTATGTAATGTGTACTAAATCATAAAAACTAGATTAGAGCCACATTTCAATGGACTTTAAGTGACAAACAGAGGAGTCTGCAACAGAGAGTCAATGTAGCTTTTTAAGCATGGAGAGAAATGATGAGACCTCTGTTTTAGGAGTATCACTTTGGTAGCTGTATGGAACATGGAAATGAAATAATCACCAAATCCTAGACCTGCATATCTGATTGCAAGGACTTTCATTTTTTCATATTTGCATACCCTCTGAGCATAACATGACACCTTTTGTATTGTAGACACTTGAATTACTTGCTGGTCGAGACACACTAATTATGCCAAGAATAATGGTGGGGCAGAGAAGGCACTTTAGAGTTGGTCTAATCTAACTGCTTCCACTTAAAAGTGAGGAAACTGAGGCATATAAACTTAAAGATTCAGTCAACCAGGAAGTTAGTGACATAACCAAGACTAGAACCCAAACTTACTGACTCCAAGTCTAGTGCTCATTCACCAATAACATGATGTTCTGTTGGGCCAGCAAGTTCATATCATCATATTGAATCACACTGAGGAGAAAAGGGACTTCTAGCAAGCTGTTGAAGACCAGTGAACTTGCTGTCTTTTGCTTTATTTAGCATTCATTTTTTAAAAAATAAATCAGTCTTTTTTTTTTCACTAGCTAGTTCAAATCTTAATTGTCAACATGAAAAAATAATGCAGAAATTTGGCAGGGTTCTGGTAACCTGGTGGCTATTGAAGCAGGATCACAGATGGCAGCATTTAGATTCAGTGTGATTTTCTCTTTCTCTGTGTTTTGTCCCAATTAAAAGTTATCAGTTCAAACAAGGTTACCATGTCTGAGAGATGCAACTATTGCACTTTCTAAAATCCATAAGAGATGCCACTGGCTTACTGGCATTTCTCATTAGTGAGAGAAAATGAAGAACCAGTCATTGGCTTAGCATGTTGTCTTGCACACAGTAAGAACTTTATAAATTGTGATTATTTTTAAATTGCAGAATAAATCAGCCTTCCTGATAATTACTTGCTCATCTGCACTAGGCCCACAACAAACTAAACCACTGAAAGAGGTACATTCGACTAATTAATTTACCTAATTCAACTAATTAATCACCATGTATACATTGACCACCTCTTGAATACTGAGCTCCATGTACTACATACTGTTTTTAAATCTACTCCAAATATACTAGGGTTACAGGATCATGAATTTAGAGCTGTAATAGCTCTCAGAGGCTATATAGTCCAACTCTTTCATTTTATAGACCCAAGATTGCTGAGTGGTTTTCCCAAGGTCACATAGGTAGAAAGCATCAGACCAAAGTTTGAACTCAGATATTATGACTCCAGAATCAGTGCTTTTCCTAATGTACTATACTGTAGGTAATAAAGAAAGGGTAAAATATAATCCTTGCAATCTAGGAGTTTATTATCATCAAGTTCTGAGTATCCAGAAATGTTATATTTATATTTCCAAGATATGTAATTTTCTCAAATTGCTGAAGAGGAAACATGGTTCTTGGGTTACTTCCTCCCCCAACTTAGTTTTTAATACAATTTGGAAGAAATCTTGTAGGCATTATGGTGTTAGTGTAAAGCATTAAATGGGAGTCAGAAGATCTGGGTTCTAATCCAAGTTCAGTCAGTAATTTTACCTCTAGATTTCTTCATTTGAGACCTCAGTTTCTTCATTTGTAAAATGATGAGATTGCCAAAAAAAATCAAAGAAAGAAGAAAAAGACGCTTAAGTACAAAAAAAATATATTTATATCAGTTCTTTTTGTTATAGCAAAAAACTGGAAAGTGAAGGGGTATTCACTAACTGGGAAGTATCTAAATAAATTATGCTATATGAATGTAACAGAATATTCTTGTACCATAAATTTTTGAAGGGTTGTTTCAGAGAAACCAAAAGAAAATTGTATGACCTGACGCAGAGTGAAGGGAACAGAACACTTGGAACAATTTGGGGACAACAATGTAAAGGAAAAAAAGTTTGGAAGATTTAAGAACTATGATTGATTCAATGATCAACTATGATACCAGAGGAACAATGTGCTAAGTATGCTATCTATCCACCCCTGAAAGAGAGTCTATGGACCGAAGGCACAAAATAAAGTACATATTTTCAGATACAGCCATTGTTTGAATTTGTTTTGCTTGATGGTAAATATTTGTTACAAAGACATTCTTTTTCCTTTTGTAAAATTAAATACTGTTTTTCAATGAAAATTCATCTTCTTGCCCTTCCCTCAGTTGAGGAACAAAGCCAAAGCCCCTGTTGCAAAAAGGTAAATGAATAAAAATTGAAATTTATATATGTATATGCATATACATATATATACACACATTTATATATATACATATATGATTCACTCCCATATCTGTCTACATATATGCATGTTTGTGTGTGCATGTGTACATATATCTTCATGTGTATATTTATATATTCGTATCAATTTCTCTATCTTTCTATGCACACATATCTATCTCTATTTATCTATGCATACACATTTATATATACATATGATTCACTCCCAATATCCATCTACATATGTGTGTTTGTATGTATATGTGTGTACATATGTGTGGATATATGTGAATATATACACACAAACATGGACAGCATGTTACATCCTGAGTCTTCTGAAATCATGACTAGTCATTATACTGATCAGAGTTGCAATGTCTTTCAAAATTGTTTGTCTTTATAGTGTTATTGTCATTGTGTAAATTATCCTTCTGGTTCTGCTAACCTCACTCCGCATTGGTTTATAAAAATCTTCCCAGTCTCCTTTAAAGTTGTTCCCCTAATTCTTTCTTATAACATAATAATAGTCCATTATACAATAACTTGTTCAGCCATCCCCCAATTGATGACCACTTCTTCACTTTCCATTTACTTGCCACAATAAAGCAGCTACTTTACACATTTTTGTTTTTATCTATCCTTTTCCTCTTTCTTTTACCTCTTTGTGAGTAAAGCCTTAGTAATGGTATTGCTGGGTCAAAGAGTAATCACAATTTAATGACTTCCAAATTGCTTTCCAGAACGGCTGGACTAGCGTACAACTCCAACAACAGTGATTAACTGTACCACTAATGTATCAATTTTCCTGCAGTCCTTTCAGTATTTGTAATTTTCCCCTCTTGTCCATTTTGCTAATCTGATGGGCATGAGATAGAAATTCGGAGTTATTTAAATATACATTTTCCATTTATTGGCAATTTAGAGCATTTTATGTGACTCTCTATAGCTTTGATTTCTTCCTCTGAAAGCTGTCTGTTCATATCCTTTGACCTTTTATAAGTTAAGGATTATATTTCTCCCTCTTCAAAGATAAAATTGGAAGAAGGGAGTGTAGGAAGTAGGGAAGAAAAAGAAAACTAGAAATAAATTACCCTTCTCCATCTTAGAAAAGCAAAGAAGATCATTGAAACATTTTTAAAAGGCAGAGGAAAGAACATAAAGAAAGCCAGAAGGAAACCAGAGAAAACAGGATAGCTTTGAAAGTTGTATGGTAAATTTATTACAAGATTAAAAGGAAAAATAAACTGTATATGTAGAGATTCATGGCTTCAAATACATTTTTTTCTATTATATTTTGTACATGTGAAGGAATGGTGTAGTGTATTCTTTGTTTTGTCCATCTAAATTATGAGTGTCCCCATGGGTCTGTCTGAATGTGACTCATAGGGAAGCAAGAATAGATATCTCTAGAGTCTCCTCTTTTGATCCTTTTCTAAGAGAAACTGATGCTTTCCAGGAGGGGAATCAGGAAGTTGGGGCCAGAGTCTGGTCACTGCTTCCCTTAGAGAAAAGATACTAGTGAGCTAGAATTGTATCTGCTTCCTTAAATAATGTTAGTCCAGGAGAAATAATTTTTAGGTTCAAATTACAATCCTGATGACAATCCCTTAATGGAGAAAGGGTAGCCCAAACTATAAACCCAAGGCTTGACTCCTTTTCTACCAAATGCTAACCAAACAAGGAACCCACATAGCAAATAGCAGATAAAATCATTATCTGAATGGAAGACAAACATAAGTCAGAAAAAGTATTCATGAAAATATAGATCAGGCAATACACAGAACGAATGACCTCTCCTATTGGGAGAATGATAAATTAGTTAAACAAGAGAGTCTCAGATTTTACTCAAGGGGAAATTTATAGCAATTTTAGTGTAATAAGCTAGGAATAAGGACATGATAAAAGTGCTGGCTCCTCTACATATTGACTTCTTTCCAAAATATTTCTCCCTTCAGAGATCTGAAGAAAGTCTGGAATGACATGACTTTTCCCTTGAAGTTGGAAGCCACAAGAACAGGCTCTCTTTTTTCCCAAGCACTCATCAACTCTGTCCTTCAATCAGGTAGGCAGCGTTGAATAATAAATCTCTAACAATGAGGAGAGGTTTGCATAAATGACCTGTTGAAAGAAGGTTTACATATGTCAATACTCATTTTATTTGATGCTTATTAAGTTCAGAATTTAAAACAGTTAAAAATAAAACAATATAATGGGTTGGACCAGTTCAACTCTAAGGACCTTCATCTCTAATACTTTATTATTCTAGTCTACTAATCTGCATTCTTCATGACTTATGTATCATAATAATATTTTAATTGGTTCACACTGGATAAACATTGATTGATGGTAGAAGAAAAATATGCTCAATTGCAGGTATGAACAACCACTGGCTTAGAACTTTGTTGTTTTGCCATAAATCATAAGATGGATAATTTACATGCTGATTGAATGGTAGAATTTTAGAATTGAAAGTATCTTTGTGAGTCATCTAATCCATCCTGCCACTCAAACTTCACTAATAAAGAAAAAATGAGACTCAGAGAGGGGAAGATAGCTTGTCTAAAGTCACACACAGTACATCTCTAAAGGAAAGAATTTAGTAACACTAGAGAGGTTTGAGTTTGCTAATAAATCTTGAAATCTTTATCTGTCCAACCTTGGCTTTTCTCAGTTTTCTGTTTTTTTTTGTTTTTTTGACCCCTTTGGAATAGAGCAAATGGCAAAGAAACACACTTTAAGATGTAAAATTCAGGTTTCAGGAGTTTTTTGTAACCTTTGACAACTGTGACTCCGCTAATGGGTAGCTTAGATTTTCACATTAGCTAAATTCACTAAGAGCACTGAGAAGCTGTGAATGATGAAACAAAGGAGTTACAAGAAGAGAGAAAGGGGGTAGTGGGGGAGGAAAATGAAAGAAAAATGATACAAGATACCATAGGATGTGAAAGAAAATCCCTGTTGGAACCTTTTGGAATGTTGTCTGTTTGGTAGCCAGAACCAGAAAATGACTTCATAAGGTTTTGACAGAGGAGTTGTATTGATGCCTCTAGAGGGAAGAGAGGTGACAAAGGGAGGAAGCATGTTAGCAAGTGCTGAGAATGCCCTGAAATAATTTTCAACAAAAAAAAGCCAACACAAAAGCCTGTCTCACATGGGCCATTGATGCTTTAGCGCACAAGCCATTTTGTCTTGGTAATTCCTGAATAATAAGAGTTATTAGAATAATTTTCCACTTATCAACAACAATGTATAAATGGTATCCTTTACTCGTCTCTTAAAAATAGACTCATTTTCTTGCTGTTAAAAAAATATGTTGCGCATCACGGCAAGTATTTAGAACTCTCTGAAAATTGTCCAATTCAGTAGCACTTAAAACTGTGCCAATCTGTAATAATTCCTCTTAGGAAATAGGCCTGAGCAGACTATATAAAAAAACATTCTTTGGGGCAGGGAGCAAAACATCTCTGTTTTCTTCTGTTCTTTTGTTCCCTATGTCTTCTCTCGAATCCAATAAAAAAGTAAAAGAAGTACTCATTTGATAACAGAGCTAATGAGAAATGTGACCTTAGATTTTAAATCAAAGCTCTTTCTTTCAAGAGCTTTTGGGCAAAAAGCCCCCAAAATAAACCAAAAAACCTACAACAGTGATGCATCTGTGAGACAGTCCAGAAACCTTCTGGATATGATTAGAAAGTTGGCAAGCAGCACACATACTCAGTTTCCTTAATACAACTGTGTTAACATTAAGTAATTAGCCTGCCCCATAAAATCTCTTCTCTTTAGTTTGTATCGTCATTGTAGGTTTGATGAGAATATTTTCCATGGAAACCTACACTGTTGTTCTGCCAGTAGCTTTGGGCCTTTGGAAGAAACAGGTCCTTTATTTGAATCCCACCCAAGTGGAATATATACATTAAGCTGCCATGGAAAGACTATTTTTGACTCTTATAAACAAATATGAGAGTTGGAGGAGATTTGCCTCATAATAATAACATAATTTATATAGTACTTACTATGTGCCAACTGCTCTGCAAAGTGCTATGCAAATATTATCTGCTGTGAACCTCACAACTACCCTAACTTACACTTGGGAAAACTGAGGCAAACAGAGATTAAGTCACGCAGCTAGTAAATGTCTCCAGGTGCATTTGAACTCAGATCTTCCTGAGTGCAGGCCTGGCACTCTATTCACTGTGCCACCTAGCTGTCATCTTCATGACAGGTAGAGATAGATTAGGGCCATATCAGTTTATAGAATTGAAAGGCTTATGGAAATCATCTAATGCAAACATTCTTAAACTGAGACTCATAAACCTGTCTGATTAAAAATAGTATATATTTTGATAACCGCATTTTATTATAATGAGTTTTTTTGAAACCTATATGTTTAATTTTATGCATTTAAAATATTAATAGTAGCATTTACCTAGTGTTTTAAAGTTTGAAAAGCATTTTCTAAATATGTTCTTGTTTAATCCTCACAACCCTGAGAGGCAATTACTATAATTAAGACCATTTTATAGAAGAAGAAATTGAAATAAACAAAAGTGGGGGCACAGCCAAGATGATGGAGTAGAACCACACACATATGCTAGCTCCAAACCCACAGCCCATAAAATATCTGTAAAGAAGAACTCCCAACAAATTCTGGAGCAGCAGAAGCCACAGAACAACAGAGCAGACAAGATTTCTGTTCCAGAGAGACCTGAAAACCTGACAGGAAAGGTCCGTAGCGCGGGACCAGAGCAGAGCTCAGCCCTGCCTTGGCCACACAGCACCAAGAGGAGCAGATCCGAGCAGGCTTCAGGGACAGAATCTCCAGCAGCCAAACAGGTCCCTCCACCACAGGCGACAGGGGTTGGTGAGAGAGTCTTTTTGGGTGGCTGAGAGGGGAGTGGGGTGTCCCTGTAGCTCGGGCCCCCTCAGGAAGCATCAGCAGGGGTGGCAGAGGACAGGGAAGACAGGGGCTCCCCAAGCAGGCAGAAGCCTGGATCCACTGTTGAAGGACTCTGCATAAACTTCCTGAGGGAACTGAACCCCCTACGTCCCCATCCACCCCCCACCCCCTGTGGTGGCCCTGCCCCCACCTGAGCACCTGAACTTAATCTCACACTGAATAGCAGCCCTGCCCCCACCCAAAACCCTGAGGCTGGGAAGTAGCATTTGAATCTCAGACCCCAAGCACTGGATGGGCAGGTCTGGAGGTGAGGTGGGTGTGGAAAGAAAACTCAGAAGTCAAGTCACTGGCTGGGAAAATGCCTAGAAAAGGGAAAAAAAAAATAAGACCATAGAAGGTTACTTTCTTGGTGAACAGATATTTCCTCCCTTCCTTTCTGATGAGGAAGAACAATGCTTACCATCAGGCAAAGACACAGAAGTCAAGGCTTCTGTATCCCACACATCCAAAATAAACATACCATGGGCTCAGGCCATGGAAGAGCTCAAAAAGGATTTTGAAAATCAAGTAAGAGAGGTGAAGGAAAAACTGGGAAGAGAAATGAGAGAGATGAAAGAAAAGCATGAAAAGCAGGTCAGCACCTTGCTAAAGGAGACCCCAAAAAATGCTGAAGAAAATAACACCTTGAAAAATAGGCTAACTCAACTGGCAAAAGAGGTTCAAAAAGCCAATGAGGAGAAGAATGCTTTCAAAAGCAGAATTAGGCAAATGGAAAAAGAGGTTCAAAAGCTCACTGAAGAAAATAGTTCTTTCAAAATTAGAATGGAACAGATGGAAGCTAATGACTTCATGAGAAACCAAGAAATCATAAAACAAAACCAAAAGAATGAAAAAATGGAAGATAATGTGAAATTTCTCATTGGAAAAACAAATGACCTGGAAAATAGATCCAGGACAGACAATTTGAAAATTATGGGACTACCTGAAAGCCATGATCAAAAAAGAGCTTAGACGTCATCTTTCATGAAATTATCAAGGAAAACTGCCCTGAGATTCTAGAACCAGAGGGTAAAAAAAGTATTCAAGGAATCCACCAATCACCGCCTGAAAGAGATCCAAAAAGAGAAACTCCTAGGAACATTGTGGCCAAATTCCAGAGTTCCCTGGTCAAGGAGAAAATATTTCAAGCAGCTAGAAAGAAACAATTCAAGTATTGTGGAAATACAATCAGGATAACACAAGATCTAGCAGCTTCTACATTAAGGGATCAAAGGGTATGGAATATCATATTCCAGAAGTCAAAGGAACTAGGACTAAAACCAAGAATCACCTACCCAGCAAAACTGAGTATAATACTTCAGGGGAAAAAATGGTCTTTCAATGAAATTGGGGACTTTCAAGCATTCTTGATGAAAAGACCAGAGCTGAAAAGAAAATTTGACTTTCAAACACAAGAAGGAAGAGAAGCATGAAAAGGTAAACAACAAAGAGAAGTCATAAGGGACTTTACTAAAGTTGAACTGTCTACATTTCCACATGGAAAGACAATATTTGTAACTCTTGAAACTTTTCAGTATCTGGGTAGTTGGTGGGATTACATACACACACACACACACACACACACACATACACACACAGAGACAGAGAGCACAGAGTGAATGGAATAGGAATGAAAAATGAAATTAGGGGTGAGAGAGAAATATATTGGGAGGAGAAAGGGAGAAATGGAATGGGGAATTATCTCTCATAAAAGAGGCAAGCAAAAGATTTTTAGTGGAGGAAAAAAGAAGGGAGGTGAGAGAAAAATATGAAGTTTGCTCTCATCACATTCCACTAAAGGAAGGAATAAAATGCACACTCATTTAGGTATGAATACCTATCTTACAATACAGGAAAGTGGTGGAGAAGGGGATAAGCAGGGTGGAAGGGAGCGCAATGGGAGGAGGGAGCAATTTAAAGTCAACACTCTTGGGGAGGGACAGGATCAAAAGAGAGAATAGAAGTAATGGGGGCCAGGATAGGATGGAGGGAAATATAGTTAGTCTTACACAAAACAACTATTATGGAAGTCATTTGCAAAACTACACAGATATGGCCTATATTGAATTGCTTGCCTTCCAAAGGGAATGGGTGGGGAGGGAAGGATGAAGAGAAGTTGGAACTCAAAGTTATAGGAACAACTGTCAAATACTGTTCTTGCTACTAGGAAATAAGAAATACAGGTAAAGTGGTATAGAAAGTTATCTGGCCCTACAGGACAAAAGAGAAGATGGGGACAAGGGAAGGGAGGGATGATAGAAGAGAGGGCAGATTGGTGATGGGGCAATTAGAATGCTCGGTGTTTTGGGGTGCGGAGAGGGGACAGATGGGGAGAAAATTTGGAACCCAAAATTTTGTGATAATGAATGTTAAAATTTAAAGAAATTAGTTTAAAAAAAAAGAAATAAACAGAAGTTAAATGACTTGCTGAGGGACATACAGTTAATAAGAATCTGAGGCAGGATTTGAACTCAGATATTCATGACTCCAGGTTAGAATGCTTTCTATAGTACCGCCCAATTGCCTTAGTTAGAGGACATGGTCCCATCGTCTTCGCCAGATTACCAAAGGAGATCATGACACAAAACATGTTAAGAAGCCCTGCTTTTAGTTTAATCCCTTCACTTTACATATCAAAGAGTGGAGGCCCAAAGAGAGGAAATGATTTGCCTAAAGTAAATAAATAAATAAACAAGTCATATATAGTTATTCTCCCTGATTATTGTTTGTTTTTAACCAGGCTGATAAATTCTGAGTTCTTTCCATTGGTCCCTTTGGCTTATCTCAAAATATTTGGCCCTATTAGAGCACAAGCTACCACTTATGAGAAATGCATCCTCTCCAAAATACTTCAAGAGCCTGGCCTTTGTTTGAGAAATAACTCATACAGGTTCCCAGATCCCTGCTTTCCTTAGCGTAGAACTGGACCTATTTTCCCTATTGGTCAGAGAGAGGTTTTGAATAGTGAGCTGTTTCCTCTCCATTCATACTCTGTTCCATTGGAGGATGAGGACTAAGAAGAGCATGTTCTGGCATGGTGGCTGTGCCCCCAAATTCGAAAGGTTGGGAGGCAGAGCAGGGATTGATTACTTCTTACTCTGGTTTTTCTGTAAACCTCCAAACTTCTCAAGATAGAGCCAGCCATTCCTTATAATTAGAGGCTTTAGTATTATCCAGAAAATGCCTAACATCAGGCAACTATAGGAAGCCAAATCCTATTATTCAATTCAATTCTTTTCAATTCAACAAATACTTAGGAAATACTTTCTACTTGCCAGTGCTGGTCACTGTAAATACAAAGACAAATTTTTTTAATGGTTACTGTATTCAGGGTGCTTGTATTATTCTCTGGTAGGGTTTCTTAATCTTTTTGTAGGTCTATCAAGGACCCCTTAGGCAACCTGGTAAAGAATATGGATCATTTCTCCGCATAATATGTTTAAATGCATAAAATAAAATATGTACAGTTACAAAGAAAATGACTTACATATATTCATTAAAATATTAAGAAGCAATTTTGTGGGCCCCAGGTTAAGAACTCCTGTGGGGATATAACATTTACACTGATGAGAAGGAAATCAGTATTTATATAGCATCTACTATTTGCCGGTCTGTGTTAAGCTCGTTTACAAATATGCATTTCACATTTTTTACATTTGAGCAAACTGAGGCAAGCAGAGGTTAAATTATTTACACAGGATCACATAACTAATAAGTGTCTAAGACTGGATTTGAACTCAAATATTTCTGATTCCAAGCTCAGCTCTCTATTCACTGTACTGTGCTCTATCTACTCCAGCTGTCTCTGATAAATACAATATAATTTAAGGTAGATTGGAGCACTAATTGCCAGGGGCCAGGAATCTGTGTCCATTTTCCACTCAGTGTTCCTGTTTTTCTGCCTTTCAACCCAGAAATGAACAAATGATGGCCAGGAAGAACTAAGTTTTCTCAGCTCTGAACTCCCTGGGACCATGTACTCCAAACTTCACCAGGGTCCTCCCTGTCATCCATACAGAATGCAACCATCTTTCTATCTCTTCATTCTAACTCTCTCCTCCCATCCCTAACTCCAGCTTACAGAACTATAATCAAATCAGTAACAATATGGCCTCTTGAAAAGGCATAAGAATGACTTACTCCATTTATCATACTGGTGACTTCACAGAACAAAAATGCCTTTCCTGGTCATCATTCCTCTAAATCTGTATTGTCTCTTCTATGAGAATGTAAGATCCTTGAGGGCAGAAATGGTTGTACTTTTGCTTAACTCAGTGCTTGATTTATCTTATGGAATTAAAAAGTGCTTTCCTACCCATCCATCCATCCATCCATCCATCCATCCATCCATCCATCCATCCATCCATGTATTCATCTAGTCTTTCTTTCTTAGGAGGTGGCATTTGAACTGAGCCATGAAAAAAACTGGGGGAGGCCCTTCTAAAAGAGAAGGGAGAAGAGTGTACATTCCTCTCTGGCTTGAGAAGTACAGAAACAAGAGATGGAATGTTGAATTCAGGGAACAGCTGACAACTCAGTTTGGTTAGAATGTAAAGTGAATTAAACAATGATTATGAAAAACATCAAGAAAGACAGGCTACAGCCTAATTGAGGAGGGCTTTAAATTTCAGTTTGTATTTTATTCAATGATCAATAGGAAGCTACTGAGTAGATAAAAGGAAATTTTGGAAACCATAAGCATTCCATAATGGATGCTGAAAGACATTTATATAGGCTCATAAAAGATACAAGTTGGAAATGACCATGGAAATATCTGAGTCCAGTCCTTATACACTATAGATAAGAAAACTGAGCCCAAAGGTGGTAAAGTGATTTACCCTAGGGCACATAAATAATAAGTAGCAAAATCACTTTTTTAAAGGTATTTAGGTAGAAATCACTTTGCTGGCGCTCTATAGATGAATGCTACAGAATGTACCTCTGATTTCAGAGTAGTTTCCCTGTGATTCTGGACTTACAAAGCCTGATAGCATGGGGAAATAGGAGAACAAAATTAAGATGAATCTCTCCTTATCTTCTCCATGATCTAAGAATACATGTGTGTTTGTCTTTCGTTGCCAAAGAAGACCATGCCATCAGAAAAATGGATGACATGACTTGCACTTGACTTTGTTTTGAGTGAGGGAGGGCTGTCACCAGCCTCACTTCTCCTCCAGGCCCATTTGAATCCAGTGACCAGATATTCATTGGGATGACTGGAGATGACTTAGAATGAGGCAACTGGGGTTAAGTGACTTGCCCAAGGTCACACAACTAGTAAGTGTCAGGTGTCTGAGGTAAGATTTGAACTCCGGTCCTCTCTGACTCCTGCACTGGTGCTTTATCCACTGCACCACCTAGCTGCCCCTGTAAGAACATGACTAATTGAGGCAATGTAGTAAAAAAAAAAAAAAAAACCACTAGTATAAAAAGAAAAGGACTAGACTTAGAGGGCAGAGACTTAGGTTTGATTCCCAGCTCTGATTCGAAAGGAACTCCCTAGTCATTGCCAATCTTATATACAGTAGTACTTAATAAAATGCTCATTAATTAACAAAATGTTATCTGCTACTTGGTAAAGCCATTATTGGGGCTTTGTCCTAATATACTGACAAGGTTGGGAAGAGGAATACTTCCACTGAGAGAGGGACTGATGCCCACCCCACCCAATACAACATAATATTATTATCCAGTCAGTTTACAATAAGCTGTTATTATTATGCTAGATATTATGCCAAGCTAAGGATACAAAAACAAAAGTTATATAGCCCCTGCCCCAAAATAGTTCACATTCTAATAAGAGAGACAATTTGCCTATATATAAACATATACTTATTATGTACATAAAGAAGTAGAGAGGGAAGCTCTCAGTATCTGAAGGGATCAAATGGTATAATCACCAATACTGTCCCATTCAATCTTAGTGCATCATTCTATAAAGATCCTTCACCCTCCATGTTTCATGTACCTTCTCCTTCTACCCCTGTTTATCAGTAAGCACCCCAAATACACAGGGGGATCTGCTACCACAGGTTCTTAGATCTGCATTCATAAAACAAAAGGTGACTTTTGAGGGGTTAACAATCACTTTAACCAAGCACATGTATTAATCCTTTAACCAAACTCATATATCATTCACCTATTTCAGGGGAGTCAGTAGCCTGAAATTCAAAGAAAATACAAAGAAATTAAAGATCAGCAGACATGACTTTCTTTGTTTGAATTCAACAGACAGTTGAACCCCAATTTCCTGACCATAGTTACCAGAGAGGTAAGCACAACATCTGGGTTCTCAAAGCTGGAGGGCTACTTAGCAACTTCCCAGAGTTCTTGTTTGGCACTCAAATCTTCTTGCCAAGAACTAAGCCCCAAAATAAAACCTCACCCTCAGAGTTTTATACACTTTTTAGAGCCAGAGGGCATCACAACCCTTGAGAACCAGTGCCTCATTAACAAAAGGCTCAGATCATTATACAAATCTTCCCAGGCAGGACAATGACTGGGAAAGATCCTCTTAATCACATTCGAATAGAGGCATTATACTTCTTGATTATACTAAAACAAAAACAGAAAAAAAATCCTACTTTACTTGCCATTACACCCTGGTATCCCTTTTTTATTTGATAAATTTCTTTTGAAACTTCCATTTTGAGAAAGAATCCAGAGCAGTCATCTTTCACTCTCTCACCTTCACCATGGACTACACACCAGGCATGTACCTTCCCCAAACTCCCTCCCCTCCCTCTATCATCTCCCTTTTGTGGATTGTCTTTCCCCATTAGAATGTAAACCCACTGCAGACTGGACCTATCTTTCTTTTTTCTGGTTTTTGTATCCCCAGTGGTCATCACAATTCTTGGCCTTTGGCAAGAGTTTAATAAATCTTTGTTAACTGCCCATCTTTCCTACCAGTATACACTAACACTTCTGTCTTCTTCTAGGGTTCAGAGGGAATCATTTTCCAGAATGTCCAGGTTTGAGAGAACTGTTCCTCCTCAAATGAATATTTCCCAGCTGCTAGAGTTACTAGTCATATTTTTTTGGTCTAGAGTGGAATGGAGGGACACCTACATGTAACAGAACTGCTAATCCATGCTACTCTCTTAGCATACTGAGCATAATGCTGACAACCCAAAAAAGTTAGTGTGTTTTCCAAAAGTATCCCACCTCCCACAGAGCAGCTTAGGTCCTGGGAAAATCTGGGTCATTATGTAAATAATATCTTTCTGGACTTTCACTGGGATTTATTTTAAGTGTCATTGAAAGTATTTTAAAATATTTATAAAATAATTCTTCTCACCTTCAAATAAAAAGCAAACTTATCACAGCTCATTTTTGGATGTAAAACTGTCCTTTCTTGGCCTACTCAGATAAGATTTCCAATCAATTCTTTATCTCTTTATTCAATGTTTCTTTATGTCTATTTTAATGGCATATCACCAAATGGAACCATAAAATTAATTTACCACCTCCATTTTGAGTTCCAACAAAAGTAACATAGAATTTTGCTTTAAAATAGAAATGATAGCTTGTGAACACAAAATAAAGAGGAAGAAGGTGGAGGGTGTAGTGCATCATGTTCAGAAATCAAGGGGAAATTATACATTGCAGTGTCCTCCTTCTATTTCTGTCTCATTGTTAGAATTAGGACAAAGTTTGTAAACTAATAGAAAGTCTGGAATATGAAGTGGCTACAGAACAGCTAACAAACCTGGGGCCAAAACTCACATAGATGGATGTAAGAGTCCTGGGTTCTTTAACTTATTTGCTATGTGACTTTGGCCAGTTATTTGCCTCTCTGAATATGTTTCCTTATTTCCTATATGATGCACAGTTTTGATTGTAAAGTAATCTCTTTCAGGGCTAATGTATGCATATGTGTGTGTGTGTGTGTATGCGTGCACACCTATGTGCCTATGTGCCAGGGTATGCCTGTGTGTCTAAGTACTGGAAAAAACACTGGATTGGAAATAAAGAGACATGAGTTCCTGTCTGAACCTTTGATATGAACTTGCTCTGTTACCATGAGGGAGACATAGTGTGAAACATTGGACAAAGAGCCAGCTTTGAGTTCAGTTATGCCTCTGATAAATACTAACAGTGTGACCCTGATCAAGTCATCCAAGCTCCTCAGTTCTCCCCTCCCCCCCAAGAAATTTTCTAAGATTATGAATCACAGAGTAAGTACCAATCTACAGTAATAGTTTTCTCATTCTCCTATACTAATGAAATCACAGATGTGGTTTTACCATCACCACCACCACCCACATTCATACACTGTCCTGTGAGTACACACACACATAGACACAGACACAGACATAGACACACAGACACACGCACACACTGACTTTAGGCAAGGCACTTCTCTATAGACCAGAGTTTCTCTTTCTATGTACTGAGAAATTTTAGTTACAGGAGTTAGAAAGTTCCTTCTAACTCTTTATACTCTATAATTTTACTCAAGGGTTCAAAGTAGATGATAAACTGTGCAATATAATTTCAGAAACACCCTGTACCCCTATGAACCTTATTCCCCTAAAACCTATAGAGATGCCTAAACCTCTACCAAGGGAAAGTTATTTCTGTAGTTTCAATATTACTGTTTCTCAGTAGAGCCTTTAAAAAATCCAGACACTACCAAGAGCCTAAAGAAAGAGAGGCTGTTGAAAAGAAGTGAGGGATATCTATTTTACCATTTTCCCACTAGCAAATCCTGAGCTTAATACTCATCAAGTTCTCCCCTACGTGGTTCCCTCCTAGGTCCTTTTTCTTGTTTTTTTTTTTTTGTTGTTGTTCTTTTTGTTTTTAATTAAATTATCTCATTCCACATTTAAACACCAATAAAGAGACTTTCCACATGCAAGTAGAACATAAAGCATTGCATGAAAAAAAATTTATATATATATATATCCATTTCAAAAACATATTGAATAAATTCACATTACTTTCAAAATTATCCTGCAGCTCTATTTCCTCCTAAACTTCCTTTTGTTTTGTTTTGTGTATTCTTATATTCTTTTTATTTTTTTTGCATAACTACAGCTCCCCTCCCACCCTACTTAAAAACTGAACACAAGACTTGAGGGGATGGAGGCAAGATGGCAGAGTTAAGGAAGAACTCAGTCAAACTATTCCAATATTCCCCTTCAAACAGCTTTAAAATAACATTTCAAATTGAAATATTCAACAAAAGGTCATGGTGATACATTCTTCCAGCCCAAGACAATTTAAGAGATTGGGAGGATGGATTATGACATTGGAGTAGAGGCTGACTCAGAGAGCAGGTGAATGAAACACCAGTGGTGGAAGCAATGGAAGCAGCAACAGCTTCAGAAGTTCTCAAATTAGAGATGATAAGGGAGCATGGCAATTGAGCAGAAGAGGTTATAGGGGTCTCCTCTGCATCAGTTTTAATCTCAAGAGATCAAACTAACAAAAACAGAACTTGATGATGAAAAGCTACTATGGTAATAGGGAAGTCTGGCTCCCAGAAGAAGATAATGAAGCCAAAACAGCTACAAGAAAAGCCTCGAAGAAAAGTGTCAAGGCCAAGATAGCAGAGAAAGAGCAGAGAATCACCTGAGTTCTCCCAAATTCCCCCCCAAACAACTTCAAATAATATCAAAACAAATTCTGGGGCTAAAAACTCCATGAGACATCAGACATTAAGAAACTAAAACAAAGTTAAAAAAAATTGAAAAATGTGAAATAGCTCAAAAAACAAACAACCTGGAAAACAGATTAAAGAGACATAATTTAACAAGTATTGGACTATCTGAAAGCCACGATCAAAGATGGAAACTACATATCATATTTTTAAAAATTGTCAAGGAAAACTGCCTACATATCCAAGAAAAAAAATGGTAAAATAGAAATTGAAAAAAATCCACAGATCACTACCTGAAAGAGATGTCAAAATGAAAATTTCCAGGAATATTATAGATAAATTCTAGAGTTCTCAAGTAAAAGAGAAAATACTTTAAGCAGCCATAAACAAACCATTCAAGTATCATGGAGCTATAGTCAGGAATATACATGACTTATCAGCTATCATGCTAAAGAAGCAAAGGTCCTGCAATATAAAATTCCAAAATGGCAAATGTGTTAGGATTACAACAAAGAATAATTTACCCAGCAAAACTAAGTATTGTCCTTCAAGTGAAAAAAGTATATATTAATAGAATAAAAGACTTTCAAATATTCCTAATGAAGAGACCAGAGTTATATAGTAAATGTGACATTCAGACACATGATTCAAGAGAAGCATAAAAAGGTAAATATGAAAGAGAAATAATAAGGGACTCAATAAGGCTAGATGGTTTACAATGTGATGTATATAACTTCTGAGAACTTTATCATTATTAGGACAGTAGAAGAACTGCCATTATCAGGGCAGTTAGGGGATATAAAAAAATAGGAACAGACAAGAAAAAGGAATGTCCCTGAGAAGTGACAAGAGAAAGAAGAAAATGGGAGAAGTTATCTCACATAAAAGAGCCATACAAGGAAGAGTTTTTGCAGTGGAGGGGAAAACATAGAAGTAGAGGGCAACAATGTTTGATCCTTACACACACAAACACAGACAGAATTAGGTATAGAAGTCTATCTTAACCAAAAAGGAAGCAGGAGGAGAAGGGGATAAGAGAAAAAGTAGGAGCATGAAGTGATAAAAGGGAAGGCTGATAAAGGAAGACAGTGGTCAGAAGTAAAACAGACTTTAGAGAAGGGTCATAATAAAAAAGAAAAAGAGAAGGATAAACAAAAGAAAATAAGATAGAGGAAAATGCAAAGTTAGCAAGCATAACTGTGAATGTGAATGGGATGAACTCACCCATAAAACAAAAACAGTAGAATGGATTAGAGACCACAATCTAAAAATACGTTCTTTACAAGAAAACACACTTGAAACAGAGAGACATATATAAAATGAAATAAGGGTTTGGAGCAGAATCCATTATGATTCAGCTGAAGTAAAAGAGGCATGGGTAGCAATCATAATCTCAGACAAAGATACTTGCGTAGTTTGTGATTTCCTTTTCCAGCTCATTTTACTGATGAAGTGAGACAAACAGGATTAAATGACTTGTCCAGGATCACATAGCTAGTAAGTGTCTGAGGTCATATTTGAACTCGTGAAGATGAAACTTCCTGACTTCAGGACTAGCACTCTATCTATTGTGCCACCAAACTACCCAAATGATTTTTTTTTTTTACCAAAAATCGCAGTAAATCATCCCAAATATATTAATTTATCTCTGGATTAATTCACCTTTAAATATTTGGTAAAAAATTATTTTGGCAGTTAGATAGCACAGTGCACAGAGTGCCTGAGTCAGTGGAATAGATTACATAATTCACAATGGTAAATGACTGTAGTAATCTAGTACTTCATAAACCCAAAGATTTGAGCTTTGGGAGTAAGAATTCACCACATGACAAAAATTACTGGGATAACTAGAAAGCAATTTGGAAGAAATTTAGCATTAGACCAACATCTCACATCACACATCAAGATAAGATCAAAATGGATAATAATTTAGACATAAAGGGTGATATCATAAGTAAATTAGAGGAGTACCTGTCAGATAAATGGATGAGGCAAGAGCTTATAATTAAAGAAGAAAAAGAATCATAGGAAGAAAAATGAATAATTTTGTTTATATCACTTTAAAAAACACAGAAACTCTGGTTAGCTAGCTGTTCTGATCTCAGTGCTGCACTGGTCACTGTTGCTCTCCAGGGCTTTGTAATACACTGGGGCTATCTTTTGGAATCTTTTGCTCTTGTGCCAAACAGAGAGCCCTGTAGCTTACATGAGTCTCCCACCCATCACTTATTTGCCTGAACTGACCCTGGCTTTTTTGATGGTCATTACTTCTATTTCCCATGGGCTTCTGAAGGATCATGTTTTGTATGATTCTGCAGAGAAAGAAGTTATTACCTATATTTTCTCATTGGATATCTTATTCATTACTCAGACTGTTATGAATTTCAGGTGTGGATTGATTTTGTTGTTGTTGTTGTTGTTGCAAGGGTAGGTATGTGGGAGTTTAGTAATATGCTTCCATTCAGAAAGCCATCTTAGCTGGAAGAATTTCTTTGCTTTATAAAGGATAAAATACTTTTCTGGTTCTAAAGTTGCATAATCTTTCCAGTTGTCCAAAGTATGAAGTTCTACTGTTCTTCTCTATTCACCTCAATGCAAATATATGTGTATGTATGTATGTGTATATATATATATATATATATATATATATATATATATATATATACACATACATACATATATCCTACTATGTGCAAGGCTTCATGCTGTGAATACAAAGTCATCAATAAAATAGCCTTGTTTTCAAGAACATGACAGTCTAGTGGAGAGAATTCCCTTTATTCCACTTAAGAGAACAAGCTTAAAATCATTAATTCAAAAAGAAACACTCAATTTTATCAATAAAAAGTTTCACTTTTAAGAGAAAAAAATATTTATTAAGCAACCATACCTTCCTTTCTAAATTTCTGTCTCAATGGAATTTGAAGACAATTCACATTCCCAGTTGTTTGCTCATCTTTCTGGTCCTTCAGGCTCAAAACATAGGTTTTATCCTTGACTCTTCATTATTTCTCAATCTCTATATCCAATATGTTGCCAAGGCCTTTCATTTTCACCTTTTTAACATTTTCCCAATAAAGGCTCTTCTCTTCTGATACTGTCACCATCGCAGTGCAAGCCTTCATCAACTCATGCCTGGATTAATATAATATCCTGCTGGCAGATCTGCCTGCCTCAAATCTTTCCCTACTCCAAACCTTCTGTCATGTAACTGTTTAAACGATTTTCTTAAAGTACAGGCATGACCATGTCACAACATTATTCAATATGATCCATTGGCTCCCAGTCACCTCCAGGATCAAATATAAATTCTTCTGTTTGGAATTCAAGACACTTTATAACCTGTCTGCCACCCTATCTTTCTCATCTTCTTATATCTTTAAATTCTCACCCACCTCTAGGTAATTTTCAGTCCAATAACACTGACCTCCTTGCTGTTTCTTGAAGATCGTCCATCTCTCATCTCTGGATATATTCTCTGGCTGCCCCACATACCTTGAAGGTTCTCCCTTCTCATCTCTGTTTCCCAGTATCTCTGGCTTCCTTCAAGTCCCAGCTAAAGTCCCACTTTCTACAAGAAGCATTTGCTAATCCCTCATAATTCTAGTACCTTTCCTCTGTTGATCATTTCCAGTTTATCCTGTATATAACTAGTTGGTGCATGACTGTTGCACATATTGTCTCCCTTTAGTAGACTGTGAATTCCTTGAGGAAAGGGACTGCCTTTGTTGAAGGCCAGGATGGAGTGTGGTTGGCAAGTTCAAGATACACCTTTGGGGAAACTGTTCTTTGAAACTGTGCTCATTATCATCTGGAATGGCTCTCCATGCCCCTGGGATGTTGCTGTCTCCATGAGATAAACAGGAGAACTACAGAATACAAGGGATATGTAAAATAGATGCCCTCCAGGCTAACAGTCTTTAAGACAATAAGACTGGCCAAATCCCTAGGACAGGAGATAGCAGAATGTCAGATAGACTTGCAGTTCCTGTCTATAAATACCCTGACCATCAGATCAATAAACGGAGTTGCCCTATCTTCTCCTGCATGCCCATGTGTCTTTCTTTTTCACCGTTGTCACGGAGCCACATGGGGATGCAGGGCATCCACCACATGTCTTTTCCTAGGTGTTTAAGAAATGTTTGTTGACTGACTGTTTCCTCATTTGTAAAATGGGGAAGATAATACTTATACTACCAACCTCATAGGGTTGTTGTAGGCAGAATAATTAGTAAATATTAAAACTTATAGAGGAGGCGGAGCCAAGATGGCGGAGTGAAAGCAACGACTCACCTAAGCTCCTGGAAAAACTCCTCTGGATATCTCCGGGGGGAGAGTCTGACCAGACTTTGGAGGTGTAGAATCCAGTGGGTGACGGACTTTGATGGATTCGGAGCCCAGGCTGGACCGGAGGGTCCACGGGAGGGATCTGTTCCGCGGGGGTAAGACCCCGGCGCACAGCGCAGCGTGGTCGGCGCGGCAGGGCGGAGGGGACCAGAGGAGCCCGAGAGTGGCGGGCGAGACCAGAGGAGCAGGAGATAAGCCAGGCCGAGCCGGTGAGAGCCGCTGAGTGCCAGACATCAGCGCAGCAGCCCTTGAAATCTTCAGCCTGAAGACGGACTTCGGTGGGTCACTACTTGAACTTCCAGGAACTGGGATGGCAGAGTGATCAGTAAGTGCTCTCTCCTCCCCCCTGATGACCATGAGGGAACCATAAAATTCTTCCCCAGATTAATCCTGGATCAGCGGGAATAGCAGAAGGGGGCGGGTGGTCTCATAACACCAGAGGCTGGAAAAGTGGCAAAGGGGGATTCTTCCTACGGTAGCGGAGACGGCTGGAGGGACAGACAACCCAGGGCAGAGAAAATTCGCACTGAGACCCAGGCAAGCCTCAGAGCCGGGAGACGAGCCCAAGGAGGGGCGGGAACACGCGTTAGCTTCTAGGCGTGCCCCAGCCCTCCAGGGGAAAAGGGAAGACAATAGGGAAGCTGGGATCACCATCCCCGGACCTTGCCTTTGCCTCAAGTCAGCTGAGAAGATATCCTGAGAACAGACCACCCCTCCCACATACCTAACAAGCTAACCCCAGGGTTGATCGGGGAAACAAAAAACAAAAGCCTGCTTTTAGCCTAGACACACATCAGCTCAACTTAAAGATCTGTACCTTCTGACTGAAAGAACCAAAAGCTACAACACTCAGCCAACATCATGAATCGGAAAAAGCAGACGAAAAGTGAAAAAACCATAGAATCTTTCTATGGGGATAAGGACCAAAACACAAACACCAAAGAGGTTAGAGCTGAGACTGTACTTCCATCTGAAACCTCAGATGGGACTATGAATTTCTCGCAAGCACAACTAGATTACCTGGAATGTCTGAAGAAGGATATAAAAGAAAAATTGGCCAATGATTTTAAAACTATAAAAAAAGAATTCACTGATGAGAACATCACCCTGAAAAAGAAAATTGAAGAAATGGAAAAGGAAGTTCAAAAATTAACTGGAGAGAATAATTCCCTAAAAGGAAGAGCTAATCAAATGGAAAAGGAAACCCAAAACCTAATTGGGAAAATTGATCAGATGGAAAAGGAAACCCAAAACCTAACTGGGAAAATTGGTCGAATGGAAAAAGAAGTACAAAAATTAAATGGAGAAAATAGCTCCTTAAAGGGAAAAATTGGTCAGATGGAAAAGGAGATGCAAAAGCTAACTGAAGAAAACACTACGATGAAGATTAGAATTGGGCAAGTAGAAACTAATGACTCAATGAGGCAACAAGAATCAGTCAAACAAAATCTAAAGAATGAAAAGATAGAAGAAAATGTAAAATATTTAATTGGAAAAACAACTGACCTGGAAAATAGATCCAGGAGAGAAAATCTAAGAATTATTGGCCTGCCAGAAACCCATGATGAAGAAAAGAGTCTCGACAATATCTTCCAGGAAATCATCAAGGAAAACTGTCCAGAAGTACTAGACTCAGAGGGCAAAATAGTCATCGAAAGAATCCACCGTTTCCCTCCCGAAAGGGATCCCAAACTCAAAACCCCAAGAAATATAGTTGCCAAATTCCAGAGCTATCAAGTGAAGGAGAAAATACTACAAGCAGCCAGAAAGAAACAATTCAAATATCAAGGACACACAGTCAGGATCACACAGGACCTTGCAGCTTCTACATTAAAACTTATATAAATATGAAAGAGGCAGCTGTGTCCTAGTAAACCTAAGAACACCAGCTGAGAGCCAATAGGACCTGGATTCAAGTCCAAGTTTTCACATTTGTGAGCAGTATGACACCCACTCCCAAGTCTGTTAACCTATTAGAGCTCTAGTCTAAGATTAAAAACTGTAGATGAATTATTGACTTGTATTCATACAAAGAGATCCCTCATCTGAGAAATCCCCTATATTACTGATTATATATCTATGCATTTTTCCTTTGTAGAAGTCAGTTCTTGTTGTTGTTATTTAGTAATGATTTATTTATGATATGATGGTTGACCTCCAATTTCATCTCATTACTTTCATAGGTAATTTAGTCCAAGTCAATGATTTACCCATAAAGGAATTCTTTACTCAAGTCAATTAAAAAAAAATTTAAGCTTCTGCATGAACAAAATTCTGTACTAGGCACTGAGAACAAAAAGGAAAAAATGAATGTCTTTATCCTCAAGGAACTGACATTCTGTCAGGGGTTGATATGTGCAGAAAAACAATCACAGAATAGTGACTAGTGGTTTTTATTTTTTTTTTTAATGAATAATTCCAAGAGGGTGAGAGAACTAACAATGAGAAGGGTGGGAAAAGGAATTAAGTAGAAAGTAGCACCTGACTTGTGCTTTGAAGGCATCTGAGGGTTTCTAAAAAGCAGAGATGAGAAAAGAATACATATCAGACATGGGACACCAGCTTGCAGAGGTAAAGGGATAAAAGGTGGATTCTTGTGTATGGAGAATAGTTGCCAGGTCAGTTAAACTGGGATAAGAGAAGATCTTTCAGTTCAATTAAGTATTTGCTATATACAAGGCACTGTGCTAGGTACTATGAGAAATCCCAAGCAGAATAATATAAAGGCAGTCTCTGCCGTTATAGAGCTTATGTCTAGGAAGGAACACATGAAAAATAAACAAATGATTCCAGTATGAGATGTAAGGTAAAAGTGGAACTAGAGAAATGTATTTGTCTAGGTATATTTGTATATGTGTTTGTATATATATATGTGCGCGTGCGCATGTGTGTGTATGTGTGTGTGTGTGTGTGTGTGTGTGTATGAGATGATTTCTGACCTCCAGAACCTTGCAGTTTTACAGAAGCTGACTAGATTAAGCTTTATGAAGACAAGGACCATCAACTTTTTTTGTGCTCTCAAAGCACATAGTAGGTACTCCCATAAACACTTGAATTAAATGGAATTGAAAAAGTTTCAGAGATATTTCCTTAGGTCATAGGAAAGGAGATACCTTTGTTCCCAAACCTTGTAGTCTTGCCCTTGTCCATAGAAAGAACAAGAGTCATCATAGGAGTTTATTTAATGAGCGAAAGCACCAAATAATGATGTTGCCAACATTTCATATCTGAGCAATCCACCTCACTCCTCAGAAAAGAAACATGCTGCAGGAAGAAATATAGCAAAAGGATAAGCCCTCAGTGAAACATTATTTTAATATTGTAGTGCAGCTGGGGACAAAATAGAAGGCAATCAGTCCTGGCTGCTTTTGATTAACTTGGTTCCTGTTTATAAGCACCTGCCTAGTACCTTCCTTCTGCCCTAAAGAGTTATGAATTTCTGTCTGGCATGGGAACTTATTAGGACAATATTTGGGTTCTAGCCTCCCAGAATGTTGTCTTCTCAGTGAGTGGCTTTACCTGTGCACTCACTGAAAATATTCACAAAGAAGAATAATCACAAGCTATTATTCAGAATTTAGTAAACAATTTAGTAAAGCTTGCTGTGTATCACACAGGAATCACCTGAGCTTTGCTGTCATGCTGACATTTTAAGTTAAAGAACAAACCTCACAGGCACAGCTATGGACGAGCCAGATTCAGGGCTCACTGATCAATCCAATCTACATGCTCTTGTAGTACATAAGGCATGACATTAAGCTCTGGAGATCCAATACCATGAAGGCAAAAGATGCGCTGGCCTCAGACTTTCTGCTGGGAATGGGGGTGAGGTGGAGGTGGAGACAACATATAGACAAATGGTTAAGTGCTGCATGATTAAAGAGACAGAGTTTACTAAAAAGCCAGGGGACTGGGAAAAGCTTCTAGTAGGAAGGGGCTAGAATTTTGAGTGAAGCCCAAGAGCTGAGAGTACATTTAAGGAAGAGGGAACAGCCTAAACAGAAGCACTGTGGCAAGAGACACAATGCTGGTTTAGACTCAAATGTCAAGTGTGTGAACAGAAATAATGGGCATTAAGCCTGAAAAGATTGGAGCCAAATTCTCCAGGGTTTTATATGTCAAGCTGAAGAGTTTGTTTTCTGCACTAAAGGAAATGGAGAACTACTGAAGGCTATTGAGCAGAAGAGTCACATAATCTGACAGGCTATAGAAATATCATTCTGGCATCTGGACTGGTGAAGGGGTATATGAAACGAATAAAACAATTAAGAAAGTATTTTTCAAGAATCTAGGTTAGAATTGATGAGGCTTTGAACTAAGGTACTATCTGTGTGATTTCTTTCTCCATAACTTTTAGGAATGTACAGTGGTTCTAGAACATGACAGTGTTGCCAGTTTAGGGGAGCCCAGAAGTATAACTGGTAGTCCTGTTCTCGTTTCATGATGTTATCATGGTGGCTCTATAACATCATCCCTACCACTGTAGACCTCTACCTTGCCTGTAATAAGAGTCTAATTGTAGGCATTGAAATTATTCCAAACTTGAATAGGTGAAATTGATGAAAAGTCACACTAAAAATAAGACTTGTGTTGAAATAACCTGAGTGATAGGGGAAGGAAAGATGAGAATGATTTTCATGCTAATGAGAGATCTGGTGTTCATACCATATGTGGATCTATTGAAGGATGACTGATGATTAACCTGTAGAAAAGATGACTTGTAGAGAAAATCATGAGCTGTTTTCAAGTATTTGTAATGCTGTCCTACAGAACATGGGGCTAACTTGCTCAACTTGACCTTAAAGGGCAGAACCAGGAGCAATGGGTGGATATTGTAAATGACTAAATGGAATTTGATAACAGTGTACTCCGTATCTCAAAGCTCATTGCTATGGGACTCTTTCTTCATTTGGTAGAGATGAAGACCCTGTCCTGCATAAGGGGCAGAGTAGAGTTGGTGAGAGGGGAAGAATATCATCAGCTTTCTTCAGTCCTCTTTGGAACTCTTTAACCTTGAAGTCTTCTTTAGGACTCTTCAGGCATCACTTCACACATTCTTGGCTTCCAGCTTCAAGAAGGAAGGACGCAAGAGGTGAACCCCATATCAGCTTGCTGAAAGAAAAGACTCTGGGAAGAAATGAGTGATTCTGGCAGTCTCCATCATGTCCCCTTCTCTACATTGCTACACTAGAGGCTAAAGAGAATTTCCTCCACTAGGTGAGATCAAGGATGCTCTCTCTTGGTTCAGCTGAGTTATCTCACCCCCAATGGGAGAGCTTCTTCACTCTGTTTTGCCTGGTGGGTATTCTCATATGTAAATCATGATCAAAAAAAGAGCCTAGACATCATCTTCCAAGAAATTATCAAGGAAAACTACCCTGATATTCTAGAATCAAAGACTAAAATAGAAATTGAAAAAATTCACTGATCATCTCCTGAAAGAGATCCCAAAAGGAAAACTCCTAGGAATATTGTAGCCAAATTTCAGAGTTCCCAGGTCAAGGAGAAAATATTACAAGTCAGAAAGAAACAATCCAAGTATTGTGGAAATACAATCAGCATAACACAGGACTTAGCCGCTTCTACGCTAAGGAATCAAAGGGCTTGGAATATGATATTCCAGAGGTCAAAGGAGATAGAATTCAAACCAAGAATCCCCTACCCAACAAAAATGAGTATAATACTTCAGGAGGAAAAATGGAATTTCACTGAAATAAAAGACCTCCAAACATTCTTGTTGAAAGACCAGAGCTGAATAGAAAATTTGACTTTCAAATACAAGAGTCAAGAGAAACATGAAAAGGTAAACAGGAAAAAGAAGTTTAAGGAACTCATTAAAGTTGAACTGTTTACATTCCTACATGGAAAGATGTTATTTGTAACTCATGAGACCTTTTTCATTATAATTTCATTACAATTTTCATTATTAGGGAATTAGAGGGAATATAAATATGTAGGTATGTATGGGTATATATGTATGTGTATATTATATATATATAGTTATGTATATGTATGTGGGCATATGTGTGTGTGTGTATATATATATATATATATATATATATATATATAGACAGAGGGCACAGGGTGACCTGAATATGAAGGGAGAATACCTAAAAAAGTAAAATTTACTGTTGAATGGAATGTTCTAGGAGCAAGAGAAAAGGAAAGGTAGAATGAGCAAATCATCTCACATAAAAGAGGGAAGAAAGAGCTTTTACAATGGAGGGGAAGAGGGGTGAGATGAAAGGAAATAAGTGAGCCTTACTCTCATGGTACTTGACTTAAGGAGGGAATAGCACACACTCCATTGGATATGGAAATCTATTTTACCCTACAGGAAGGCAAGGTGGAAGGGGATAGGAGAGGGAAAATAATAGAAGGGACAGCAAATTGGGAAAAGGGATAATCAGAAGCAAACAGTATTATGGGAGGACAGGTCAATGGAGAAAATGGAATAAATGAAGGGCAGGATAGGACAGAGGGAAATGTGGTGATTCTTTTACAACATAATGATTATGGAAGTGTTTTGCATTGTTGCACATGTATGACCTATATTGAATTGCTTGTTTTCTCGGTGAGAGTGGATGCAGAGGGAGGGAGAGAATATGAAACTCAAAGTTTTAAGAATGAATGTTAAAAATTGTTTTGCCATGCAGCTAAAAATTAAGCTATACAGGCAATGGAGTATAGAAGTCTATTTTCCCCTACAGGAAAATGGAAAGGAAGGGGGATGGAAGAAGGGTGGATAATAGAAGGGAGGACAGACTTGAGGAAGGGGTGGATGGGGTGCATGTTGTCCTGTAGTTGGGGGTGGAGGGAGATGGGGAAAAAATTTTTAATTCAAATTCTTGTGGAAGTGAATGTTGAGAACTAAAAAATAAACAAATTATATATTTAAAAAAGAGATAGGTTAGGATAGATTTAGCCTAATTTTAAGATTAGAAAAGAAGTAAGAGTAAAAAGTTCAGATTGGAGCAAATGCCTAATTTATAACCCTAGTTTTTCATTTTCTGATAATAGTTAGCTGTATCATCACAGTGTTAATAGAGAGATTCTGTGGGACACTTTAAACTAGGCAGCAGTGTAGGGAGGAAAGAGGGAAAGATTTGATACCAATGGAATAGTCTGTCTGACTCGTCTACTTACTATCTAGCTGCCCATCAACCTTTCCAGGACTCAGTTTCCTTATCTGAAAAATGAAAGTGTAAAATGACTTCTAAGCTTTCTTCCAGATCTAGATAAAAAATTCCATGATTGCTGATACTGTAAGCAAATTCAGAGAGCAAGGAGTCATTTGCCTGCCAGATTTATGGAGAACAGAGAATTTATTACCAAACATGACATAGAGAACATTATGAAATGCAAAATAGATAATTTTGATTACATTGAATTAAAAAGTTTTTACAGAAACAAAACCAATGCAACCATAATTGGATAACAATAGATCCCTGTCCAAGCCCTACTCAATGGTTATTTTTCAGGCCATCCTCACTCAGAGTAAATGTAAGTAATAACTGCTTCTCTTTTTAACCAGCAACCCTGAGGGTCTTCTCCTCAACGTCTGATTTTTTTTTCCTTATTAAAGGGGCCATCCCTTGACTCACTTCTGAAAGAGGCCTATTCACTGACTGAGCCTTGCCTGAAAAAAACTTAACGTAAAAGGGCCAATGTCTTCCACTGCATTCTGGGCCATCTCCAGTCCTCCTGAATGATACCTGACCACTGGACACAGATGGCTCTGGAGAAGAAAATGAGTCTGGTGACTTTGCACAGTCTTCTCTTACTCAAATCAAAGTCAATTACAAGTCAGGTCATCATCTTGGATGTCATGGTCCTCTTCGAGAATGAAGGACAAAGCAGTACCACAGAAGGGAAGCAAAAAGGTTGGAAATAATTTTTACAATTTTTACAACTAGTGTCTCTCATAAAAGCACAATCTCTAAAACATAAATATATAAGAATACAAGTCATTCTCCAATTGAGAAGTGGTCGTAGTATATGAATAGGCAGTTTTGAGAGGAAGAAATTAAAGCCACCTATAGTAATAAAAATGCTCTAAATTAATTTTGATTAGAGGAATGAAAATCAAAATAACTCTTGTTGAGGTTTAGGGATGCTGGGGCCCCAAAATAGCAACACATTGAACCCTGCCCAAATGATTTTGACCCAAGCCTTCTTTCAGGCAAAGAAAAAGTTTATTAAAAATCTGCCATATTGGGTAGACTCTTAAGCAATCTGAGCATTTGTATTGCTAATGCCAGCAAGCCAGATTGAACCTTGAGCCTTTGTAAGCAGGCTAGGTAGAATATGAGCATTTGTGACACTTCTATTAATAAGCAGGCCAGAATGACTCTGAGCACCTTCATGGACACAAGATGGATCCTATATACAGAAAGACTGTGGGAGGGATCTAGGGGTGTCCAGGGAGACCTGGGTGACTGGAGGAGGGGTCCAGGGAGAATCTTAAGGAGGAGTCTAGGGAGGACCTTGATGGGACTGGGGAGACTAGAGGTCAGAGGCCAGGAACCAAGAGAATGGGATTTTTATAGAATCAAGGATGGGAAGTAGCTGGAGGCAATCTGGTGGTAGTGGAGATTTGGGCAAACAATAATGAAACACTTATGGCTTCAGGCAAATTCCAGATAAAGAAGAAAGATTCAAGGAGAGTTCAAGGGGGTTCCCAAAACCTATGTGCCATCACTCTGAGGTGCTACATCACACCTATCAGATTGACTAACATGACAAAACAGCAAAATGATAAATTCTGGAGAAGCTGTGGGAAAATTGGAACACTAATGCTTTGTTGATGGAGTTGTGAACTGATCTAACCATTCTGAAGAACAATTTGGAACTAACGCCCAAAGGGCTATAAAATTGTGCATATCTTTTGACCCAACAATACCACTTCTAGGGCTGTATCTCAAAGAGGTTATAAAAATGAGAAAAGGACCCACATATACTAAAATATTTATAGCAGTTCTTTTTGTGGTGCCAAGAATTGGAAATTGAGGGAATGCCCATCAAATGGGTAATGGCTGAACAAGTTGTGGTATAAGAATATAATGGAATACCTTTGTTCGATAAAAAATGATGGGTAGGCAAACTTGAGACAAACTTGGAAAGACTCACATGGACTTATGCTCAGTGAAGTGAGCAGAATCAGGAGAACATTGTATACTGTAACAGCAACACTGTGAGATGATTAACTGATAGACTTGGCTCTTCTCAGCAATGCGTGGAACTAAGACAACTCCAAAAGACTCATGATGGAAAACACTATCCACATCCAGAAAAAGGACCTCGGAGTCTGAATTCATATCCGAGTATTCTATTTGATCTCTTTTTTTGTTATTGTTTCTTCTTTCTTGTTGTTTCTGTCATTGGTTCTAATTCTTCTTTACAACATAACTAATGTGAAAATATGCTTGATATGAGTGTATATGTGAAGCCTGTGACAGATTGCACACCATCTTGGGGAAGGGGAGGGAAAGAAGAGGGAGAAAATTTAGAACTCAAAAGTGAATGTTGAAAACTAAAAAATAGTTAATTAATTACAAAAAAGAATCCTATCATTGTTGATGCTTCTCTACTTTCAGGTTCAGTTTTCACCTTAGTAGACCCAGAAACTAAATTTTGATTATGGACAAACCTAGCAGAATTGATTCGTAGTAAGTCTTCCCCCCCCCCCAAAAAAAGTATGACTTTACATATCGGAATGTCAGGGAGTTAATTTACAATGAGAAACATATCTGATGTGACAACTGGGACTGGTCATCCACACCCTCTCTTCAGTTGAGCAGGTTCACTTGAGAACTAAATAAGAAATTTGAATATTTATAAGTCTATAATAAAAGAAGCTGGATCTCCTTAAGGAATATTTCTATTAAATTGTGATAGCTTCACCCTTTTCTACTCCAGGAATATTTCTGTGTAACTATTTGCAGGGAAGCAGGCCATTTTCTGAAATTAGAGCAACCTTTTCTTAGAACTAAAATAGAGACATGTTAACCAGTTTAAGAATTTAAATTTTTTTCTCACCAACTTTCCTTTTTCTAGATTCCATATCTGCACTTTATCATGTAAACATATGTTATAACATGCTACAATTTGAAAGACTATAGCTTACTTTACACTGATATTTTGGGTATTACAACACATCTGTTCTACTCCACCAACACCACTACCAACTAGTAGAATATAAACTACTTAAGGACAGAAAGATTATTTGTTTTTCTCTTGGTATCCCCATATCCACAGCTCCTAGCAGAGTATTTTGAAATTAAAAAAAAAAAAATCTGTTAAATTGGATTAAGAGAACAATGTCAACTAATTACACAATTTGAGCATTGTCCACAAGAATAAAAATAAAATCATTGGAAAAGATTACTAACACAAATTTTGGAATCTCTATTCCTACCCTTTTTAAAAGTAAGATGGACAGCCATTAGTATTACATGGTTCAGGGCAGTTATGCTTAGTGGTGGAAGGCAGGATCTCATGACCACTTTCAGCTCTAGAATCTTATCTTAATGCAAATGTTCGTGACAAAGAAAGTCTGCAGTGGTAGTTTTATATATCGTGAATTGCGTTTTGTTGTTATGGTAACTAACTCTAATTATAGTGAAGAAGAAAAAAGATACCTTTTAAAAGGAAGCATCAAATTGTTATGACAACTACAATTTTAAAAATAAGTAGATTAGAACTTGCTTTTTGTTCTTTCTTTCCTCTGCTAAATTTAGTTAAAATTCATCTCTGGGTCTTGGTTTTGCCACTTATTAGATATATAATCTGAAACAAGTCAACCTTCTGACCTCAGTTTCCTCATTCATCAGCTTAAGGAATTGAATAAGATGCATATGCTCAGTAATCTTTGTTCACAAAGATTCAGATTCAACTGAAAATTCAAATTCAAAAATTTGAAAAAATCTTTCCTGAGCTTCCAGCCTTGTTCTGTCTGTTACCATACTGGACCTCTTGGTGATCCAAAGAACATAGAGTGGCCCTGACTCCATCTAAGGTTCATGTCCTAGATATTACTACATGAGGAATTTTTTTCTGTTATTCATTTAACTGCCATCACAACTTGTGTCTACATGGTACCAAACCTCTGAATAATTGAAGGAATATCTGGGTGAGGGACTAAAATTTCCAATTTTCATTTAAATGTTTGGCATTTCATAGACATAATGAACTGAGTCTACACAAAAAGAGGCCCCTTGCATTTTTATCCTCTGAGGCAGCCAGACTCTGAACTGTTCCACGGGTGACTGGTAGCTGTTCATTAGCTGTTGTCTTACCTAACTCTGGGGAAATTTCTCCTAGAGGAGAGCAAAACATCCAAGACTCCTATGGGGGAATGGAGCCTGCCCTCATTTCACGTGCTAAGATTGTGTCATGATGCATTCTAGGGCATTATTGTGTTTCACAACCTCTGTGGATCATTTCAAAGGGAAAAACTGGTAAATAAGATTAAAGTTCATTAACTGACAGGCACAGTGGGATCTGGGGAATGTTTGGTATCTGGTACTCTCCTTACCTCTTTGTATATCCCCTGCACATCCATACATTTCCAGACTAAAGTAATATTAGGGCTCAACCAAGAAACTTCAGAGTGAATCTCCCCCATAAACTTGAGTTTATACAACCAACACACAAACCAGGGTGAAGAATAAATAAACTTAAGGAGCTTGTGTAACCATGATATATGTCTAGAGGGGACTACATGAAAGAAACATGCATGTTTGGGGCACCAACCAAGAGATGCAACTTATAGCTTCAGTGCTACATGGCAATTGGTGCATTCTGGTGTTGTCAGTGCACTGCTCACTTCTGGTCTCTATAGAGTATGTAATCTCTATCAGATGCTTTGTTTCTGAGGGGCATGTCTCTTCTAGATGTTGTCCTACCAGTTACCTTGTCTTTTGCAGACATTTCTCTGCAGGATATGGTGTCTGTCCAATACTGCTCCATGAGACATATGTAGTCTCTGCTGTCGGCTGCCAAGTGGAATCTTACTGGGCATGTGGTATTAGAATAATCCTAACTAAAACTAATGTTTAATAGTGCTTTGAGGTTTGCAAAGTGCTATATAAATATTTCATTTTATCCTCACAACAGCTAATCCTGGGAGGTAGATGCTATTATCATTCTCCCTATTTTACAGATGAAGAAACTGAGGCAGGCAGCAGTTAAATGACTTGCCCAGGGTTACACAGGTAGGAAGTGTGTGAAGTCAAATCTGGACTTGTCTTCCCAATTCTAGGTCAAGATTTCTATCCACTTTGCCACTTAGTTGGCTGCTTCTCCTTATTTCCAGCTTCTGACTTTAGCTCAAGCCCTGAACTGTGGCATTCTCTTTTTTATGAGAGGAACAGGATTTATTCTTTTAATTTATTCTTATTTTAATTTATTCTTTTAATTTAAAGACACAAAGTTTTTTGCATTTCATTTGAAAAAAAAAGCCAGCAATCTTTGGTTATGTATTAGCAAGAATTTTCTGAAGAGGATGAGGATGATTTCCACATTCTCCCCACCCCCCACAACCACCACCCTTAAATAGTAGTCTCTTATGGTCCTTCCAGAGTCTCTTTTTAAAGAAGATTTCATATCCAATACAAGATCCTTGGCCCCAGGAATCAATTCTTTAGAAATGGCAGCTGAAACATTCCTGGATAAATAGCTGATGGCCTCTGGTCTACTATTTTTGAATTCAATTTCCTGGTCTCAGAGCTTGGGTGCCCTTCTAGTTTGGGATATGTATTCGCTCTGCCTTCATATTTGCCCCAGATGATTAGATTTTACCTAATCAAGCTGTGTTGTAGTAGCTGTCCTTCTAAAAACTTTTAGAACCAGTTAGTTCTGGGTTCTAGGCCGTTTTAAGGTTCTCACTTCTGGATGAGTGGGGTGGGGGGCATAAAAAAGAAGAAAATGAGGAAAGCCAAGGAGGAAAGCAACAAAATAAAACTAAGTCCAGGAGGAAATGTTGTTGATCATCTTTCCCCAGACTAGATGCATTCTAGCTTTTATTTCAAAAAGAAAAACCCTTTTATATATATATATATATGTATATATACATATATATACATATATATATGTATATATATATGTATATATATGTATATATATATACGTATATATATATGCATATGTGTATAGTACATAAACTAATACATAAATTTAATAACATTATATAAAACATACAAACATACACATGTAATTTTGTTATAAAGTGAGGTCTGAAAAGATTTTAAGCTATTCACCAAAAAACACGAAGTAATAAATTCACTCAAGTTTATTTTTTGTCTACATATTACTAAACAGTAATGAAGCAGCTGGGTGGCGCAGCAGATAGAGTGCCAGACCTGGAGTCAGGAAGACTTATTTTCTGAGTTCAAATCTGGCCTCGGATACTTCCTAGCTGAGTGACTCAGGGCAAGTCACTTTTTTATCTCAGTTTCCTCATCTGTAAAATGAGCTGGAGAAGGAAATGGCAATCATTCTAGTATCTTTGCCAAGAAAACCCCAGATGGGATCACGAGTCAGACACTACTGAAACAACTGAACAGCTACGCACAGTATTTTTTTTTAATTTACTAGATGAATCACTTGCACTTCCAGTCTGTGACCCCATGGTCAAATAAATTATTTTGGTCACCTCTAAATCACTTATTGTCCTAGGATATAGTTATTCTCCTCCCATATTCAAAGGCTAAAAGACGTTTGCTTTTATATTTTGAAAAATGACAGGACTAGTGATATCTAGTCGCACAGGGTTATATAAAGATAAGAGAAAATGGGGTGTGGGATTCAAATGTTACAGGTGTTGGTGGAGTCGAAGCAACAAATCACATAATGGCAGAACTGGTCAGTTGAACCTCTTGGGGATATTGTCTCCAGATGGACTGGAGCTTAATCAACCATAGAGCAAGTTGGGTGAATTTCTGATTGGCCAAAATGGCCAGTCTCACCATGCTATTTTCTAGCCATTGGCCTGGTGCAGACATGACTATGTACACAAACTCTCCTTTTTTCTGATATCTTATGAAGCATTCTATATCTTTTTAGCTGCCAAAAAATAATGCCCCATTCAGGTCATTTTTAGAAGGAAGAATGTGAGAACCTAAAATGAAAATCTAGAATGACTGCCGAAAGAAGGAAAGATAAACATATTGAGAATCCAAAGCACAGCATGCTTTGTGATAGATTGTCATAAACGTAGTAAAATAAATACACATGTTTGAGAAACCTCCCCTAATTATATGCACATGGCTCACTTCATGACAAAAAATCAGCTCAATGTGATAAGCATTTATTAATTATTTCTCTATGCACCCAATATGGTGCTATGACCTAGAATACAAAGACAAAAACTGCAGAATTTCCTGACTTCAGTGACTTTACATTCTTTTGGCAGGAAACAACATGACCACAGATAACTAGAAACAAAATATATACAAATTAAACATAATTTGGGGGAGATGGGAGGGATGAGTGCTAACAATCTGAGGGATCAGAAAAGGTCCCATAAAGGTTAGTGGTTAGAAAAGGGAGTGATTAGCTGAACTGTGAATGAAAATTGGGATTCCAAGAGAAATAATTAATTATATCTTGTGTTTATATATCTTTATAATTTTCAACGTGCTTTCAGATACATTGTCTCATAGTTTCACTTCCCAGAAAAGAGGCTGCCCTCTCAGCTTGGACAGACCAGGATGCAATCCTAGGCAAGGCTGACCCTTAAGAAGAGGGATCAAGGTTTTCTTATACTTTCTCATTCATTGATCCCACCTTAGAGTTCCTGGGCAAATGTCTCAAATAAAGCTCAGGTATAATTCATGCTCTACGGTAGTAGTTTCAGACTCAAATAGAAGCTGATCCTGTGAGATTATATATCTATGTGCATTCATATATGTGTGTATGTATATATGTGCATATATGTAATATATACACATGTATAGACTTAGAAAGCCACAAGTTAACATTATCCATATTGTATTGTATTTTTTTGTTCAACATTTGCCAACTAAATTTTTATCTGGTTCAGGTAACGTTTCAGTTTGCAGGTATGTGGTCCAGGCTGTCACTTCTGCCTAGAATTTCCCCTTAAAAGAAACTAATACAGTCCCTTCTAGAAAAGGTATTCATATAGTAAATATCACATCTAAAGGCATCTATTTATTTACTCTTCTCCAAAAGAAATGATTAAAACACACAAGATTAATAAGTGTGCAGGACCAAATGCTTAAAATGTGAAGCAGCAACCTGTCACCTATTATATTTTACTAGTAGGAAACGGTAACTTTGTAGGATTGTTCAACAGATATTTCAATATACTTCATGTTTGTAATTTCCAAGAAACTCCCAGAAAGGGAGTTAGTGGAGATAGGTCTTCTAGAGAGCCTGCTGGTGGTTTGGGAATTCTGAGTTCTATAAGCATCAGCAACTAGACAGTGACCAATGGTAATTTTCTCTAAGAAGTTGAGAAAATCACCTACTGCTGGTAAACCATTTCCAGACCTTTTGAACACATGAGGTTACCAAAAAGGCTAGAAAAAAATCATTTCTCAGAATGACTATATGGTGACCTTGCATCAGAAAAATAAAGAGAAAAACAGAAAAGACAGCTAGAGATGTGAGGTCTGGTTTCAGACTTGTCTAGACAAGTGCGTGTTCTTGCTACCATAATGTGTGGGGCAAGAGAGAGGAGGAAAGGAGACAAATCCTCCCCCACCCTCCACTGGAAGGCCAAAGGAGATAAAGCACACTGACTGTTTCCTGACAAAGATGCCTTATAGAAAGAAATTGGAAACTATCTCATCTAGCCTCCTACAGCCAACTCATATCAGCTCCTCCAAGCAAATTGTGATATTTTCACAGTGATTATTTGTACTTTGGAAATCAGAAAATACTACAAATTAAAGTTTGATTTATTGTTTTGTTAATTGTTTAGACAAGAAAGTGATGGAGAAAATGTCAATAATATTTAACTTTAAACATGTTTATTTGGTGATAGTTTGCTGTTTCACTGTTATAATAACTCTAGAGCTGCTACTACACATGGAAGTATGTAGCACTGTAGTTACATAACGTGGATTTATAATTAAGTTGCTAGTTCTTTGGACAATTGTATAGAGCTCTGCATTGCATTGGCTATGTGGATGAGTGTGGTAAAGGGGAAAGAATGTAAGATTTTGAATTAGAAGATATGGGTTCAAATCCCACTTCTGTTGCTTCCTACATGCGCAATCACAGATAAATTACTTCTCTCTGGGTTGTAGTTTTCCTCAATTGGACCAAAAAAGTTGGAGGTTGGACTTTGTGGTTATTGATGTTCAGTTGTGCTGACTCTTCATGACCCCATTTGGGTGATTCTTGGCAAAGATGATGGAGTGGTTTGCCATTTCCTTCTCCAGCTCATTTTTACAGATGAGGAAACAGAAACAAACAGGATTAAGTGACTTGGCCAGGGTCACACAGCTAGTTAGTGTCTGAAGCTAGATTTGAACTCAGGCCTTCCTGTCTCCAGGACTGGTGCTCTATCCAGTGTACCATCTGGCAAGGGTTAATCTAAGGTCCATTATAACTTTAAAGGGAATGAAGCAGATAGAAAAGCTTGCCTTTAAATCAAACCATGTTGATACAGTCACACACTAACAAGAACAATTTCTGTGCTCTTATGCAGGCTACATACATACATAGAGATGTGCATTATATATCCCCAAATAAAATCTGAAGCTGATATTCATTCTGGCATCAGGCTGTCCCTGGATTTTCAAAGCTGTGTGCCAGCCATACGTCAGAGGCATGACATCAACCCAGACATCTCTAACTATAAGGCTAATTCTCTATTCATTGTGGTCTGCTGTCTCTTCCTTAGTTCTTCTTTTGAACAAAAATAATGGGTAAATTTTGAAAGTATTGCTGAATCTCTAGAAGAAACTAGGATCATATTAAGAGCAATCATTGGCATTAGTCAAATTTTCCAAGGCTAAAATATGGCATGATTGGTCTAGTTACTTCTGCTATCTTATTGCCATATTAAGCATTCATCTTGATCAAATGTGTTTTGGAGGACTAATGCATGGCTGAAAAGCAGTGACCACAAATAAACAGTTACAAGGATTGCATCCATACAGCACTACAGGAAGTGAATAGATATTTGGCAGTCATTGAATTAACTAGACAATCCATTGGGATAACGCATGTCTCCAAGTCCCTTTATAGCCATGTGTCATGATTCAGCTCATCCAGATGTTCTCTCTACCACTAGGTGCTGCATTTGAACCAAAGATTGAGGGATGAATTGCTAAGGAACCTAACACACATATTTGGAGCCACTAGCAAAATGCCTCATTATGTCCATTTCCAGGTTGCAGCTGCAATCCACTTATTAATCATAAGTCCCAGAGATGTGAAGCCTTGCTTACAAATGAAGTGAGACAGGCTTGGAGTCGCAGCGTTTCTTCTGTAGAGCTCAGATCTGCTGATGCATAAAGATCCCCAAAGAGGAGGCAAATTAATGTTGGAAGGCAGGGTTTCTCTTAACAGCAAACTTGCAAATTCTCTGAGAGAATTCTTCATGTCATCAGACTGGATTATGGAGTCAGGTGACATAATTGAATAGCCAGCAATTTCTATTCATACCAGGATCCCAGCCATGTAAATATATTATAGAACTAGTCATTGAGGAGCTGGTGACAGTTAAGCATGCACATGTTGCTGTTCTGTGGTCTAACAATGATTACATCCCAGAGACTCTTTCCATTTGATGTGTGAACACATCCCAGCATCCATTTGGCTTGCAAATATAGGGTAGGTATGAGTTCTGAACAAATGCCTGTAAAAATGTAAATACCAAAGGCCTCAAGTTCAAGTTCCCCTTAGAGGAGGGTCTCAGCAAGAGTGCTGATAAAATAAAATCTTATCACCCCTTCCTGGTTACAATGTAGCATATTGTACTGGAATAAGGCTGGACTTGGAGTCTGAAGAGAGCTGAATTAAAATCCAATTTCAGTTATTAATTAGCTGACATCAGTTAGAGTTTGTGGGATAATTATTTTGTTTCCTCTGAGCCTCATTTTCCTCAAATGGAAAAATAAAAGTGTTGGGCTAAATACTAGGGTTTCTCCCCCATCCTCTCCCTTTCCTTTTTTCCTTCTCTCTCCCTTTCCTTCTTCCTCTCCCTGTCCTAGTTCTCTCTAAAAATTCAGCTCATTTAGTAAGCTCCAGTGCCAGGCACTGTGATGGATGCTGGGAATAAGAGGACAAAAAATAAAGAAGTCTCTGCCTCATTAAGCTCATGTTCTATTGAATCATAATGTATTTCAAAATGTTAATAATGATATTTGTACTAACTTTTGGAGAAAGGCACTATGAAAAGAAGGCTAGATTTGGAAACGATCTGAATCTGAATTTTGTCTTTGTTACTACATATGTGATTTTAGGCAACTCATTTAACTTTTCTGGGACTCAGTTTCCTCATATGTAAAAATAGAGTTGGATTAGATAAATTCTAAACTGCAATTCTATGACTCTGTGACTAAAGCAATGTAAAAATGTGAGTTGAATTCAGATTTCTTTTATTAGATTTTATTGATATCTTGTTTTTATGTTGCTTAAATTTCCTTGTGTATCCTTTCTTATTCTTCCACCCCATCCCAGAGAGCCCCCACCCCTTAAAATAGCTAGCTAGCCCCTATATAGTGCTTTGAGGATGACAAATATAATCTCATTAAACTTCACAACTAGCCCGTGAGGTAGGTGATATTTTTATCCTAGTTTTACAGATGAGAAAACCAAAGCTGAAAGAGATAAGTAACTTGCTTAGACTCACACAGCTAGTAAGTGTCTGAGGTAGAATTCAAACTCAGGTCTTCCTGACACCAAGTTTATCACTCTATGAACTATACCAATCCTTCTGCCTAAATTTATTAAAATAAAAAAAAAACCACAAGGGGAAAAAATCATCAAAAACAATCACTAAATCAAGAACACTTGTGAGATTTATTTTTAAACAGATTTAATCCCAACTGAGTTTCTTACATTGATCCCAAGAAACCAAAGTATTAATATGGAACCTTCATGAAGACAACAGAAATTTTGGTGATCTGAGTTGTGGCTTATTTTTTGTCACTTTTCCTAGAAGAGCACAATCTATAAATTTAGCCTAGTATTTGTGAAAATGTTGAAAGATCAGAGGCCAGTCCTCAAATGAAGGAGCTCTTAAATCACGTTGTTAAGCCCACTTGGATGAAGTTTTCAGCTCTCTTTTCACACCCAAAGCACTTTCCCCTGCATGTTTATATAGCGTGGAAAAAGGACTTTTCTTGATATTTGTGAAGTTAGTCAGTCTACAAGCATTTATTAAGTTATATGCCAGGTACTGTGCTAAGCACTGGGAATACGAGAAAAGCAAAACATCATCCCTGCCTTCAAGAAATTCACATTCATTGGAAAAGATAACATTTAGATAACAAAGTAAATTCAAGATACATAAGGAATAGATGAAGGGATTTCAGAGGGGAAGTTAGGGATACTGGAAAAGTCCTGCTTCAGAAGCTGGCACTTGAACTGAATCTTGAAGAAAGTCAGGAAAGTCAAGAAAGCATTATAGGCATGAAAGACAGCCAAAGCATATGCAGAGAGATATGGATGGGAACTGATGAGATCACTAAGTGAAGCAGTATAAGAGAAAGGAAGAAGGCCCATGACAGAGACTTGGGCACACTCAAGGTGGTTATTAGGAATGACATGAAGCAGCAGCAAAGGGGAATTGAAGAGAAGTGGTCAGATAGGTACGATGAAAACTCGGAGAGAACACTGTTATGAAAAACTAGAAAGGAAAGAATGCAAATGAGGGAAGAAAATGTGATCAACCCTGTCAAATGCTGCAGAGGTCAAGAAGGATGCATATTAAGGAAAGACCATTCTATGTGTCAATTAAGAGATTATTGGTAACATTCAAGAAGGAAGTTTCAGTTGAATGAAGAGTTCAGAAATCAAACTAAAGACAGTTTAATAGAAGAGAGGACAAAAGAGAGAAAAACTAGAGAAATTAAAGAACATTTTCTCAAGGAGTTTAGTAGAGAAGAGGAGAGTGATAGCTGACAGGAATGATGGGGTCACTCCTGTTGTTCTGTTTTTGTAAGTTTAGAATGGGAGTGACCTGGGAGCTTTATGAGCATCAGAGAGGGATGTATCTATAGGGAGAAACGGAAGATAAAAGAGCAGTATTGATGTTGGGTACAATTCGGGGGAAAAATAAAAGGGAATAGAATCCAGGGAAAATGTAGACATGCTGGCCTTGACAAGGAGAAGGGACTAGTCTTCAGCTGAGACTGGAGGGATGAGGGAGGCAGAAAAAGAAAAGATATGAGGGGATAAGGTGGAAAACAGGGAGCCAACGATCTTATTTTTCTCAGTAAACTATAAGGCAAAGTCCACAGATGGAAAGATCAGGAAAGGAGGTATAAACACCTTAAGGAGCTTGAGGGAAAAATAATAATGATAACAATATAATAATAGCAATCACTAACATTTACGTCATATTTTATGGTTGCAAGGTGCTATATTTTATTTAATTTGATCTTCCCACTACTCCTGTGATTTGTGTTATTATTATCCTAATTTTATAGATTAGAGAAACTGCACATGATCAAGTTGAAATTAGATAGCATAACTTTGTAGAGGAATAAATCAGTAAAATTTTGTGATTTTCTTTAGTTTCATTTAGCAGTATATAGAAAGGAACAAAGGCCATAGATAGTGGCAGTAATCCAGGTTGAAGTGTGACTAGCCATAGGATAAAAAGGGCAAAGGTTTGGAAAGTAGATGATACTGTAAAGTGAAATTGGTTCACCAAGGAGTCATTAGGAAATGGAAGCAAGTGCAGCCAGTTCAGGAGTGAAGGCTTGCAAAAGAACTGAGGAGTGGAAGGAATGAAGACCATTATGAGGGTGAAGAAGAAAGCTAGGCAGTCAGAAAGTATAAGGAAAGATGGAATGATAAAAGACTGCAGTCAGATAAAGGAATCTCAGAGATCATAAATGTAAAGGTGGAACACTTGTTGATGAAGGCAAAATCAAGGATTGTGATTAACCCTCAAGCACAACCATTTTTGTGTGTACCTGGGGTGAAGTGCAGGAGTAGGTCAGGAGAACAGAGTAAGTAGACTGAGGAACTGAGAAGTTTAGGTACTTGAGTGATCACCATTATGTATGTTAATATCCCCTATTATGAGAGCAGTATTTGGGGAAAGAGAGAAAGTCTAGAAAATAGGCACGAAGTTTACTAAGGGTCTTTTCATTTAATATGAAATTTAATCCAATTCATTTAATCCAAATTTACATTTGGATACTGGGAATCTAAAAGAAGGTAATATCATTTCTAACTTATTTAATATACAGCTCATTGCATGTTGTCTCTCTCACTAAACTATAACCTCCTTGAGAGCAGGAGTTATCATTTACCTTTATATCCATAGCATTCAGCACAGTTTCTGGTGCATACTCGACACTTAGTGAATGTTTGCTGATGGCCTGAGACTTCAGATAACAACCCAGATAACTGGAGCCACAAGCCATGGATGTTTTATCCAATGCTGCTAAAAAAAACTAAAATTTCAATTGATCCAAATCCAGATGCTTCAAAATATCTAGATAATTAATGCCATATATATCACAATGGTGAATTGATTTTGTTCCTTTGTGTTCATTACTTTGTTGTGTTGAACTGTTGTCATCAATTACTGTGTTAATAATGAAGTAAATGCAAACTTGACTGGAGAATTTTGCTCTGCACAGCACATGTTGGCTCATAGCAACAGTAACAGCAACATATAGCAATGTGCTCTGCACAGAGTGGGTGCTTAATTAAAAACTCTGTTGAATTGACTTATACATTATATAATTCTACATAAAGGACTTTTATTTTTTACTAAAAATATCAAAAACAAAAAGCCAGGGTTTTGGGGACCCCAAGAGGTTGAAGAACTAACCCCAAATCATTAAAGGAGCTGGTAGAAATACCAGAGAAAAATGTTAATGTGCTTTTTCTTTGTAAGAGTATAGAAACCCTAGTTGAGGAAGTTATGGAGACAGTCCCTTCGTCTCTAGGTGGAGCTCCTTCTAAACACTCCAAAGTAAAAGAATGCTGCAATTAAATATCATCATGCAGATCTCCTTCTATTCAGCATAGAAGATAGTTATCTTTTTTCCACAGTATTTCCATAGGCTGGCATCAAAGGAAAGAGCAGGGGCCTTCCTAAAGACAGGGGGAAAAAAGTTAGAGACAGCACTAGCATTATAAAAATGTGCCCGGCATAGCTCCAAAATTTCATCTTTACAGCGGTGTCTAATTACTGGGCTAAACTTTGAGAAACCTGATACAATGCCAATAAATTCCAGCTGTGTTTTATGACAACCCATAAAATAAGTTTTCAAAAACAAATTTTTGACCTTTTTTAAATTAAAAAAGACGCTCCTTTTACAATATTTAGTATCTACTGGAGTTATATGTTAATTGCTTAATCCAGCACAAATGTTAGAGTAGACTGAAATGCTGAAGAAGGAATTCTGCTTACTTTTGACTTTTCTATCTTTCTTTTATTTTTTAAGACAATGTTTTCTTATAGTGGATGTTTGGTAGTGCTGCTGTTAAAGTGAAGGATTGTTTCTAGAGTTTGAATACCCTAAATTATCCCTCATTTCAGGACATGAATAGAGCCAGATGATAGTTTCCAGAAAGATTAATGAGTGTTGTTTGATTTAGTAGACGTATTGCCCAAGGAGAAATGTAAGAAAGAGTTTGAGAAACCTCAGAAGCTACAAAATATATCTGGGCGTAATTTTACATATGCAAATACAACTATAGAACACTCTTTCTAGAAGTAAAGACAAATAAGTGGAAAGATATTGTTCATGGTTGGGCAAATTCAATATCATAAAAATTATGATACTACCTAAATTAATTCAAAGATTTAGTGTTATGCCAAAGCGCCAGAAGGTTAAATTTCCAAAAGCAGGAAAAATAGAAATATAATTCATTTGGATTTACAAACGGAAAGAATTCTGGATTAATAGTTAGAAGATACAAGGTTCAAATCTGACCTCTTTTGCTTACTCCCTGGGTAACCTTGAGCAAATCACATAAACTTTCAGGAGTTTAATTATCTCACCTGGAAAATGTATGTGTTGGAATAGATACTCTATAAGATCATTTCTACACAAATCTTCTAATCTTCTCATGCTTTAGTTTAAGAGAGGCTATAAGAAATTCAAGGAAAATCACGAAAAATTTAGGGAGGAAGGGGACACAGCATTACTAGATCTCAAACTATATCTAAAAGTAATAATCGTCAAAATCTACTTTATACTTGTTGAAAAATTGATTATTGTAATAGTCAAAATAGGCAAAATTCAGATGCAGTTGAACAGAGTAGTTTGGTATACAATAAACCAAAGAAAATAAATTACTTGGATGACTCAACCCTATTTTATAGAATATTTTGGGAAAACCAGAAAGTACTTCAGCAAAAATCAATTTTAGGACATCTAATATGACACCCCAAAATGTGTTTCAAATGAGTAAACAACCTTAAAATGAGTGATAATATCTTATTTTTTTTTAAGCAACTACAACAAAAAGATAATGAAGAACCACCTTTCAAAATCTGTGGTTTGGGGAAAAAATTGTAACCAAGCAAAGGAAAGAGAAGATCACAAATACAAAACAGGAAGTTTTGATTAGATACAATTAAAAAACCTTTTGCACAAATAAAAATATGTGATTAGAATAAGAAAAAATTGATTAGAAAAAATCTAATACATCAGATATTTCTAATAAATATATGATATTTAACATATACAGATAACTAATTCAAGTACATAATGCCAAGAGCTTAATAAACAAGTGCTGAAAGTATATGAACAAAGAACTTTCAAAAAAAATCAAAACATTAACAACTGTAGGAAAAAAATTCCAATTCACTAATATGAAAAATGCAAATGAAAACAACCCTGAGGAGAACAGCACCAAGGCATTAATTTGCACACTAAAAATCAACAAATATGACAGAAATGAAAATATTAAATGCCAGAGAGTCACTGGAAAGAAATAAATGTGTGTATATGTGTATATATGTGTGTGTGTGTTACTAATTTACTGTTGTTTGTTAGAACTATGAATTAATTTGTACATTAAGTAAAATAATTTAAAATTACACTTTCAAAATTAACCAAACTTTCAAAGGCCATTTCTTTTGACTGTGAAATAGTACTAGTGGTAATACATCCCAAGGAAATCAAAGACAGAGAAAAGGTACCACATATAACAACATGTTTTGTGTCAGTACTTTTTTTTTCAGAAAAACAATACAAAAAACCAAAATGTTTTCATCAAGAAAGGAATGACTGAATAGTCTGTAGTACATGAATATAGTGAACTATTCTCATATTCTAAGGAATATGTGAAAAACACAGAGAAATTTGGGAAAGCTTGAATTGATTTATAGTGACCTAGTCAGAACCAAGATCACAATATATACCACTATTACAATATTATAAAGGAAAATAACATTAAAAGACAAGGTCAAATGAAGGTAATGACCAACTTTGACTCCCAGAGACTGATGAGGAAATATCTTTACTTTTTCTCTGTAGTGGGGTCTCAATATGGAAATATTGGAAACAGTCATTTTTTTTTTTTTAAATTTTTGCTTGCCTATACTCTTTTGTTACAAGGGAGGTTTCTACTGGATGGTGGTATTGGGAAGTGACAATGATGTATTTTTAAAGCAGTAATAAAACTCTTTCCAAAAATAAATTCTAAGCATGTGCTTAATCATATCAACAAAGAGCTATTTCATTCATGTGCTATTGTACTAGTGACAAAAAAAAAATCATTGAAAAACAGGCTCTCTGGGCATTTATACCATTTTATTAATTTCTTGGCTGGATATGAGTAATTAGAACAGGTCTAAATTTAGGGATCCATGATTGCAATGGTTCTGTCTAAATACTTCTATAACTTTGAAAGAACTGAAAAATGTTGATTCTGCTCAATGAGAAGAAAAAATAGGAGGATGGAAAACTTGAGTAAAGGTGAAGATGTACCATAAAAGTCATAGGTTAGAGATGACAAAGTATTAAGCCTGAGAGAAAGGAAACTGAAAACCTAATTGGAATCCTCCTTCTCCCCTCCCCACTAGAAATCACTCATGGCAATGACATCAGCCTGGTTGATTAACAAATTCCCACAATATCAGGTATTTGAGGCTTACCAGCACCTCAATGACAAGATCTGGGCAACGGTGAAAAGGTGTGTAGACAAAATGTGAGATTTCCTAAAGTCAAGTGAAAGGGATAAGATACAAGAGAAAAAAAATTCAAAGGCAATCGAAACCACTGTCTTTCTTCTATTCAACTATGGGCCCACTTCCCTGTCCATGTGTGGGGTCCATCCCAGAAATAATGTGGTAATGGATATGATTTGTGTGTATAACTTCACGTCATAGTCTGTACAAAATCTTCATCCATTTCGTTTTTCCTATGCGGATAGTTAATCTAAATACTTGTTTTTGTTACTTATACAAGTTGATTTTTAAAAAAAAAAACCTAGAAATTGACAAAAGAATAAGCATTGTGACAAGCTGTTACCATTTCCTAAGGAAGTTAAAATTATGTAATTCTATCACCACAGTTAGGAAACAAAAAGAGACTAAAGATCACCTCATCACTCAAACACTTCTACTCCCTGACAACTGGAGAGATATGTCATCTAAAAGAAACACATACTTATAATATAAATTCATTTATAATATCTTACTTGAAAACGTGACAAAAGATAACGAACTATATCAATCCATAAAATAGTAAAGTGCAAAATGTGATTAAAGAAAACTTGGTGAGAGACCCAATTAGTCAAAATTGTTATTGTTGTTCAATTGAGAATGACTCTGTGTTCTGCTATGGGGTTTTTTTGGCAAAGATACTGGAATGCTTTGCTGTTTCCTTCTCCAGTAGATTAAAGCAAATAGAGGTTATGTGATTTGCCCAGATTCACACAGCAAGTAAGTGTCTGAGGCCAGATTTGAACTTAGGTCTATCCTAAGTTCTATCCACTGAGTCCCTTAGCTATGTCCATCAGTAAAACAGCTGTTAAACATAAAAATCAAGTTAGAAGGACAGCAAAGGACTACAAAGAGGAGAAATTTATGAAGATTTTTTAAATCTCTATCAATAATAACATAGCTGTCACATGTGAGCATAAGCATTCAATGGTACTGCATGAGGAAGTAAAAAAAAAATGGGAAAAAAAATTTTATGTGGGGAAAAAAGAGCTAAACTAGACCAAAAATACACAGAGAATGTCTATGCTGGAAGTGTCTCTTTTGGAACTAATTCTCAAAATGTATGACAATAAAAGAAGATATCAAAATATTAGCAAAAAATATTTCACACATTATTGTTGCAATAAAATAGGAGGAATGGTGGAATATTAATAGCTACTTACGAATACAACTACTTTCTCATCTCTGTAAAAGTTTTAAACTTGCTCTCCATGTAGTTTGGCAGCAGACAAAGACCTTGCATATGATTCCTGGGTTGATGCTCATTTGCTAGTCTTCCAATACATAGGAATGGCCTACCAGTGCATTCAGGGTATCCTTAACAACAACAACAATAAAGGTATGGGAAGAGAACTGGTAAGACTTTCACAAATGATGTTCTATGGGAGAACATATCTTTACAGCAATGTGATCAGTGAAAAGGTGTAAGGAAAGTAAGACCTTATAAAGTTAATCGTTAGTGAATTTTTTTAAAGCATTTGATCTGATATGGTAAAATGCCACCTTATGGGCTTTTCTCCAACAAAGTATCTCTCCTATATGTGTCCAAACCATGCAAGATTCTTTGAAAGACAGCATGATGGATACAACTTTTTTCAGTGACCCTATGTTTATGTGTATCAAAGAAGGGACAAAGTGGGGAGACGTTGCTCTTCAGGAGTCTTCTACTATCATGACAGTTATACATCCCAGAGTTTAAAGGGACTATGAGTTGTCTGTACATATTGAGGTCTTCCAGATGTTCCTGTTGGCCAACCACATTGTACTAATTATTTCAAGCCCTGGAACAGTGTTGAGTGAGAATGCACAGGATAAAGAATTATTTGCTCATCTTTCACTGGAATACTCACAATCACACTTTCGCATTCACATCTGGGTTGCAGAGAAAGAGCAAAGTCTGAAATAAAGCTATATAATATTTCAGCATCATCTAGTGGCATTGCGAAAGTCCCATGGGAGCCATGCCTTGGTTGTCTCCTGTGAAAAATAGCTCCTGTGACAAGTACCTATTGGTTTTATGAAATCCCCAGAGACACTATATTGGAAGTGAATGGGACACCGTTTCACTAATTTTGGACTAATCATTTTCCTGTACTCATTTTTCTGTATTTCCTTGGATTCTGCCTGTAACAACCAACAGCTTAAAAATGAACTAAATCCAGATAAATCTAGTTGATTTGTCCTAATTGATAATTTAAAAAAAGAAAAGAATTGTCTGATCTGAATTCTTTCCCTATCTTTTTTTTTTCTTTTATTCTTTAAATAATGTGTCCTCAATGCTTGCTCAGAGTAAATAAAGCAATCAGTACAGGTTAGACATTCTTGGATAGTTAGAGTGTAGCCCTCTGACACAGGGCATTCTTACACTTTTTGAAGAAAAGCTGGAAGAATACTACAGCTGTAATTAACTTGAAGTCACATTACTATGGGCTCAGTGGCTATTTCCACAAACAGAATAATAATTGATAGAATCACATTATTTCAGAGATTAAGAATCCCTTCTCCAATGTTCCCGACATTCAACCAATATTGAAGATGCTAGTGAAAGGGAACTCAAGAATTCTTGAAGAGCCCCATCCCACTTTGAAGAAATTTTCCTTATATTAAATTTAAATCTGCTTCTCTGTAACTACTACTCATTAGTTCTTTGATGCCCTCTGAGGAAAAGCAGAACAATACCAATCTTTCTTCTATGTAACAATTATTCAAATTCTCAGTCTTCTCTTCCTGCTAAATATTCTCATTTCTTTCAACAAATTCTCTTACGTAATAGTTTATAGTGCCATCACTATCTTGGTTGCTTTTCTCTCCGAAAATGATAGTTTGTCAAAGTCCTTCCAAAAATATGGAGCTCAGAAATGTGCAAAATACTCCATATATATATATATATATACATATATATAACACATATATATACACATATGTACCCACACACATACATACATACATATATATGTATGTGTGTAATATATATTTATACACACAATTATGTATGAATGTATATATGTGTGTATATATATATGTATATATATATCCTGACTTGCAATTTCCTCTCCTATTTTGAATAATGACATTATCACCAAGAAAAAAATGTATATATGTATATATAATTTGCTCTGCTTTTGGCAGAAAGAGAAGTTCAGCAGATGTCTGAATAATCAAAGTCCCTCATCACTCCTTTATCACACCTCTATGTCACATTGGTAATCTCTTTCCTAAACTTATCTATTACCTCCTTCTATCCATCTGGTCTGCAGCACCCCTATCCATCTGGTCTGCAGCACCCCTTTTCCCCCTTTCTGTGACATTTTTTTTCAAACTAACTCATTTGTTATTGCCTATACATGTGATTCCACCTTTTGCCTATCTCTCTTTGCACAAGTTATCCCCCTTTCCTGAAACATTTTGCCTTGGAATCCCCATCCTCCTTCAAGGTTCCCCTAAGGTGCCAACTCCTATATTCTCCCAAGAGGCATATTCTCACTTATTCCACCCATTATTGCTTTCTCCTTATTTACTTTGTTTATCCTTCATTTCTTTATATGTGTGCATGTTCTATTGTTACCTCATCTCTTTCTCCGCCCTTCAGTAGAATGAAAGCTCCTTCAAGACAGGAATTATTTTCCCTTGTATCTGTACTCAGAACCTAGAATGTAGCAGAAAAGTTTTGTGGATTGAGTCAAAAAGTCTACATAGATTTGTACAGATGAAGTAGGTGTCTATTAGCTACTGCTTCTAATGCTCTTTCAGTTGTAGTAGTATATTACTGGTCACATTATTCCATAATGATAATTAATGAATGGGACATCCTCTATCAAGAAAAATCTCCTGCTCTAATGGGATAGTAGAAACCTCAGAAGACTTTGGGAATTATACTACGTAGGGAGCAAGAGAAAGAATGAGCATTTCACTACAGAATTCTCTGGGTAGACAATGACTTCCTCTCTCTAAATTGCCTTTCTGGTTGCTAGCACCCCTACTTCAATTATTATTTTATATTTCCTTTATATGTATTTTGTATTTACTTAGACTGTTCATGCTCTTTCCCTTATTCAATATAAATTTCTTGATTGAAAGAACGATTTTATTCTTTTTTTTTTGTATTTTCAGTGGTGTGAAAGAGGCTTAATAAATTCTTGTTGATGGATTGCCATTGCCGTTGAAGAAATAAAGAGTCATTAAAGTTTGTGACTAAGGGAACAATAAGGTTAGATCTGTTGTGGGAAACAATTTGGTATCTGTATAGAGGACTGGCAAGAAAAGAGCCTCTTACCAAGAGCAGATCAAAATGGTTATATGATTTAGACATAGAGGATGATACCATAAGCAAATTAGGAGAGCATGGTACAGTTTACCTGTCAGATCTATGGAGAAGGAAAGAATTTATGACCAAACAAGAGAGAGAGAACATTATGAAATGCAAAATGGATAATTTTGATTACATTACATTCAAGAGTTTTTGCACAAACAAAGTCAATGCAACCAAGATTAAAAGAAAAGTAGAAAGCTGGGAAATAATTTTTACAGTTGGTGTTCCTGATAAGGGCATCATTTCTAAAATATATAGAGAACTGAGTTAAATTTATAAGAAAGCAAGTCATTCCCCAATTGATTAATGGTCACAGGATATCAACAGGCAGTTTTCAAAGGAACTAATTAAAGTTATCTATAATAATATAAAATGCTCTAAATCACTATTGATTAGAAAAATGCAAATTAAAACAACTCTGAGGTACCACCTCACACCTCTCAGATTGGCTACTATGACAGAAAAGGAAAATGATAAATATTGGAGAAGATGTGGAAAAATTGGAACCTTGACATTGTTGGAGGAGTTTTGAACTGATCTAACCATTCTGGAAAGCAATCTGGAACTATACCCAAAGGGCAATTAAACTGTTCATACCCTTTGATTCAGCATTACCACAACCAGGTCTGCATCCTAAAGACATTATCAAAAAGGGGAAAAAAAGCCCACATGTACAAATAAAATATTTATAATAGCTCCCTTTGTGGTGGCAAAGAGCTGGAAATTGAGGGAATATCCATACATTGGGGAATGACTGAGCAAGTTGTAGTATATGAATGTAGTGGAATATTATTGTATAAAAAATGATGAGCAGACAGACGTCAGAACAATCTGGAGTGAAGTGAACAGGGTCAGAAGTACGTTGCACACAACAGCAACATCATTTTTCATAATTAACTATGATAGGCTTAACTCTTTTCAGTATCACCATGATCCAAGACAATTCCAAAAGACTTGGGATGGAAAATGCTAACCACATCCAGAAAAAGAACTATGGAGTCTGAATGCAGATTGAAGCATGCTATTTTCATTTTTGTTTTTTTCTTTCACATAGTTTTCACCTTTTGTTCTGATTCTTCTTTCACAATGTGACTAATGTGGAAATGTGTTTAACATGGCTGCACATGTATAACCTATATCAGATAGTTAGCTATTTTGGAGAGGGGGTAGGAGAGGTAGGGAGAGAGAAAAACTTGGAAATTAAAATTTTACAAAAAAGAATTTTGAAAACTATCTTTACATGTAATTGGGAAAAAAGACTCAAAATATTATTAAGGGAAAAAAAAGAAAGAAAAATCCCTCTAATGGTCAGTGAGAGCCTTGAGTCTCTGAAGGTAGGGTAGTTCTAATGGATTAGAACTTAGTATGGTAGTAGGTTCTCATGCTCTTTTGTCTTTTTTTTTCATTGAGTTTAAACAAAAGTCTTTAAAACATAGAAAATTCAGGAGAGTAATTGTCCATAGCTTTACCTGATGACTTTAGTATATCATGTGTCAACTTGATAATTTTTACTACCAGTCCTCTCCAGCCTCTTAAAAAACTCAGTTAATATAGTACCATTTGGTACCCTCACATTCCATGAGAAGGTGATTGGGAGTTGTCTCCAAAGAACGACCTTTAGCCTCAGGTAGTTTGGGGAATTTCTTAAATTGATCAGTAACTTGCCCATTTGCCTGCTTTATACTATGCTGTTGCATTTCCTGCCTTTCTTTCCCCTCTCCTTTCTTTTTTAACTACAGGGAGGGGAACAAACATCTATTAAATGCTCAATAAATGCCAGGCAATGTGTAAGCTCTTCACAAATTTTTTTGAGCCACACACCAACCCTACATGGTAGATATTATTTACTTCCATTTTACAGCAGAAGAAACTGAGGCAAATAGAGGTTAACTGATTTGCCCAGGGCCACATAGCTAGAAAGTGTCTGGGGGCCAGGTTTGAACTCAGGTCTTCCTGACTATAGGCTAAGGTTCTATCCACTGCACCACATAGCTACCTTAGAAGGCATATCTTTCATCAGTCACTCATTTCCCATTCCCTTAGTCCCCGTTGATCTGAAAATTTATATATGCACAAAGCTGCAATGAAAAAGGGTTGCAGGTCTTGAGCTAAGGCTTTTCATTCCAATAGTTCTACAAAGTAACCACTGCCAACAATAAAACAGTTAAGAAATGAACGTTCTTGTTCCCATCTAGTCTGTCATTTGAAACCCAGGGTAACAGCATGTCCTGACAACATTAGTATAATTTAGCAATCAGGCATATTGTATTTGACAAAAATGAAGTATCAATTTTTTTTGGAAAAGATTAGCCTCAATAGTCATTAGCTTGAACTGTTCAGCCAATGTGCCCTTTCTCTGAATTCTTTCTCTTTCCAGAATCAGCCCTCAAAATCTCTCTTTGTGAGACACTCTTCCTTCAGTCTGGTCCTTTTGGCAACATAACACATATTTTCCCCTTATGTATGGTTCAGTGAAATGTGCTGCTTTATAAGAACCTAAGATCTCAAAAAGATTAAAAACGTCTTGCTGATTAGTGCTTTCACATTTTAATAACCAGCTATCTTGCCTAACCCAAAATTTTATGCCTAGCAGGTACAAATCATTGTTAGTCTAATTTTAAGGATCTCCATGAATTTAGGACTGGGATTTTAAGTTGGAATCTGTTTGAACCTGGGTAGTTAAAGCACTATTTTAAATAAAGCAGAGTCTTTTATACAGCACCAGTATTCAGAGAGAGTCTCACAAGCCATCATGTTATACTAGACTTTTATTATAGCTTTTACCACAAAAATTTGTTCTCTTTTACATGGCATAAGATTCTTAGGATTGAGTATTAAAAGGGAGATTACAAACCATATCATCCAGTCTACTCATTTTGCAGATGAGGAAACTGAGGATCTGATATCTTAGTCTACCTACTAAGGATTCCTATTGATGGTTAGACAACCCACAGCCCATTACAGAAACTGTGAACTCACATGGACCTAATTAATTCTTAGAGAACATCTCACACAAAAGTTCTTTGACTTGTGTCCTTACTGTATATGGCAATCATATTTTGGTCTCCAAAAGAAAAAAAGGGAGGTGGGAAGGCTTTGTTGAGTCATGCCCTTACAAACAGGGAAAGATTTTTAAGGTTACTAGAGAGGTGACCCTCAGACCTTCACAGTCCCCATAGCTCACTTTTTTTTTCCTGATATGACTTCATGAGGTGATTTTGAGGAGCAAATTTATAATATGCACTAAGTTCTTTGTAATGTTAAAGGATAGTATATACATACATCTAGTTTTAGAGTAACTGGCCTTCTTCCCCACCTCTTTACTCTCTGTCACTCCTCTGAATCAAGAGAAAATTATCCAAAACCTACCAGAACCAACAAATTTTAAGCAAGTTTTTTTTTGTTGTTGTTCTTGTTTTTTTGCCACAAAGGCTCTATCAGCCAATTTCAAAGATCTTTACTGTGGTGTGGATGCTCCTTTTATCCATGAAGGCTGAACACTTTCTTGCTTTAATAGATAGTTTCGTGAGTTATTATGGCTTCTTCAAATTCATCACCTGGTTGGCAGTTCTTTTGTGGTGAACCTCCCCAAATTTAGGTTAGTCTGACCCTCAGATGACAAATGAACCTGTACTCAAATAATTTCCAGTTAAAGGTTATACCTTGTTGGTCTAGATTTGAAAAATAATGATGCAACTATATACCATGAAAAAGTAACAGGGTAGTATTTTATAATTCAGAGGTGAGGAGAGGATTGGTAGAAGGTAGCCTGCGTATAGGTTAGTAATAAAGAATATGGAAACAGCAAGCCAGGAAACTTGGTTGGAATATAAAATGCATGAATGAGTTCAGAAAGATTGACTAGAGTCCAATTGTTAAGAGTTTTACATGTTAAACATAAAAGTTTGTATTTCCATCTAGAAGTAAGAAAAAGGAAATGGAATTTCATAAGCAGTGAAGTGATATGATCAGACCCACACTCTAAGCATATTCATTAGGAAGCTGTTTAAAGGATGAATAAGAGAGAGGAGAGATGAGGCAAGGAAGCAAATTGGTAGTTTATTGCAATAGTCCTGGTGATAGATGGTAAGGACCTAAATTAGGAGGCTAGCTGTGCAATTGGAGAGAAAGTAATGGATATGAAATACACTGTAGAGTAGAATCAACAACATTTGGCACCTAATTGAATTCCAATGAAGGATACTGGTGAAGAAGGATACTGGTACAGAATAACTCCAAAGTTTTGACTCTGATTGACTAGAAAAATGGTTTTACCCTTGACAAAAAAAGGAAGTTAGGAAGAGAGAAGGATTTGGGGAAGAAAGAGAAGATCTCCTCTAGATCTATTGAGTTTCATATGCCTTTGAGGCATTCAGTTGGATATGTCCAAAAGGCAGTTGATTTGGAAGTAGAAATTAGAAAAGAATTTGTGACTGGATTTATAAATCTGTGAGTCCTCTTCAGAGAGATTCTTGTTGAATCTATGACAAAAGATGGGATTACCAAGAAAGGATATAGAGATGAAACAGAAGAGGGTTCAGGACAGAAGTCTAGGAGTATTTCTATATGATGGAACTAAGATGATGATCCAGCAAAGATTGAGAAGGAGCAAATTACAGTTTATGAATGTAATGTAATACAACTGTGATATAAAAGTGATGAAATGAACAATTTCAGGGCAACCTGTGAAAACTTGTATTAAATGAAGCAGTGAAGTGAGCAGAACCAGGAGAAAAATTTATATACTAACAGTATTAAAGACAGCTTTGAAGACCTTAAAAGTTGTAATTAATGTAATGACCAACAAGAATTCCAGAGAATCAATGGTGAAGCATGTGCTTCCTTAGAAAGAAAGGTGCAAGAATTAATACACATACACATATGTACATACATACATACATACATACACACATACATAGATATGGCTTAAGAGTGATTAGCAATAGTAACTGTTGCTGTTTCCCTCCCAGCCTGATGCAGTTATTTTTCTTTGCCTCATTAAAGGGACCATCCCATGACTACTTCTTAAATAGACCTATTCACTGAATGGGCATTACCTCACCCTAAATGCATACTAAATAGGTCTTGGCCTAAAGGGGCCATTGCATCCTGGGCCATCTCCAATCATCCCAATGAATATCTGGTCACTGGATCCAGATGACTCTGGAGGAGAAGTGAGGCTGGTGATCTGCACAGCCCTCCCTCACTCAAAATAAAGTCAAGTGCAAGTCATGTCAGCATTTCTGTGATGGCATGATATTCTTCAGCAATGAAGGACGAACACAACAACAACACAACATATGTATGTGCATGTACACACACACACACACATATATGTGGAGATATATATGTATATATCTCCATATATACATTCAATGAGGGAATTTATTTTGTACAACTGCATATTTGCTATCCGGGTTTTGTTTTTCAATGAGAAAGGCAAGAGGGAGAAAAAATAGATTTTTGTTAAAAAATAAATTAATTTTTTTTAAAAATGAAAAAGAGGAAAGATTTATAAAAAAGTTTAAGAACATGATAATGTCAGGTGAAGTTTGTTTTTGCTGTTTTTTTAAGTATTGAGTAGATATGGAAATGCACATAAGTAGAAGGGAAGAGGTCAGTGCATGAGACTAGTTTGAAAATCAGGGAGAGAATCAAAGACCCAAGCAGAAGCGTTAGTATTTGCAAGGAAAAGATTTCTAACTTTCTTTGACACTAAGGCAAAAAGAAAAAAGATTGGGGGATGACATTGAAGTGAGTTGGAGCGTAGAATAAAGGAGAGGGAGTTCCTAATAAATGACCTGAATTTTTTCAGTGATGTATTTGGTGGTTTGAACAAAGAAGAGATGGTTTAGAATAGATACTTAGGGGAATGAGAGAAAGAAAGTAAATAAGGGAAGGGAGAGAGAATTAATAAGGGAAGAATAAAAGAACTGGTGGACAACTGAGTGGGATCAGGTATGATTACATATAGTAAGTTTGTAAAGGACTCAGTTTTCACTGTTGTGGGACTTCCTACATTGGCTTTCAGCAACGAATGCAGGTGTACAGAAGATGGGGGTACTTCTTAGTCAGAATTTTGGAAGAAGTGAATATCAATAAGACAAATCATTAAGCTAGGTAAGCTCCAAGGATATAGAAAAAGTCAAAGATAGTCCCTGCTCTCCGTCAGGGAGCTCACAATCTAATGGGGAAAACAACATGTGAAAAACTATGTACAAACAAGTCATAGATACAATAAAAAGGAAATAATCAACAGAAGGAAGGCACTGTAGTTAGAAGGACTTGGAAAAAGCTTCCTTCCATATTTAATAATAATAATTAGTGCTTACTATGTGCCAGGTATGGTGCTATGCACTTTATGATCTCATTTAACAACAAAATTTAACAGATGAGGAAACTGAGGCAGACAGAGATTTGGGGCTATGGTTTCCAGTGAGTGCTGGCCAAAAGAATGCCTCAAGCCCAAGGATGTGTAAGAGGCAACTCAAATTTCCTTCTGGGAGCCAGCTGTTAAATCTTCAGTGTGAGCATTTATAACTCTAACATCAACAAACGCTACAAACAAGGGCTTGATTTATTGTTGCAGAGATTTTCTAGGCTTAAAAAAGTGAAGAAGAAAGTATTGATAACCCAGAATAAAATTAAAAGCTTATCTTGTAGTGGTTAAATATTTGCCAGTGCACACTAAAATGTAAAAGGTTACCAAAGGTGCTATGCTAGTAATCAAATTAGTCAAATTGGGGTTGATTTCTTTTCCCTCAAATGAAGCAAATGTCAGTCTCTGAACAAAAGATAAATCACTGAGGAGTTGATCTACTTTCCATTCAATGCACTTCAACAAAATTGAAAAGAGTACCTCTTTTGTGCAAAACCACATGCTCTGAGCTAGGGGAGATATAAAGACAAGAACAAAATACTCCCTCATTTCAAGACGCTTACAATCTTTGTAAAGTATGGAGCATGGCCTCTTATAATATTATACTGTTAAGTGTAACACAATGTAGTTAGCAGAGGGAAAGAAGAGTAAAGGATATGTTAGGACTTTAGGGGGGAGATGACATCTGAGCTAAGCCTTGAAGGAAGAGAAGAAAGTTGAGAGGCAGAGGTAATGATGACAGTGCATTTCAGGCTCAGTAAAAAAGGATAGAATGCCATAGCTGGAGAGTAGCTAATACTCTAGTATTGCTAGAGTGTAGTGAGAAGAGGAATAATAAGAAAAATTATCCTGGAAAAGTTGTAGGAATCAAGTTTTAGAGGGCATTAAATGTCAGATTTGTGTTTTACCTTTGAGAGAGTAGGGAGCCACTGATGATTTTTGAGACTGAAAGGGCCATAGTCAACCCTGTGCCTTCAGAAGATTATGTTAATATCTATGTAGAGGATGACAATTGAAAAAAGGAAATTCATAGAGCAGGTGGAATAATTAAGAATTTATCATGATAGCCAATCAAGAGGTGATGAAGGCTCATTTAGGGAATACATTGTAAAGTTGTTTCTGACAAAAATTGGTACTTAGATTTCATTAATTGATGATTAACCAAAAGAATGGTTATTATGAAAGTTTGTAGATGTGGTTGCATGGTAGGATCTTGTCACTTTGTTATACTGTTAGAATATTTGCTTTCAGTTCTGTCCTCTAATTGGAGGGTAAGTGCAAATTAAATAGACTGTCAATGGACCTCCCTCTTCCCTCAAATTAGGAAAATTTCTTGACTGCCTGGTACTCTGAAACTGTTATTTCTAAATGGGGCCTTAATGGCCTGAAAGAGTTAATTCACTTTCTGGAGATGTATTCTATTTTCTCAAGGCACCCTGGAAGAGTCTGGCTCAGTACTAACAGGGTGGCTGCCAGACAAGGAAAAGGAATAGAGTGAATGGGATCTTGCACCTGGATACCCTGAGGAGAAGAGCGAGGGGAAGGAATGTTTTCCTTTCAGAATTTCCAAAGGCATATCTCAACAGGTCATATTGGAAGAGCAACAAAGGTCCCTGGTAAAAGTTTATCCAGGAGAGGACCCTGAGATAGCTCCTACACAGGTCTTCTCTCATCAAAATTTGCCTTTCTCACTTTAAGCCTTGCAGAGACCTTGAGACCCTGCCTAGTACTTTGGGCAATTCCAAACATGGTTCCCTACAGTGGTGATTGCAGGCTCCTACATGCAACAGTGTCCAAAGACAGTCTTTATCCACAGGAAGGAGGTTGAGAATTCCAGGCCCCCTCGTCATCCAGTGCCACCCTGTGCAAATGTTTTTGATGTCCTGGCATTTTGACAAGGCATCAGTTTAGGAGATGCACTCCTGATCTTCAGGGAAGGGGATTAAAGAGGCCTACTGCCTGATGAATAAATGTTTACAATAACCACATTCCCAGCCTGACTAGCTTGGGAATTTACATAGAGCTGCTTGCCCATTAGGAATGCTGTTTGCTTTTTTGTTGGAAGTGACTTATTGGTGCATTGCTGCTGCAAACAGAAAACATCTGTGAAGGGGCCCGCAAACAGGAAATTTTGGAGGGGAAAGGAAGAAAAAAAAACTCCCACAGTGCATTTGCCTGCTGACCTTGCTCTATGCATATTTGCAAAGAATGTATGTAAGTCAAATCAGCAGCACTCAAACTCAAATCGACACCAGGCTCAGAGGACCATTACAAAGAATAAGTGACTTGGAGAACATTTGTGCCCTGGGTTTCCTCCAATAATAGGGGCTTTTACTGGAAGCAACAAGGAAAGGATTTGCTTCCTCCTACTCTCCTTAATTCTGCAGGGAAAATGGTAGCTGTCAAAACAATCTTTTTGTTATGCCTTGTATGTAGGGGTTGCTATAGGAGAAGGACTCTTGTAAATTACAGACATTCTATTTAAATGGAACTCCAAAAATGGATATGTCATCCTGAATGGTTAAAACCAAAGCCTTAAATGTGAAGAAAGTGGAATGACAAGCCACTACCAGAATACTACCAGAAAGATGGAGGGAGAAGGGATTCCATATATGCATATGTATGTGTATGGATGTATATGTGTGTATAAATATATATATGTATATGCATGCATATATACACAAGTATATGTACCTGTATGTGTATATATACATGTGTATACACACCCAGACATGCATATACGTGTGTGCACATACACATACAAAAATATTTGTGCATATATTATATATACATATACTCATGTGTATACACACATGTGTACATATATATTTGTGGTTTCTGCTTGTACTATACACAGATATATATTAACATTTAAGTGGTTTCTCTTTTATAAGAGATACGATTAGATATGAGAAGCAAGATTATATGTATAGTTCTCTATCTTTTCCCTCACATCTTTGCAGTAAACACAGAAACCTGGGCCCTGCCTTTTTCTTGTCCCTTACGAGAGAGCCTCATTTGATTGGTGGCTCCTTGAAGGCAGGGACTGTTTCTTGCCCCTTTTTGTATCTACTGTATTTACCACAGTGCCTGTCATATAGTAAATATTAATGACTGGGTTTTTTGTTTATTTGCATTTGGGTTTGTTTTTTTTTAACTGAATGACTTTTACAAATAGCTTGGGGAATTCCTCTCCAATTTAATCCAAAGCCATCTTGTATATTTCCTTAGGAAATTCATCCCTAAAGAGCCTCAGCAGTCATCCAATGCATGTCTGAATTCTACATAGATTCATTAACAACCTCACTGGAAGTATAAATTCAACCATGATTAAATTTACCAGTGAGCAAAAAACAGGGACACCAGGTACAACAGTGCACTCTAGCTGCCACAGAGAGGTAGGTAGCCTGGGGAGGTGGCAAGAATAATTTGAAGGCAAGAGATATGCTTTTTAGTTGAAAAATGGAGGGATACTTCAAAGACACTTCGAGCAAATCTGACAGGGAAAATTCTAAGAGCCCTGAGTGGAGATAACACGTGCCACCCCCCCCCACCACCACCACCACATCCTCCCTTTAATTAGGTTGGTTTGTACTTGAGGGTGAGTAGAAGTCAATAAGGAGATGCCCTCTAGTTTCTGCTTGGAGAAAGGTAGCTCCAGAGTGGTCCTGGAGGCAGAGAATCTCCAACCTTTACATCCACAAAAGGCCGTTGATGGTGCCCTCTCTCCTGGGGACAGAGGACTTTGATTACAAAACCTTGTTGTGGAAGGATTGCCATTTGTGATTTTTGCTATCATTTTGACTTATGTAAATACATCCATTGTTTTTGTTTCTGTTTTTTGAGACTCAGTCCCCTATCTTGCTTATGTTGGAAGTGCAGTGGCTACTCACAGGCCCAATCCCAATACTCATCAGCATGGAAGATTTAACCTCCTCTGTTTTTCTGATGTGGGCCAGTTTATTCCTCCTTTCAGCAGCCTCATAGCCCTTTGCTCCTGGGAGCTCATATTATTGGTACTACACTTAGTGTGGACATCCCATCAGCTTTAGTCCTACTGATGCTCACAACTCCCAAATTTAAGCAATCCACCAGCTTTAGCCTACTCAGCATCAGGGACTACAGGCATGTGCTCCCATACCTGGACAAACACATCCATTATTCATTGGTATAAATAAATTTCAGGTTTGGGGGTTGTCTGATTTTGTTTGTTTAATCCCTGAGCAACAGGGTATTAAAGTTACACCAGCCTTCATACTCTGTGACAGGCTGCAATGTTTTCCCGGAGATTCTCAGAGCAGCGGCTGTCAGTCAGAAAGAGATCACAGAGGAGAAAGCTCTTGATCAGTATAGTTTTAGGTATTCTCAAATATTTTTTGCTCTTTTCCCAGGGACAATCAAAATATGTAAAAGACTGTGGAATTAATTCTATGCCTGGGATACTGTATCAATAGCATTTACAGGCTCACATTCTGGGACCTGTGCACTTAAGTAAAACTGCTCAGGAGTGGCCCAGCTCCTTGTCCTTGGAAACTATTAAACAATTATATCCCTCAGGGGGTATATATACTAAAAATGTAGACTACCCCCCTCCTCTACACCTTCACCCTGTCTCTTTACTCTGGTGCTCAGGTCAAATGAGACAATATTTGTAAAGCTCTTCACATAATACCTGGCACATAGCAGACTATATGAATACTTCTTCTCTTTTCTCTGACAAGGAACTCTGGGTTCAATGATCCTGGCCATCTAATCACAAAGGGACAAAGATCTCTTTGGTTCTTTAATGCCCCCACCTGTAATCCTCAAGGAAATTTTTAAAAGTCTTATTTATGGCTAGTTTTTAGAGTTTTCTCTAATGTGGCTAGTAGAGTCTTCTTCTACAAGAGTACTAAATGTGCAGTATTGATGCTGGGTTTTGGATCAACTTTTTATTTTTTTTAACATAGACCTTGAATAAGACACAAAAGATTCACAGACGTTCATAAACAAATACTGGAAACATAGAACATTCCAATAGCCCCTTATGCTCCTCTCAGAAGGTAAAGTCCATTTGTGAGACCACTGAACAGATATTTACTATTCATCTCAGATGTGCATTATTTGAGCAACTCAAAGTAATTGTTGGGTAGGTTGAGCCAAATGTATATTCCATGTCCATCTACAGCATGTCCTTAGTTTTTCATGTACTAGATTCTTCTCTTATGAGAAATGTGTTATAATGAAATTCTTCTTCCATTGAGTAGACTTGGTGCCTACTTCTTGAACTCAGAAGCTTTGAAACTGAAGATTACCCATGAGATAACCTCCAAAGCTGGAAACCCATCTCTCAGGATTTTGAGTTGGTGATCTGTGCTAAGAAGAGGAAACAAATGCAAAAGAAAGCAGTCAGAACTGACAGGCCTGGGGACTTCATTCTTAGGCTTCCTGAGGAAGGACATAGTTCACATTGTCATGCCCTATGTTGTATTTATGACTGACTGCAATACTGTCCACAAGTGCAAAGAGAAAAAGTGAAAGAAAAGAATCTTAAGGGGTTACAGTCACCTCTGCAGCTTAGTTCTATGGAGCACAAGGAGGGGATGTTCCTCAAAAAAAGAGTCCTTCCAACAAATTGCAGTCACTAATCATTTGCCAGACAGCCCATTCTAGCTCCTCTGGAAGTACCTTCTATTTACAAAGGTCCATATGTTATAATTCCATTATGTTGATTGGAGATTCAGAACATGAAGATAGGATTCTCCTGATAACCCCTGCTACATCTTTTTCAGTTTGTTAAAATGCCTCTCTTCTTTCAAAGCCCAGCTGAGAGGCAAAATCTTAAGGGAAAACTTTCCTGACTTTTCCCATACACTCTTCCAGGTGCATGTAATCTCTTCCGCCTCAAATTTCTTCAAGTGCTTTGTCAGAATATCTCCTTTGCTCTTAGCACACCCTCCTTTGGGGCCTAGTTACTTCTGCACATGTACCTTCTCCCTCCTCCCACCCTCACTAAATTGTAAGTGCCTTAAGAAAAGGAACTCTGACTTCTTTCTCTCTATAACCCCAGTGACCCAGCAGGGTGCTTTACACATAGTAGGTACTTAGCATATATTTGCTGAACTAAAATGAAAAACACCTTCAAAGCCCAAATTTTCATTAAAATTCTGTTACATTTTTTTTTATTTTTAATGTTGTTTTGTTCATTTCAAAGGACAGCGTAGTAAGAAACCCAACCATCTTACTGATAATAATGCCCCACGAATATTTTTTAAAGAATTTAAATAAGAATTTCAAGCAAAGATATTATATTAAAAAAAACTGAGGGGATAATAAAAACAAGTTTAGAATCAGATGATAAATAGAACCATATTATCATTAGGGTGGCTATGTTATATTCAAATAATGATATTGAGGTAGTAAAGGATACTCACTTTCAAAGAAAGTAACACTTCCAGATGTTGGAGGTATCTGGCCTTACCAGAATTAATTATGGTATCATAATAATGGGGCCAAGATTAAAGCCGAATATAGTTTAAAAAGAAACTCTGATCTTAAATTGTATTATAAAGCAGCAATCATCAAAATCACTTGGTACTGGCTAAGAAATAGAGGGGTAGATAGTGGAATAGGTTAAGTACATAAGACACAGAAGTGAATGCTTATAGCAGTCTACTGTTTGATAAATCCAAGGACCCCAGTTTCTGGGATAAGAACTTACTGTTTGACAAAAACTATTGGGAAAACTGGAAAATAGTATGGCAGAAACTGGGCATAGACCGATGCCTGACACCTTACATCAGAATAAAGTACATGATCTAGATATAAAAGCCGATACTATGAACAAATTAGGGGAGCAAAGAATAGTTTATTTGTCAGATTTATTGAGAATGCAGGAATTTATGACCAAGCAAGATATAGAGAACATTATGAAACTCAAAATGGATAATTTTGATTACATTAAATCGAAAAGTTTTTGCACAAAAAAAGCCAATGCAACCAATAATAGGAGGGAAGCAAAAAACTTGGAATTTTTACAGCTAGTGTCTGTGATAAAGGTCTCATTTCTAAAATACATAGAGAACTGGGTCATATTTACAAAGATACAAGTCATTCCCCAATTGATAAATGGTCAAAGGATGTGAAGAGGCAGTTTTCAGAGGAAGAAATTCAAGCTATCTATAGTCATATGAAAAAATGCTCTAAATCAGTATTTATTAGAGAGATGCAAATCAAAACACATCATACCTATCAGATTGGCTAACACAACAATGATAAATGTTGGAGAAGATGTGGGAGAGTTGGAACACTAACTCATTGTTGGTGGAGCTGTGAGCTGATCCAACTGTTCTGGAGAGCAATTTGGAACTACGCCCAAAAGGCTATAAAAATGTGTATACCCTTTCACCCAGCAATATTACTTGTAGGATTGCATCTGAATGAGATCATAAAAATGGGAAAAGGACTCACATGTACAAAAATATTTTTAGTGGTTCTTTTCATGGTGGCCAAAAGCTGGAAATCTAAGGAATGTCCATCTATTGGGGAATGGCTGAGCAAACTGTGATATACGAAAGTAATGGAAAGCTATTGTTGCTATAAGAAATGACAAACAGGTAGTCTTCAGAAATACCTGGATAGACATATATAAACTGATGTTGAGTGAAGTGAGCAGAACCAGTAAAACATTGTGCATAATAACAGTCACAGTCACAGTATGTGAGGACTGTTTTTGGTAGATTTAGTCCTCCACAGAAAAGCAAGGACCTAAGCATTTCCAAAGGACTCATGACACAAAATGCCATCCACATCCAGAGAAAGAACTATGGAGTCAGAATGCACAATGAGGAAGACGATTTTCTCTTTTGTTATGTTTGGTTTTGTTTAGTTTTACTCATGCTTTTTTCCATTTGTTTTAATTTTTCTATGCAACATGACTAATGTGAAAATGTGTTTTAATAAGAATGTATGTGTAGAGCCCAATAAGATTACATGCCATCTTGGGAAGGTATGGGGCAGGGAAGGGAAGAAAATTTAAAACTTATGGAAGTGATTGTTTAAATTGAAAACAAATAAATTTGAAGGAAAAAAATAAAATAAAAAGAAACTCTGTTCTGTTATCTGATCACATAAAATATTGTACTTCTCAAGTATTCTGACTGAATTTCCCTTCAGACTAATTAGATGGTAACATGCTGGATGCAGAGGGCCTTAAATTAAATCCTAATTCTGTTACTTCCTATGTGACTTTGTGCAACAAGTCACTTTTCTTCCTCTATAAAATGGGTAGGTCATGTAAGACGGGTCCCTCCTTGCTTTAAATATGTGATGATCTTTATGTATGTGTGACTCTGATTTGGAATGTTATGATGTAAATAGAACTTTTAAATGATCCAAAAAATAAAGTGAAAGGCAATTGCCAGCCTTTTCTAGGAAATAAGAAAAATACAAAAAAGTAGTTTTATTTCTTTTCCCAAACTGTACTCAATACATCAGATTGTACTTTCTACTCAGAGCTCTGTCTTGCTACTTGTCCATCTAATCCAATTCAACAAGTATTTATTAAGCACTCACTATGTAACAGGCCTGCCTAAGTTTGTCTTAAGAGCCCACTATGTGACAGATACTGTACCAGGGATACAAACATAAAGCCATCTCTTCTCTCTGGAAGCTTACCTTCTAGGAGTGGTCCTGCAGAGACAAGTAAATGCAAAATACTTGTAAAAGAAACAAAGAAATTTTATGGAAAGGTGAGATCACTAACTGCTAGGATGAGAGGGGGGAGGTTGAATCATGAAGGGCCTCATGTAAGATGTGGCATTTGTTATAGTAGCAGGGGTACTTAACTTTGCAAATTAACAATTGAGAATAGTGGTACTTAACTTTTTCTGTGTCATGAATTCCTGGCAGTCTGCTGAAATCCATAGACCCCTTCCGAGAATTATTGTTTCTAAATGTATAAAATAAAATATAGAGAATTACAAAGGAAACCAATTCTTATTTTTTAAAATTATTCTACTTGTTTTCAGTGTTCTACAATCACTTTCCTATATCTTAGATTTTTTTCCCCTCCCTCCTCTTCCTTCCTCCCTCCCTCCCAGAGACGGGAGTGATGAGAGCTCTCTCCAAAAACCCTCAAAAATAACTAAACAAATTCTAGAGCAACAGAATCTACAGAAAGACAGAGTTAAACAAATCTCCAACCCAAAACAATTTGAAAGGTTAGCAGGAAAGATCTGTTGTATCAAAATAAGAGAGGAACACAGTCCAGCGTGGAGGATAGGCCCCAGCAAACCAGGAGCAGGCCTTGGGAGTGACTGAATCAGCAACATCTGTAGCAGTGGTGGAAGCTGTTTCTAGAGTTCTCAGACCACAGATGGTAGGGTGGCTGAGCAACTGGTCAGAAGGACATTGAAGGGGTCTTTTGGCTAGCACTGAGGCAGGGCTCTGTCTCTTTGCCCATACTCTGATCCATATCACAGTCCTGGGTGGGAGTCTCAAAGTGAGGAGGAGCACTAATATGGCAGAGCTTGTGGCCACAATGAAGGGGGCACTCTCCTCACAATTCCAGAGTAGAGAAAAATGCTTGTGGTTGCTCACAGACCAGACCACAGGACAGGAGAGAAGTAAATACCTCTCCTTAGAGCATACCACCTTGGAAGAATTGAAAACTTACAAGTCCCCGGAAGTATCTCTGAAAACAGCTGCATAAAACCCCTAAAGCTAGGAACAATGCACCCTCCACCCTGGAAGCAGAGCCCTACTTTAACAAAGAGTTAAAAATCAAATAATAGCCTGGAAAAATGAGAAAACAATGGGAGGTGGGGTAGGGTAAATTCTGATGAGAGAAGGAAATGAAAAAAGCTTCAGTACCTTTGCCAAGAAAACCCAAAGGACAATATTGGTATGCTATGGTCCATGGGGTTGAGTGTGATGGCTAATGAAAACTTTCTCAAAAACTTAAATCTAAAGTAGATCAGACTCTAGGCTTGAGTTTCAGTTTCTCAGAAATCATCTGATATGAGGAAACTTGAAGTTGTGAAACTACATTCTCCCCAGATTTGCTTAACCCATTTCCTTATCATATTGCCTGAAAATAAGTTGCTTGCTCAGGCCCTTGACTTCCATTTCCTTATTTCTTGTATCTGGAGCAAATTTCTGAAAATAAGTTGCTTGCTCAGACTCTTGACCAAAAGGATAAAGGGGGTGGCTTGTGGTTTTTAGCTATATGACCATGTTTCCGCTTCTGTAGTGTGCCTCCCTCCTCTAGATTGCCTAGGGGAAGGTGACGCCTGCTTCTCCCTAGAACCCAATATAGGACTGTCTGTTTTTATCTTGAAGTGCCTCCAAGTAGTCAATTTGAGTAGGGGTTTCACCATCTCACACAAGATCATGAAGAATCAGATAAAACTGAGCAGCAACAACAATACATGCAAGGCACTGTGCCAAATGTTGGGAATGAAAATACAAGCAGAAAACATGACAGTCCCTGACCTCAAGGAACTTATCTTTTCATTCATGAAAGCAAGAGATAAAAGAAAGCTGCAAAGCAGAGAAAGGTAGGGAGGAAGGTATCCACATGGGGAGAATATCCACAGCATCAAGAATGGAGACTGGAAAGCAGTGAAGACATGGGTGGTCTAAGCATCATCCTTAAAACAGAAGTTTTGGGAGAAACCAGCAAATCAGAGGGAGGGACTTCTGAGGAGAAGGATATTTTCAAAGTGTGAATTCCAGGACTAGAGAGAGTTTCCAGAGTAAAGAGGTTCCTGTAACATTGTAGAAAATATCTGGGATGAAAATTAAGATTACAGCCTAATGAGAAATAAAGGTAAGGGTGTCCTAGGTATCTTCCTTAAAATGGAGACTCTCCTGAACTCAAGTCCAGCTTAGCAGTTAATAGTTGAATATGAGTTGGGTATATCTTATGCTTCCATTTCCAATTCACCTCATGCTCTTTTCAGTTCCTTATAATCTGATTTAAGAATCATTGGATTTAGAGCTAGAGACAATCTTATAGTTGATCTAAAAATAGTTTTACAGATGAAGCTATTGAGGCCTGGAAAGATTAAATGACTTATCCAAAAGTCACTAAATACATTAATTTCACACATTCATAGAATTTTAGGGTAGAAAGGGACCCTAGAGTCTACCTAGTTCAAGCCATGACCGCCCCCCCCAATCCCTACTATTATCTAACTGAGAAGTAGTCATCTGCTTTCCTTTGAGGACTTTCAATGACAGGGTAGGAGGGAAAGGATTCAAACTAGCTCTTCAAACTACAAATCCAGTGTTGTTTTCACCATGCTGGTTACATCTGCTACCCTTCATTAAAACTGGAATGTCTATTGTTCTACTGCAACTACTCTCCTAATGGTCATCAACTCCTTATAACCTACCATAGTAGTTTGTTTTAGGGTTTTTTTTAAGTTCTCATCTTACATTCTGGGCCATCAACAATTATCTTGACCTATGTCTTACCACTGGACTCTCAAGAATCTGGAGGAGAGAGTGAGGCTGATGACTGCATAGCCATGCCTCACTTAAATCCAATTCACTTGCAAGTCAAGGCATCACCCTCCTGATGTCATTGATCCCCTTCCAAAAAGAAGCACAAACAATGCCAGTAATCATACATTATCTGATACCTTTTAACTAATACTCTCTCCTCTTGATTCTTTACTCTCCTCATTCAACTACCTCTATAACCATTCTTTTGCTAGGTGATCAGTTGGCAATGTGGAATAGTAGAAAGTATGTTAAATTTGTGAAGGGAATTATGATTTTCATATAAATCAACATGATATATGTAATGAATGTACTAATAATTCAGATTTCTAAAAAATTGCCTCTTCTAGCTTGTAAATTAGACATACAAGGAAGACTGAAATTGTCAATCAAATCCTTGACAATGCTCCCTCAATCATTGCATGCTTGTGCCTATGTACCTTAAGTGAAGTGAATCAAAGATTGTAGGGCCTGTTCCCATCACACAACTCTGGTTCTGTGACCCACCAAGTAATGACCCCCAAAGACTTGACTCCAGAATTGTTGCATTGTGGATTTGTGGAGTTTTCCTGGGAAAGCAATGAAGCCCTGGCAACAATTGTTTGCAATCCACCTTCCCCTTGCTCCCTTCTCATTGTGATTTATATATAAAATCACTACAGTAAGGTAGAATTCTAATCAAGAGAATTCATGATTTGCAAATCTTTTCTTCATAATGAAACTAAGGATTACGGGCACTTTGTCTCTGTCCTGAAGTTTCCTTATTCCCAGATTAGAGAGTGTCTCAGTAAAATCCTGTTAATAGATTTCAAGCTAGAGGAAGTAGGCTAGAATTCTGACTCTCTGCTACTCATGGGTAGTTGGTTCACTCTTATCCCCTTCAGGCCTTAATTACTATGCTTTTAAATTTTCAATGGAAGCATTTTCAGCTCATAAATCAGCAGTCTGAATTTGATCTATTGTTTTGTTTTTTATGTAGATTTAAGAAATTGTTTAAAAAACAGTAATAATGCAAATTGAATTTAAAAGTGTGTCCTGTGCATATTTTTTCCCTAGAGAGCTGGTTTTTAAATATTTACCAGCACATCCCAGATTAAATGATCTCTAAATCTATGTTCTTATGTCTGGTCATGTCATCCTTGGCTCAAAAGCATTTAAATCCTGATGAATAAGGTTCATACTCCTTAACTTGAGATTCATAGCCCTTTACAATTAAGTATCACACTAATTTTCAAGATTAATTGTTAATTACTTTGCTTCATGTAATCTATTTTTCAGCCAAATTGAACCATTCACCATCTCCTGCACTTTCAGGCTGATACCACACCTATGTTTAAAATTCTCTTTTCTCCTCTTCCCCCCTCTCCTCTCCTCTCCTTTCCTCTCCTCTCCCCTCCCCTCTACTCATCTCCCTCTCATGCTTTCTCTTTCTGTCTCTGTCTCTCTGTCTCTCTCTCTGTCTCTTTCTCTGTCTCTCTGTCTCTGTCTCTCTCTCTCTCTCTCTGTCTCCGTCTCTGTCTCTCTCTCTCTGTCTCTGTCTCTGTCTCTTTCTCTGTCTCTCTCTCTCTCTGTCTCTTTCTCTGTCTCTCTCTCTCTCTGTCTCTCTGTCTCTCTCTCTCTCTCCCTCTCCCTCCCCCCCCTCCTGAAAATGTAAGAATTGTTTTAAGGCATTTGTCTCATTTGTTTTATTTCTCTGCACTCTCCATAACACAATGTCTACAGTTCAATGCTCAATAAAATCTTGTTGCCACCCCCTCTCCCAACCCCAACTGTAAAGATCTAGTGGGGTGAAGTACAGAAAAAATGACTAGAATCAGAAGTCAAATCTTAGCTCTGCTACTTGCTACCCCTGCCTTGGGTACAAATCATTTACACTTTCTGGATGACAGTTTTATCATCTGTAGTGTAAGGAGTTCAGAAGAGAGTCTCTAAGGTCTCTTCCAGATCTAAATCTATGATCTTATGATTTTTACAGCTCTGTTTTCATCCAGTGAAGATTTCAGACCCAGTAATGGTGTGACTGGAGCTTTCTGATGGGGAAATTATTTGACTTTCATAATTTTCACTTAGTTAATACAGGGTATGTTTTACAATGAGTATAAAAATTTTAGGTTTCTAGTTGTTTCAATGTTATATTAAATACACTTGATTGCTATTTATTATTAAATCCAGGACTTTCAAACTAAGTTATTAATGTTATTCCAGCCTGGTTGTTCAATTTAACCTCTTTGAGGCTCAGTACCTTTATCTGTTTAAGGGGTATAGTACCTTTTTCCAGTTCAAAACTTTTATAGCTAGAAAGAATCTAAGATGTTATTCAGTCCAAATCCCTCATTTCAGAAATGTCTCTATGAAGAGCAAAAAAGATAATGGATGAAAAATACTTTGAAAAATTTAAATTACTTAATGAACGTCCATTGTTGCTACAGTCATTGTTATGTGTCTTACGTTCTTGTTTGTTTTTAATCTAAAGTGGCACATACAAGACTCCCAACTAATATCATTACTATATCAATCCCTTCTTCAAAGGTCTAGTTCTTGAAGACTCCATTTTGATGCTGGGATCTCTTCTTTGTTTTAATTACCAGCACTTCCAGTCACAATTCTCCAGAGTAATATTATTAGCTCCCCCCAACCCCCACCCTGTCACTATTCATTTAACTGAATGAAATGACAACACAGAAGTGTCCCCTGTAGAGATGCTACTTGGCAAATGCTTCTTCAGAAACTGTAAGTACCACCTAAGTGACTATGGCTATTGAATAACCAAAAAGAAAGATCTTACCACCAAAATCATTTAATCATTTAATCATTTAATATAAGAAACTGTTATGGTTTTATTAATAGGAATTATATTAAAAAAGATACCTCATCATCTGCTTTGGTGCTATATCCTAAGAAATGTGAAGCCTCTTCCTCTGACTTGTAGGGGAACCTTACTATATATGCTCCCTCCTTCATTAGAATGTGAGCTCCTTAGAAAGTAGCTTTTTGCAAATTTGTATTACCAGCACTTACCATAATACTTAAAACAGAGTAAGTACTTAATAAGTGAGTTTCTCTTCCATTACACTGGAAATTGTAAAGGTGAGTTTTAAAGCATGTTGGAAAAGTTTCTTCTGCCTTCCCAATTTGCATATTGTCTACCTTGGCTCATTCTGTGCTCATGGATTGGGCTTCTTTCAGCCATCCTTTCTCTTAAGTCATCTAGCCTAACAGCAAAGCCATATAGCAATGAGCAATATTTCCATTCAGTCTGCTGGTTATCTTCCTGTCTTCAATGTCAGTGATCCTTTCCAGTCATTTAATGGCAAGAATGACTAAGGTTAACACTGCTGAAATTGCTCCAGAAAATATGCATGGCAGTCCAAGTTTCCCAATCAATTTTTTCCTTGCCTGTCAGTGAAATCAAATGTTCTTCACTTCTCATTTCTTTATTTACTTCATAATTATTTAGATATTGCCTTCTTTTTCTACTGTTATAGCTACAGTAGGATTATAAAAGACTGAAAACCAGTTCTCAAATATTTAATTATTAGATTGCTTTTTTCATCCTTCAGGGGAAGGTTGTTCAAGTATATTTTTAATAATCTGGTATTAGATATCAGATTTGTTGAACTTGGAATTAAAATTGCTCCCATCAACCAGATATGATTTTTATTAATATTTTGAAGTGGGATAAATAAGAAAGAAGAGCTGTTCTAAATAACAATAATCATAATTACCCTCTAAAAAATCAACCCATCTTCCATGCCATGACTCAGAAGAGGAAAATGTCAAAGTAAAGTAACAGCTGCCAGGGTGATGAATGAGGAATTTATGCACCCTAAGACCACCATGCTGTCTATGAAGGCTTGGAAGAAACTCTGAAATTCTGGCAAATTGAGTTTAGGTGGCACTGCTGATTAGGTTAGAACCCCAGTCTGCATGACGTACAGGGAATAGCATTGCAGGCTGGTCCTACTCAAAATCATTGTGAAGATCAGCTTGACACAGAAGCCAGTGGATGAGTTGGCCTCCCTTGAGTTCTGGTACCACAAGAAGGCAAAATACCCTTTAACAACTTGTAAATACCAGTACCCCACATGCTGAAAAATTTTCAGTACAGATGATAAGTGCAGACAACTAATAAGATAGGCAAACCACAAATTTAAATTAAATCAACTGAAAACATGAATATTTTTACTATGCATCATCAGTACTACATCAAAGCAAAATAGAAAATAGATCTCAGTATATGTAGGCAAGTGCCTCAGACTGCTTTTTGTAAATTGTATCCTTGGGTCCAAGTCACACAGTAATTCGTTATTGACCAGTGAAAGGTAATCATTTTAAAAAATCTGTAAGTTTAGCATAGAAGTAAGAAATAAAATTGAGGAGCTACTAAAATTTGAAGAGGAAAATGTTAAAGATCCTCAGGTTATGGAAATTCATCACTTAATGTACACTCCAGAGATTATAGAGATACAATGAAATAGATTACAAATTACGAAATGAAAGAGATTACAAAACCAGTACTGAACCCTCTCAAATTGTTTTGATAAGGTAATAGGCATACTTAGACAGGAATTCAAAAACAACTATTGTAATAATCTCTTAATTGTTCTCACTATTTCAAGTTTTTCTCCTCTCCAAACAATTCTCCACATAACTGCCAACATGATTTTCCTAATGTTGACAAGGGACCATATCACCTCTCTACTTAACAAATCTTAGTACAAAGGTTCTTAGCATTTTTTTGTTGTCCTGGACATTTCAGACTTTCTAATGAAGTCTATAGATTCATCCTCAGAGTATACTTTTAAATCACAGTTTTTAGTGAAAATAAAGCTATATTTTCCATCCAAGTTCACAGACCCCATGAAATTTATTCATCTACCTCTTGGGAGGTAGTGGCCCATTGCCCCAGGTTAAGGATGCCTACTCTGGTTGCTTCCTGTTGACTCTAAAATGAAATATTTTTTCATCCTTTATTTCATATTTTTAATTTTTTTATATCAACTTTTAAAAGTTTCTGAATATGTCCAGAGACTGTTATGATAGCTATGAAAACCTGTCAGGAGCCCTGGATTGCTAGCAAATTGGAATCCAACAAACCAGTGCTTGAGGTAGCACCCTAGTCAGTGAGAGACATTTATTTCTAAGAGTTGAAGAAATAGATGGGTTAACATAAGCTCTCAGGCTAGTCTTCCCCAAAACCATCATGATGATCCATTTTGCAAAAAGGAGAGTTGAATAAGCTTTATCTTACATGTTCTGGTGCCATAAGATAATTAAATATACTGTAACAAGTTAAAAATATTGTTAATTCCTGAAAATGCTTCTGAGAAGATGACATTGATCACTAGTAAAGTACAAGTATTAGCATAATAACTACCATTTGCATAGTGTTCTAAGGTTTGTACAATGCTTTATATATGCTATCTCATTTTATCCTCACAAAATCCTAAGAGGTAGATACTCTTATTATCTTCATTGTACTGATGAGGAAACTAAGGCAAAGAGGGATTAAGTAAGGTGTCCAGGGTCACCAACTAGTAGTAAATATCTGAATCAGGATTTGAATTCAGGTGTTCTTATTCTAAGTCCAGTATTCTACTCTATGTCAATTTATTGTTCACATGTTCACAAATAGACTTAAGACATAAATACTTTCATTATACACTAGTATTATAGCACAGCAAATGTGGACATCAAAAACCCATACAAAAGCAATGAAACCACAGGATTTTCACCCTATGGCAATTATGCAATGATCATTATCAATGCTTCCGCACCAAAAAGGGGGAAAAATTGTTGGCATTTTCAGAACAAATGTTGAAGAAAATATGAAACTCCAACAAAAATACTTTTGGAATTAGTAGAAATCACTTCACCAAACAATAACAAAAGCTAAAAATATGTATATGTCATTGGATGTGTTTAATATAACCCAAAGTAGTTTATCTCCAGATATAATCTATGAAACAGTTAAGATATAGATGAAATCAAAGAGCTCTCTATTGGGCACATCTACATGACCACGACCAACACTATCATGACAAAAAAAAGGGTTGAGTAAATAGCTGAGTTGTAGGGATTTGTTTATAGAAATTTAGGAGTTTATGACAGCAATTCAAGATCAGATCATTGCCAGAAACTAGAAAAGAATGATCCTTAAAAGACCCTAGAATTAGTAATCAAGGCAGACTATGCAAGGTTGCAGTATTCAAGAAACTAATTTTCCCAAGGGTATACAGCTCTTACTTGATAGATCCAGATGCAGCTTTCTTAGTTTCATATTAAGTGGTCTCTACCTTTTACCTTTCCATGATGCCTCTTACCTTCCTTGAGAATACCCAGTTGTCTACTTCTTTAGCCAATTAAAAGAACAAATAGTAAAGAAGGCATATACTTGCTGCCAGAAATATAAGTGGGTCCAACTTATTTAATTTTCTTGCTTTCTGTATGAATGATAGTTCTGAAAGGTAAGATGGAGGAATTGAATCCTTCTAGTGCTTTTGGTAGGTAATCATAAACTGAATAAGTGTATTGTCTATGACTATGTAGGCTCATCACAAAATTCATAATTACTGATTGACATTAATGCTAAAACATGATACTATTAGCTGAAGATACTGACATCATGATGTAAAGGCAGGACTGCTGATCCCTCAAAAAATAATCACCTGCTTAGATTAATCAGATATAGCCATCAATGAGAAACTTAGACTAATCAGATATAGCCATCACTGAGAAACTTGGTTTGCTAAAATATAAAAGTTTGTTGATCTTGATGTATACAGAATGCTCAACTGGGATCTAATTGTATAATTCATTCATTCAATAAACATTTATTAAGTGCCTACTACATATGACGTACTGTGTAGTGCCCTGAAGTGAAAGGGAGGGAGAGAGAGAGAGATGCAAATATGGATAAAACATAGACTAGAGTAGACAACCTGTAGTCTCCAGGTCACATGTGGCCTTCTAGGTCCTTGGATATGGCCTTTTAAATGAATCCAAACTTCACAGAACAATCAAGTTCTCCAGCCCTCTCACAGACCTTGTTCTCAAGTACCTTACAATCTAATAAAACAGAAAGACATGAACGCATACAACTGTGATGTAAGGGAGATTGAGATAAGTTCAAGGGAAAGATTCAAATAAAACACTATCAGGTTTTTTAGGAGGGAGTATTTACTTTCACCTAGGAGCAGATAGTACATGAGTTGTCTTTAATGACTGACTTACTCTCATACTATATTATCAATATTTGGATTTTTTTTTTAAAGATAAATTTATATCTTGTGTATGTAAGTAAGTGAATGCATTTGCAATGTACTGTGGGGGAATTAGATCACTACTTAAAGATTCTTCAGAACTACAGGAATAAACAAACCCACCCATCTCCAGTGTGTCCTATTCTGTAGGGAACTGAGGAAACACTAAGGAGAGAAACAAAGGAGAGAGGACATCCCTGTTGGAAATCAGTTTACTTTGTAATTCATAAAGGGATAAGTGTACTCTGGGGCATGAAGCTTAACTTGAACTATTGCCTGGAACAGTTCCAGTTTAAATACATAAAGATTTAGTCCTTGGAAAACTCTGCCTAAACACATCTAAGGAGCTGTCTTTATTGTCATCTTTGCTTAGCTTCCTATGCATACTCTAAGGTTATTTGTTGTTTCAATGGCCACTATTATACTCCATTTTGAAATTTTTAAGCTTTTCATTCCCCAAAGTAGACAGACACATAATCATAGTTGAAAGCATCCATTACTAAAAACATATTTTGGAGTAGACAGCTAAGCCACACTTAATATTCCAGCTGGGAAGCTGGGTACCCAAACTGATTCCTATCATAAGCTCTATCTGGGCTTCTCAAACACAACACTCCCTGTCTCAGCTAATTCTGTCGCTGCCTCCTGGCCCCCTTCTTTCAAAAGACTGCAGTGTTCCTTCACTCCTGGAAGCCTTCCCTTTGCAATTCTGTTTTGGGGCTTTAATGAGAATGCTTGGTTTGTAATGTGAGTCTAAGCCCTTTGCTCTCAGTATCATGTGAAAATTTTTGCTAATGAGGACTACAACTCCTAGCATGTACTGGAAAGGGTTTTTTGTATGTTTGTTTTGAGTTAGAACTGGTATTGAAAACTCTCAGTGAAGAAACTCAATGCAGATTAGCAACTACTCTGCAGTTTAGTCTTACACAGTTGTCTGGGGCATTGTAAGGTTAAGTGATCAGAGTTATTTAGCCAATTCTGTGAAGACAGGGTTTGATCCTAGGTCTTCTTGACTTTAAAGTCATCTCTCTATCTACTAGGCCATGCCTCTCATAAGAAAGGGTGGACAGGCTAGATTGGGAATGAGATCTTCCAGAGATGTTCAATGAAGTTGATTCAAAGCATGCCTGATATTGGTTCCTAGGTTCAGACTGCATGTACCCACCAGCTCCTTTTGCCTTAAGGGATTAGGAAAGTTTATTCATTTTTTTCACTACAAATGAAATCTCTGGTGATTTTCCTGTTCTTTAGGATTTACTTCTCCCCTTCCTCCCTCACACACAAAATAGCCCAAGGAAGACATCTTTCAAAGAACCAACCTATAGAGATATATGCCACTAGGTGACACAGTGGATAGAGTGCCAAACCTGGAGTCAGGAGAACAGAGTTCAAATCAGATCTCAGACATTTACTAGCTGTGTTACCATGGACAGATCACTTAAGCTCTCTCTGTCTCAGTTACCTCAACTACAAAATGGAGATAATAACAGTATCCACCTCTCAGGATTGTCTTGAGGACAAAATGAGATAATATATGTAAAACACTTAGTACAGTACCTCGTACATAGTGTGGTACAAATGTTAGCAGTTGTTATATGTTGTCACCTAAGTTTCAAAGAATTTTACAATTACCATCATCTTCAAAATGCATTTATTAGACATCAAATTGTCTTACCCTATGTATAATAAAGAGACTATATGGTTAATCTGCCATGTAGGACAGAAATTCTTTATGTGGGATCCATAAACTTAAAAAACAATGGCAGCTGTATTTAAAAGGAATTAACTTCCTTTGTATTTCTGTGCATAAATGAGGAAATTTCAACATAGGGAGGTTAAAGGATTCATTCAAGTGGCAGAGTAAGAATTGAAATTCAGGACCTTTGATTGCAAATCCAGCAGTATTCTAATTTATCATTGGTTTTCATAGTTGATGGCATGACTTGGGCAATGTCAAAATAGATAGGTGATTATATAAAATTGATTTGTCAGTTCCTCACTTCAGGGGATTGTGAAAATTTTGATGTCCTACAATTTGTAGAGTTCAGTTCAAAATCTTGGAATAGATTTGTTGTTTTGTGTAATCTTTTGGGCATGTGAGAAAACATGAAATGCAAGCCACTGTCTAAACTACATCAATAGAAATGAAGATTATGTTTGAAATTTTGCAGAGAATTAAGGTTTCAAATGCAGAGTGAGTTTTTTGCAACATAAAACCCTGTATTCATGAAGTAACTCAATATCATGAGTTGATATTATCTAATTATGTCAACATAGGCATATTGATAGATGTAAGGAATTATGGAATAGGCTGGGAGGAAAACTGAGTGTGAAGTTGGGATACCTGAGTTCAAGTTGAGATAGCATCATTAAGTAGCTTTTTAGACTTTGAGCTAGTTATTTCCCTCCACTGGACATTCATTTCTCTCTATCTCTCCCTCTTTCATATTAGGTGATTTCTATGGTCCCTTCGAGTTCTATCTATCTCTTGATTAAAACAAAAACAAAATCAGAATTCCCAGTCCATTAGCACAGTCAGGGAGGTAGGGAAGTTGAATAATGAAGGCAAAAAATCAATTCTTGTTAACAGCCTTTGTGCATGCATCAGCCTTCTGGTCACTCTTGTGAGATCTATAGGCAATCTGTAAAAACAGAGTCCAAGCTTACAGGAAAGTGTTCTTAAACCAGAGCCCATAGAGTGGCTGGAACCTGAATGTATTGAAATGAGTAAAGAAATAGGTGGGGAAATTGGGGGTGAGGTGGGGTGGGGAACTCATAATGGCAAAACAGTGCAGTTCAAGAGAATATGGTTACTTGGTTGCAGGGGTGTTGTGAGGCTCAAATCAAATAATATAAAGCTCTTTGCAAAAATATCAGCTATCAGTAAAAGCATTAGCAACAACAGCAGCAACCTAGAGTAACCACGCTTCCAGTCTGGTCATGACTTCATGCTCTGAGCCTTTGACTACACTCTTGTTCAGCTAAACAAGTGTTTACAGAGCAATACTGGTGTATGCTGATAAATATTTTAAAGTAGGCCTCTCTGAGAGAAAGAAAGTGTTCACACACACTTGTAAATTTAATCTGTATTATTAACACTTTTTTTAAAGTCTAGGCAAAAAACAAACTATAAATTGATCCCTAATTGGTAGCAATTGTTGATTTCTGAGCAACTGATTAGAGCCGCCTGGTTGAATTTCCCTGTGTGTCTGTATTTGTATTTCCTTCTTTTAAGTGTGTAATTGGAAAAAAAACACACCAATATCTTAGGTTGTCTGAAGTTTTAGGATTACATTTTGTTAAAGGGCTAAATAAGGATAGCCCTAAATCACAAGATCAATACCAACTGCCGCACTGACAATGCCTTCTGAGGTCTTCCCTTGTTCTTTCAGATATGTTTGATTTCATATCATGATCCTCTGCTAAAGGTTTTAAAAAAGAAGCATTTTTTTGAAGACTCAGCAAGATGACTGAATTATTTAATCTCTTTAAGTCTCATGGTCCATATCTGTAAAACTGAGATCATGATACCTCTCATATCTATTACAGAATTGTTTTGTCTCAAATGAGGTAAGATATGTAAAGAACTTTGCAGAAATTAAAACATTGTAAAATATCATCTACTAGTATATGTCCATCATCCTTTACTCACTTCAAAACAGCTAGAATTTACCAAGCAATATAAAAGGACAAAATCCCCTTAAAGGTAGGAAAATAAAGAAATCATCACAAAGAAATCTCTCCACAGAAAAGCTAGAAGAGAAACCAAAGAAATGAACAAGCAAAGAAGAGCTCCTAATGCAGTGAAGAAATATTGTGACAGGAAAGAATGGCAAGAAAACTCTCCCAAAGATATGATTCAGCAATAAAGACAGCTCCATGTACACAATAGAGATCTGGCCTTAGAGTCAGGAAGACCAGAGCTGAAGCCCCATCTCTAACACTCGCTAACTGTGTGCCATTTCAGTGACAGCATCTAAGACAATTCTTCTAAGTTAAAGAACATTTGCTGATCTATATTGATAGAAGGGTGTAGTTAAGTGGTACAGTGGATAGAGCACTGGTTTGGAATCAGGATGACCTGAGTTCAAATATGATCTCAGATACATACTAGCTGTGTGATCCTGGGCAAGTCACTTAATAGTGTTTGTCTCAGTTTTCTCATCTGTAAAATGAACTGAAGAAGGAAATGGCAAACTACTCCAGTATCTTTGCCAAAACCAACCAAACAAACAAAAACTGAAATAGGATCAAGAAGAGTCAAACATGATGGAAAGGACTCGACAACAAACCTATTGATTCATGCAGTTTATCATCAGGAATTCCCTGCAGGAATGAAAGTCCAGCTAGGACAAAAACAAACAAACCAAACTCTTAAAGTGCTAATTAGAACTCAAGAAGAGAATATAGTTTCTATGTGAACCCTGACTAGTTATTGAATTGAAGGAAGATATGATATCTTATTGAGGAAAGACCTTATTAAGACTGAAAAGAAGAATTGATGACTTAGTTGAAAAATACTAAAGAAACAATATACTCTTAAATATACTCTTAAAGGTTCTGGAAGATACAGACTTTAAAATATGAAAATATAATTAGAATCAGAACAATTTTAAAGGTAGCAAGAATGGCAGTACATGAGAGGTCTTTAAAATAAAAATTGACCTGCAAACAAGGTTACAAAAAATAATATAAGAATTCTACACCATAAAAAAATAAGTAAGGCATATATTCAAAGAGAAACTAAATAATTCTTTCCTAGATAATGAGTAGGTCAGGAAACAAATAATAGAATAAAAATTACATCAAGGAAAAGAAGATTATAACAATGAGAACACATACCAAAAAGATAAACAGCATATGTCTGAATTTAACATATAAATCTAAAAGTTAGAAAATCAAAAGGTTAATTCCCTTCACAAGCTCAAAAGTAGAAATTTGAAAATCCCATTGAAATTGAAATCAAACTATTGAGCTAGCTTTTTGAAAAGATCAGGAAATTGATTATTAACTAATTTGATTTAAAAAAGGAACAGGAAAATCAAATTATCAAGATAAAAGATGAGAAATAATAGTACCCATCAAAATGGAAAGGAAAGAAATTTATCAGAAACTTCTTTATTCAATTTTATATCAATAAAGTTAAAACCTAAATGAAATGAATGTTTATTTTTAAAAGATCCAATATTTACATCAACCAAAAAGAGAATAGGAACTTCAAAAAACCTGATCTCAGAACTCCCAAAGGGAAAAAAATGTTAGTTATGAAGCATTCAAAAAACAAATACCAACTATGCTCTATAAACTGTTTGCAAAGATGGAGAGTGAAATCTTGCATGAGGAAGATAGATAATCCTAATGTTGCAACCAGGGAGAAGAAAAGCAAAAGAATGATTCTCAGACCAGTAATTACTAATGACTTTTTATTTATTTGGACTCATACTTTTACTCATATAGGAAAATCTGGATGAGAAGATTCCCTCTACAAATGCTTTTTGGCAGCTGTTTTGGAAGTTATAATAGCAGAGAGTGGCATGGGGCACTGAGAAGTCCAGCGACTCATCCAATGCGAAAAGCAGGATTCAGATATTCCTAAGGCTAAGATTTACTCTCTATTAGTAAATATTGATGTGGAAATATAAATAAAATGTTAGGAAAGAGGAAAAAGCAACTTATTTTAAAATTAGCAACTCTAGTCAGAAGAGATTTATAGGAAAATTACTGGAACAATTATTTATTAGGTCAACCCTAACCATAATTAATCATGTTAAGAAAAAGAATTAAATGTGGTTATACTGATAAATTTAGAAAAGAAGTTTCATTAACATAGACATTTCATTAATGCTAAAATGCCAGAAGGCATAAGAATAAAAGGAAATTTCCATATATAAGCAGAAATATCCATCTAAACCCAAGATCTATACTCATTTGTAAAAGAGAAACAATGGAAGCTTTCCCAACCCCAAATCAGGGGGGAAACCAAGCATCATCACTGTCTTCATGATAACCAAAAGATAAAAAATGTCAGGGGATAATGCATGAAAAGGTAAGCAGAAAGATGACCTCTGTACTTCTATATTTCAAACTGTACCATAAAGCTAAAATTATCAAATCTATCTGCTATATTTAAAAAAATAATAATTCTCATTTGTACACAGGGACACTTAGATAAGTGTGTGTATGGATTAAAAAAAATCTATCTGACATAAAATAAAAAATCAGAAAAGTGGATTAATTGGACTTCCTGGAACCTAGATGGCAGAGTAAGAAGTAAGTCACTCTCACTGTCCCTTATTGACCTTGAAAAACCTAGAAAATATCACACCAGGAAAAATCCTGAAACAGCTCAGTCAGCAGAAAGGTGGAGTGTAGCAGTCTTTTAGTCCAGGAAGCCTGGGAGATTAACAGGAAAGTTCCCTCTCACTCTGGTGGAATAGGAGCAGTACAGGATGAGAGGTGTCTCAGAAAACTAGTGGAAAGCCCAACTTCAGCAAACTACTGGGAGATCCTGAGCTCCAGAGTAGTAGAGCATGCAAGTTCCAACATCAAGATCTCCCTAGTGCCTTGGCAAAGCCAGAAGAACTGCCAGACTCCAACTCAGAGAACCATCAAGTGTTCCAGTGGATAGGCATCCTCCAGCAGCTGAAACTCCCTGTCTTTCAGCACAGCCCTGAGTGAGCAGGCATCCTCTACCAACCAGACGCCCTCCCCCACCCGAAGAGTTTCAATGTTGCCCTAGGAAAACACAGAACAACTACACCTGGCCTCAGTATACACCAGCCGCCACCACCAGCTCCACCTCAGCATCAGATAAGCTACCAGACTCCTACAGACTCCATATCTCAGCATCTGAGGTCCCAACACACAAAGCCAGACCACTGGCTCTCCACACAAGAAGCTTGAGACAGTGCCTCTTGTGCTACAGAATCAGAGATCAACTTTAAAAACCCCAAAATGGCAAACACCATGAACAAAAAGCAAAAACAACAATAACTGACCATAGAGAATTATTATGAAAGGGAAAATCAAAACACAGATTCAGAAGACGACAACATTATCAATTTAACAAGATCTAAAACCTCAAAGAGGAATATGAATTGTACTCAAGTCCAAAAAGCCTTCTTGGAAGAATTCAAGAAGGATTTTACAAGTCAAATAAGAGAGGTAGAAGAAAAGTTGGGAAAAGAAAGGAGAGGTATGCAGCAGAGAGTCAACAGTTTGGAAAAGGAATGACAAAAATTGATGGCAGAAAACAAATCCTTAAAAATAAAATTGGCCAAATGAGACAGAAAAAAAAGCTATACTGAAGAAAATGAGTCCATAAAAAGCAGAATAGGTTAATTGGAAAAGGAGGCACAAAATTTCACTGAAGAGAAGAACTCCTTAAAAAGTAGAATTGGCCAAATGGAAAAGGAGGTAATAACTGAAGAAAACAATTTGTTAAAAAATAGAATTGGCTAAGTGGAAACTAATGATTCAGAGATATCAAGAATCAGTCAAACAAAATCAAAAGAATGACAAAATAGAAGAAAACATAAAATATCTCATTAGAAAAACAACTGACCTGAAAAATAGATCCAGGAGTGATAATTTGAGAATTATTGATCTACCTGAAAGTCATGATCAATAAAAGACAACATCGTTCAAGAAATCATCAAGGAAAGTTCCCTGAGGTCCTAAAACCAGAGGGTAAAATGTCATCAAAAGAATCCACTGATCACCTCCTGAAAGACTTCCCAAAATGAAAATGCCAAGGATTATTATTACTAAATACTAAAATTATCAGGTCAAGGAGAAAATACTGCAAATAGCCAGGAAAAGAATAATTTAAATACTGTGGAACCACAGTCAGCATTATTTAGGACCTTGAAGCTTCCACATTAAAATATCAGAGGGCTTGGAATATGATATTCTGAAAGGCAAATTAGCTTAAATTACAACCAAGGATAAATTACCCAGCAAATTGAGCTTACTCTGTCAGGGGCAGAGATGGATATTCAATGAAAGAGTGTATTTTGAAGCCTTCCTGATGAAAAGACCAGAGCTCAACAGGAAATTTGATCTTCAAATACAGGACTCAATAAAGGTATAAAAACATAAACAGGAAAGGTAAAAAACAAACAAGCATGTTATTCAATAAGGACAAATAGTGTACATCCTTATGTGGGAAGATGATGCTCGTACCTCTTGAGAATTGTATCTTTGTTACATAGGGCGTGGGTATCAGTTGACTTTGATGTGATAATAAAAATGCTTATTAAGATGTGAAAAAGGATTATACTGGAAGAAGAGGAAAGGAGCGGTGTAAAAGGATAAATTACATGAAATGAAGAGGTGCAGAGACTTATTACAGTAGATGGAAAGAAGAGAAGGGAAGGAAATGAAAAGTGTTTAAAACTTACTCTCATGAGATTTGGCTCAAGGAGGAATAGCACACTCAGGTATAGAAATCTAACTTATCTTACAGGAAGTACAAGGGAAAGGGGAAAGAAAAGGTAGGGGTAGGATACAAGGGAGGGCAGATTGAAAGAAGTGGTGGTCAGAAGGAAAACACTAATGAGGAGGGAAAGAGAGAAAGGAGGGAGAAAGCATAAACAGGAAAATGGGATGAAGAGAAAGAGACAGTAGTCTTAACTGTGAATGGAATGAACTCTTGCATAAACTGGAAGCAGTTAGCAGAGTGGATTAAAGACCAAAATTCTGAAATATGTTGTTTACAAGAAACACATTTGAAGCAGAAGGATACACACAAGTTAAGGTGAAAGGCTGGAGTAGAATATATTATCCTTCAGCTGACATAAAAGAATCAGGGGTAGCAATCCTGATCTTAAACAAAACAAAAGCAAACCTCTAGCTCTCAGAACTACATAAATCTAACTACAAAATAACTAAAAAGAAGTTAAGGAGATGAATAGAATTTTAGAAGAGTTGAATATTGTAGACCTCTGGAGAAAACTGAATGAGCATGGAAAGGAATATAACTTTTTCTCGGTGGTACATGGCACCTACACAAAAACTGACCATGTACTAAGGTATAAAAACATCACAACCCAATGCAGAAAAGCAGAAATATTAAATGCATCCTTTTCAGATCAAGATGGAATAAAATTCCATGTAAGAAAGGGCCATGGAAAGATAGACTAAAAATTAATTGGAAACTAAAAAAATCTAATCCTAAAGAATAAATGGGTCAAATAACGAATCATAGAAAAACATCAATAGTTTCATCCAAGAGAATGACAATAATGAGACAACACACTAAAACTTATGGTATACAGTAAAATGAGTTCTTAGGGGAAGTTTTCTATCTCTGAATGTTTACATGAATAAAATAGAGAAAGGGGAGATCAATGAGTTGAGCATGCAACTAAAAAAGCTAGGAAACAAATAAATTAAAAATCCCCATTTAAGTACCGAATTAGAAATTCAGAAAACCAAAGATGAGACTAATGAAATTGAAATAAAGAAAATATTGAACTACTAAATAAAACTAAGAGCTGGTTTTATGAAAAAAATCAATAAAATAGATAAACCATTGATTAATTTGATTAAAATAAGATTGAAGAAAAACAAATTACCAGTATCAAAAATTAAAACCATCAGTGAAGAGGTAGTTAAAACAATAATTAGGAGATAGTTTGTCTAACTATACACCACAGCAATCTTAGTGAAACATATGAATATCCCCCAAAATATAAATTGCCCAGATTAACAGAAAAGGAAATAAAATACTTAAATAACCCCATTTCTGGAAAAAAAAAATTGAACAAGCCATCAATGAACTCACTAAGACAAAATCTCCAGGGCAAGAAGGATTTACAAGAGAATTCCATTAAACATTTAAAAAACAATTAATTTCAGTGCTATGTAAAATATTTGGGAAAATAGGTGAAGGAGTTCTACCAAATGCTTTTTTTTTTTTTTTTATACAGATATGGGTGCTGATACCTAAAGCAGGAAGAGCCAAAACAGAAAAAGAAAAAATATAGACCAATTTCCCTAATGAATATAGATGTAGCAATTTTAAATAAAATATTAGCAAAGAGATTGCAGCAATTTATCATGAGGATAGCACATTATGACCATAAGAATTTGTAACAGAAATGTAGGACTGATTCAATATAAGGAAAACTATCAGCATAACTGACCATATCAACAACGAAACTAACTGAAACCATATGATTATCTCAATAGATGCAGAAAAAACTTTAGAAGAAATAAATCCATTCTTATTTAAAAACACTAGAATAAATGGAATCTTCCTTAAAATGATAAGTAGCATCTATCTAAGACCATCAGCAAGCAATATATATATACATATATAGAGATAGATAGATATATATACAGACATACATATACATAGATATGTATGTGTGTATGTATATATATATGTATGTGTGTATATATCTAGATAGATAGATAGATGATAGATGGATAGATGGATGGATGGATGGATGGATAGATAGATAGATGGATAGATGGATAGATAATGGGGATAACCTAGAAGCATTTCCAATAAGCTCAAGATCAGGTGTGAAACAAGGATGTCCATTATCACCACTGTTATTCAATATGGTACTAGAAATGTTAACTTTAGCAATGAGGAGAAAAAGAAATTGAAGAAATTAGAAGAGGCAAAAAAGAGAGAAAACTATCCCTCTTTGCAGATGATATGATGGCATACTTAGAAATTCCTATAGTATCAACTAAAAAATTACTTGAAATAATAAACAATTTTAGCAAAGTTGTAGGATATAAAATCATTGGCATTTTTATATATTACTAACAAGGCCTAATTGCAAGAGCTTGAAAGAGAAACTCCATTTCAAGTTACTATAGACACTATAAAATATTTGGGAGTCTACCTGCCAAAATAAATCCAAAAAACATGAATGCAATTACAAAACACTTGTCACATAAATAAAATCAGATCTAAATAACTGGAAAAATATCAATTGCTCATTGCTAGACCAAGCTAAAATAATAAAAATGATAAGCAGCACACATGATAAAAGAATCGTTCAATATGTTTGCACTAAACACTTTCTGGTATTGGAGAACTGGTGTTTTAAAAACTGTCTCTAAAATTCAATTATATAAATAGATGACTTTTAGAAATTTAACAGTTCCCAGTACAAGCAGTGCCAAAAAGACTGATTTCTATAAACTTTGACAATTGTTAAAGAACTCTTTCTATTCCACTGTGTTGTACATTTGTGTTGGGATTGGAAGCTCAATTCCGTGTGGACAGTCTCGGGCTGGTAAAGGTGGGAGCTTCTAAATCTTAGAGCTCTCACGAGACCCCCCCAGGAAACGGCAGGGGATCGAGGTGAACCGAGCTATCTCGAGTAATTCCGCCTCTTCCCGTGAGAAACGTGATGGGAGAGAGATCTCCCCGCCCTCGAGATTGTCCCGGATCTGGGCACACCTAGTTACCTAACAGCATGGTATTCAGATGCAAACTATGCGGCTGAAGGTTAAGTAGGATTGAGGAAGCCTGAAAGCTCTCTTAGCACGTGAGGAGCCAAGAGGACAGTAGGCTCCGCTTTTCTTCTCTTCTCTCTCCCCTCCCCCTCTCTCCCCGCTTGTACTTCTACTTCCAATCCCTTAAGATCTTAGCCTCCTTAGGAAATCTCCCCCTCTTCCTCCTAAGGAAGACCCCCCTGCACTTGTAACCGAGACCCTGAAATAAAGCTCAACCCTTGTTCGACTCTGGAACGTCCTTTCTCTCATATGAGCATCCGGTTTTGGTCAACCGAAGACCTCGGAGGTGAGGTAAGAAGACTCGGGTAGCCCACACAGGCCTCTAGGCCTGGCACATTTGTTTTTCAGATCATTCCGACATTGCTACTTGTTCCATTTGCACAGAATGTTTGTGGCCTTCACATCTCCATGATGTCACCATCAGCGTCAATAAAAAGCAAATTACTTATTCTATGATGAATTATTTGGGATCTGACTGGCATAAGAAAAGTGTTTATTTTATTTCTTTTTTTATTAAGCCTCCCAATTTTGCTCATGGAATTATCTCTCTATAATATGTGATGCTTCCTCATCTGATCAGGCCCTAAAACCACTGCATACTAATGTGACATCCTTTTGCATGGTCCCAGAGAGTTTCTAGCTTTGGTGCTAATGTGGCTTCTTCTGGCTGGACTTCCCTTTAGGAGACATTTGAAAAGTAAGTTTTTTTTCTTAAACTTCCTGTAGAAAGCATGCAAATATTTTCCAGATAATTTTACCTTAAATCTCATGAATAAACTATAGTCATAATTTTGAGATAGACACTCTAGTATAGAAGTGTCCCTAATGACCCTTGGGTATAATCTGAGTATTTCATCTCATTAAATCCTTTTAATATGTGTTCCTAGGGATGCCTGGGAACATCAGAATCTGGCTTTTTTTTGTTTGTTCTGAAGAGTCCTCAGTTTCCCTGCAATCATTTGGGATAACAAAAGGATAAACGACAGATAAAATTCATTTTTCACTAATGTACACATTGTGATTCCCAAACTCCAAACAATTTGGAAAAATTCCCAGTTTCTATAGGAACATATATGTTCTTTCAGACTTCCAGGACTGCCTTGTGTGACTGGGGATTGATATTGAACAAACCTTTACCCATGGTTTATATGATATATGTTACCTTCAAAAGTCCAGGTCCAGGTTTGCTCTTCCCCGTTATAGCTCTGTGCCTCATTTTTCCTGTTTCACCTCCTCTAATTCTCAGTTCTGTGGTTCTTCAATATTTTGACCCTTCTTGCTCTTTAGGACTCTGTCACTCAACTAATCTTCTAATGTTCAAATCCAGAGCCATTTGCCTCCCTTCAGAGTGCACATGGGTCTAACAACTTTGCTTGCAGGCATTTCTCTAGGTTCACATGAAGCTAAAAGTCTCTGTATCAATCTTCCACCAGCATTTTAACTCCCGAAAGTGAAGAATTATGCAGAAGTTGGGTAGATCCCTTTTTGTGTTCCATGTGTGACCAAACATTTCCATTCCCATCTGCCTCTGGCCTGCTGCAGGTCTACTCAATGTGCTCTCTCCATCTGTCAGGCCCTCCTGGGGATCTCATGGTCACTCATATGGAAGCAAGTCTCCTCTTGTGCTTGGTACCCTGGGACTTTTCCATGTATTGGGAAAGACAAAGGAAGGAGAAGGGAAATCAGGTTTTACCTGACTCCTCTTGGAGTTTCCTACTATGTGACTTTAGATGGAAAACCATTATAAACTAGAGAGAAGTGAACTTTTAAAGCATAAGTGACTGTGATCACATTAATGCATTTGTCTGATCAGGACAAAACCATATAATGTCAAATCAAACTCTTCTAGTGTGTAGAGAAGATTGTGCCTTGAGTCAGGAATAAGTGAGTTCAAATGTGGCCTCAGATACTCATTCGTTATGTGACTCTGGGCAAGTCACAAAACCTGTTTACCTTAATTTCCTTAGCTGTAAAGTGAGGATGATGATAATAATGACCATGTAGGGTTGTGAGAATCAAATGAGATTTTGCAAAGTGTTTAGCACATTATATAAATGTAATATATAATATATATAGTTTATATACTACATTTCTTTCTAGTATTTCATATTTTACTAAGCACTTTATTCATAATAATACTTTCAGTTGAATGGAACAAATATTACTTTCTGCTCTGTTTTGTGTAAAAGTGATTTGAGCCTCGTAGAGTTCACAGTCTTGGGAACTGGTAGACTTAGAACTTTTTTTAATACCATGACTTCCTTGGGAGGTGGGACAAAAGTGTTCTCCTTCATTTCTGCTTTTCCCTCAGTCCTCAGTTCTGTTGTGGAGGCAAGAGTTGGATTCATTGGTAATATTTTTGAAACCATTTGTGTTTTAAAAAATTCTCAAAACTATGTATTTTGAAACAAAGCTGAAATAAATATGGGGGGGGGGGTCATAAAGGTGAGAAGAGGGAGCAACAGAACTTGTTTGTATATGCTGCCATCCAACTATTTCCTGAGCAACAATTTGTTCTTGGCTAAACTCTGATTGGCTGTTTAGGACAACCAGCTTGGCAACTTGCAGAAGTCATAAAATTATTCTAGATTTTTCAATTAAATTAAAATTAACTTCTCACTTAGCACCAGTTATGGGTCTAATACTGTTCTAGGGTTTCATTTGACTTTGCATATGGGAGGGTGTGACTGATCCCTGTTGGATAGGAAGACAAGCCCTTCCCATCCTGGTCCCACCTACTCTTCTTCACTCCTTAAATAAGCAAAATTTCCAACTCTACTCTAGCACTACCTTTTATACTCATGTACCCCTTTCACAGTGAGTCCAGCTCATCCTAAGCAGGAGAGAGACTCATTCAGTCTCATGGAGTACTGAAGTCCAATGCTTGGGGATTTCTTTGACAAAAGCAAGCAAGCCAAAAATCTGGCATTCAGGAAGTAAGCACCACCAAATCCATATGAAGCTGCTAAAAAAAAAAAAAATTAGAAGTGCTAGTAAAACCTCTGAAGTTCCCTAATCAATCCTGACCAAATCGGTTCAGTCTTTTTTTTCTATAACAGAATCCTTCTACCATTTACTAACACTAAAGAAAGGCATCTACTGAGTCTGTTTCCTATAGCAACTTGCAATAAATTAATTTGAGTCATTAGTTGGGACTGGGATGGGCAGGGGGGAGAAAAAATTGCTAGCTTTTTGTTCAGGGAATGTTTCCACTGAACGTGTTTGAGTTTCTTTCCCTACATGTCTGTCTTGTGAAGTCATTTGGCTTAGGGCTTCCCTAGGTCACGGGGTACATGTAGTAAAACTATCAGAGAGCAGATAGAGTCAGTTCAAACACTTCTGTCTCTGTGTTGAATTAAACAAAGGAACAGGGAGATACTGTATTCTTGAAGAATGGAGGACTATTGGGATATTCTCAGTTTTGAAAAATGACTGTTTGCAGTCAGGGAAAAAAGGTTTTGGTGCTCCCATCAGGTGCAAACGAATTATGATTTAAAAAGCTGACTTTTGAATATAGAAAAAGGCTCCAAATTCTCCTTCCCATCTCTTTGTCTTTTAAACACTAAAGAGCAGTAGGTCAGCACCAAGAAGGACAAATATACTGGTACTAACTGGAGGTCTTCCACTGTTTGCACTAAATTCTATGCCCCAGTGCCTGAGTCTTTCTAGGTTTGATGGCCTTGAATCGTTTCTTCCATGGCTGTGAGTTGATTTAGAAAAATTGACCCTCATTTCTTCTCTGGAATCTTGACTGAAATGGGATCCACTGGGAGGCAGTGTGTAAATTTGGATCATAATGAGTTGAGTCCTAACAGAGAACTTGGCCAGACTCAAAGCAAAGGCCTTCGGAACTGTGGGAGATGCCTCTTTTAATCCTCTGCATGGATTGAATCTTGACATGAAAAGGAACACGCCTTTCCCAAATGCTTTTCCAAAACATTGCCTGAGAGAAACACAACTGAAAAAAAGCTGACTTTTGGCTGGAATATATTAGGTGACATGTACTCATAAGGCTTGTAATAAAAAACAGTTGCCATCTTAGTAAAATAAAAAACTCAGGAGAGAATTGCATTGAACATCGTCAAACTTTTTAAGCTGCCTCCATCGCTAAAAACAGGTAAACACCTATGATTACCCATATGCTATAAAGAGGCAAGAGCATAGTCTTAATTCTAAGTTCTGTAAGCATCAATAAAATATATTAAAAAGTAAATTACAAAAATTCAGCAGTCATATATTAAGATAGAAGAATCAGAGAGATTAAAAAATATGTAAAGAGTAGAGAAGTAGGAAAATTAAAAATGGATCTTTGAGTTTATAAAGGAATAATTATAATTTTGTTGCCAGTAGAAGTTTTTGATGCAGCAGGAGAAGCCTAGAAGTTCAGGGTGCTACGAGTCACTCTGATTGACTAGAAGAAAATGTTGTCAAAATAGTGGGTTCATTATCACTGGTCCAGTCAGAATCTTAAGCCATATACCTACCCAGCCTTACAGGAAATAAGGTATAATGGGTATTAAAATTAAAAAGAAGGAAACCTAGACTGAGGTCCTACCTTAGACTCTTACTGGCTATGACTCTCCTTGTGCTTCAAATAGCTCATCTGTAAAATGAAATAATCTAGCTCTAAATCTATGATTTTACAATCTGAAGAAGGGGAATAATATGAGCATCTAATTTACAAGGTTATTATGAATATGAAATGAAATAATGACACCATGGATAAGACATTGGACTTGAGGCTGAAAGACCTAGGCTCAAACACTACTCAGACATTGACTGGATGTGTGCTTTACATCTGTAAAATGACTGAACTGGAGCCAGTGACTTCTAAGCCCCTTCTTAGCTCTGTATTGATGATCTTATTATGAAGTGTTTTGCAAACGTGTGTTGTGTGTGAGCTATTACTAATATTATCATTTTATTACATTTGTAGTTATCATTAGTAACCTACTTTACCAACAGATCATTTGACTTTGAACTGAATTTACTGTGTGGTTATCCAATTTACCTGTTCCTTCAATGTAAAAGGTATTTGTTGTATAACACAGGATTTAAGGTTTGCCATTTACATTAGACTCCAGGAAAGAGGCAGCTGATTTTTGTTGCATAAAGAAAGAAGTAGGTACTAGAGTTTAGGAAAAGAAAAGTCTTCTTGCTTCCTGCTTTAAGAGACATGGTTCCAGACTCTCTTCAGGGAGAAATCCAGGGATAAAGGGAATACACTTCTCTAATATGTGCCTAATTTTCAACTTGCTTCCTTGAAGGCTCTAAGGAATTTCCCTGCCACTTGTATTGAAGTCTCAAGTTGAAAATCAGGGACATGTTGAGAAGCCAACTTTTCCTTACACACCTGCCTTTCAAAGTCTGCTTTCCTCCCTAGAACAGGGTCTGGAATTGACTAACTTCTCTCTAGAAGCAGAAACAAAGGCCTCTCTTCACCCAAGCTCTCATGCCAACTTGATTTCTCTTGTAAACGCAGTGTTGTGAATACTTCCTCTCCACCAATGAGGAGAGTCTTATGCAAATAGTCCAGGCTTAGAAAATTAAATACTATGTGCCTAGTAATATGTCAAGTATTGTGGTGGGTACAAAAGTATAAAATATACCAGTGGCTCTAAAACATTTTTTTTTAACTTATGGAAAACGTGAGTCACAAAAATTATAGTAACAGTGGTTTCCCAGGAATTAAGACCTCTAGATCCATAACTCAGTCTCTGGGATTCTTCTTCTTTTCCTTCTTTGCCCTCATCCTTTTACTCTCTTCTTTCTTTATTTTCTCAAGATTCACGTCTGAGAAAATGGGGTTTGCACTTCCCAGGATAGAGGTACTATTGTGATTTTCCTGAAGTCAAGCCAGAGAAATGAGGCAACCAATTACATGGGGGTAGGGGTTGTGTGGAGGATGGGGAATGTGGAAGTGTCTGTCAGGGAGAGGAAGGAGTTTCACAGCAAATCCAGCAATACCACTGGCATTCTCCTTCAGTACTGCAATAAACAGGCCCTATCCTCCAGCAAGCCAAATCCTTTGGGATACGGGGCATGTATGTGATAGAAAGAGAGAGCTATAAAAGACATAATAGTGTCTGTGCTCTGTCTTTAGAGGTCCCCTGTGCATGTTACTGAACCAGAGGTTACTTTTAATAGGTAGTTTACATGCTGCTGCTGTACCTTTCTTTTCTCTGCCCCTACCTTCTGTTTCTATTTCCTGTTGTTCCTTCAAGGGCGTTGCATTGCTGAGCAAGGTCCAGGAGATCCATAATCGCTTAGTCTTGATACATGACCAGTCCTGGCAGTGAGAACTGAAGTTACGAAATTCATTTCTCTTTCCAGTTTCCATGTCTTATTATACTACAACTGAAAAAGTTGAAAGCTTGCAGATTAATCACAATATAAAGCATCATATTATAAAGCCATAGTCCCATCTAATCATATTATGATAATGTAATGGTTAATAAAGCTTTGTAATGCATATAATCTTTCAGCTCTCTAAACTAATGTTGAGAAAAAGAAGACCTTTTCAATATCTTTGACTCAAAATATCATCAGGGATTATTTTGCTTTCAAGTGTGTGCAGATTTTTGTAGAATATCAAATGTACAATTTATGGTTGACATCCTGGAGTTTATTTCACCCAAATTACTGCCCTCACTTTTGGATATATTATTACAAGTTTAGTGGGTTGAAAATCATTGTACTGGACTTATCTCAAATTTGTTGGAGTTAGCATTTTTGAAATGGGTCTTCTACCCAGACTAAACGATTTATTTGAAATGTTCTCTGTCTTTCTTGCAGTTCTTTTTTTTTCCTTTTAACTAGGTTTTCCTTAAAGGTGACACTCTTCTTTTCAAAACAGGGAAGAACTGCTCAATAGAATTTTTAAAAATGTCATTTAAAGCCTTCACTTTCCACAGATTTTCATGAGGAAATTAGAAAACACCTAGTCTATATAGAGTGCTGTAGTAAAAAACTGCAGGCATGTGAGAGAAATGGAAGACTCATTGGCTACCCTCCAGATATTTCCAATCTTTTGAGGGAGACGATACTTATTAAGTATAAGCAAGAACATAAAAACTATAATTGTATGATAGGTTATGAAGGAGCACAAAAAGAATGATACTGAATAAAAGAAAGGCCCTAGTATAAGAAGTCACTGATCCTCTCCTTATAGAATTCTTCATATCTCTCATTATCTTAAACCTTGATTATTCTAACAGTCTATTAATTGGTCTCTCTGCTTCCGGTATCTCTCATTGCTAATATATCCTCTAAATAGCTGCCAGTCTGATATTCTGAAAATACATGAAACATCATGGGTCACATAGACAATTTTCTGTGATTGAAATAACATGGGTCTCATATAGAAAATTTTCTGTGATTACAATCTGAAAGGGGAAATGGGGATAGGAAAGAATGAGTACAGAGATAAAGACTCCTAGAATTGGACTCAGAGGTCCTGGGTTCAAATTGCTGCTCTGCTACTTGCTACCAGTTTCTTCATATAAGTATTGAATTGAGTAATTTCTTCCCCTTCCTTTCTTTTCCTTTGAAATAGTATTTTCTCTTTTTTTAATTGTATATAAAAACAATTTTTAAAATCCATTTTTAAAACAAAATTTAGACTTCCAACTTTTTCTTCCCCAAGTCAGTAATTCAATATGGTGAACTAAGTGATTTCTGAGGTCTATCCCTGCTCAAAAGCTATGATCTTATGATCTATAATATAAGGAAGGGTAAAATAAGTGTGAAATGAAGGTTTTGGTAAAGTGCTATGAGACAGGGATCACTTTCTCCTAAAGGTAGAGAATACCAGAAATGTGCTAGTAAATGCTTAACACCTGGTTCTCTAGGAGGAGTGGGGAAGAGAAGACAATGTGCACATGACATAATTTTAAGTTTAATCTAGATTATTCTTGTTTTATCCATCTCTTTCCTAAGTATAGATAATAAAAAAATAAAGCCCTGATTTGTAGTACCTGTTGATTTCCAAGGTACAAATGGTCACATTGAAAAAATAAACAATATATTCTTGAGAACCTATAAAGACTGACTTCAGTAAAACCACTAGAGTATACTTAAAGGAGCTATGGCAGAGAAACAGCACTGAACTGGGTCTTACGTGGAACCACAGAACATCAACCAAGATTATGGGAGGAGGAAGGGCACACCAAAACTAAAACATTAGCTGCTCAGGTCAGAAAAATAGATGAACACAACCAAAAGAGCAGAAATAGAGTCATACTCTTTATAATTGCGGAAGCCAGTTCCAGTTAGCAACAATTATTGCATGCTCCCCTATACCCAGTGCTTTGTCTAATTTTATATCTTTTTCCTGGCAACTAAGACCTGTTGGGAAAAGAAAACTTTTTCTCACATGCGCATGTTACTATCTTCACTCCAACTTCTTTATTTCATATTTTACCTTTAAGCATTTCTATTTCATCTGGGAAAAAAAGGAATCCCTAGAGCCTGCTTCTTTGCAGACTTCTTGTGAGTGATGAGAGCTTTTATGCTGTGGCTAAAATTCACTATAAGAAATAGCTTTGAGCCACAGGATAATTACTTATTATTATTCACAGCTTCATAAACCCTGAAAGGTAAATATTTGGCTCTTGACATGAAGAACACGAAATGGCCCTTAAAGGTTGCACAAAATGGTTTTGTGAGAAGTAGTCAAAATAGATGATTTTGTTTTGATAGTACTTATTATTATGCAGATTTACAGTTAAACACCTCAAGTTCTTAATTACTAACTCTCCTCTTATGAGAAAACTAAGCATAAAGTATTCATATATTTCTTAAGCAGAAACCTACTTAACAATTTCAACTCAAATGGTAGTTTACCTTTTGAAAAAGACATTTCAGTATACCTCTGTATTATTTTGATTTTCTTTCTTCCTTTTCTTTCTCAGTCTCTGTTCCAGACAAGGATTTTAATTCATCCTGCAGTGCCATGGCTTTATGATTAAGCATTGTGATTTCTATTAAAAATGAAGACAAAGAAGGCAATCCATCACTGTAAGAGCAATGATTAGTTTGTGAAGCAGTAGAAAATGGGAAATTCAGTAGTCTCAAGAGGTATTTCAAATGTCTCTGTGTAGCAATAGTATGGTTGTTCCTTTCTCCATTGTAATGGGGCTCAATTTTCTTTGGCCTTCGTTGCTAGGAAACTCACCCTTATAGAATAAACAGAGGCCTTACTGTTGTTATTGGTGACTCTATGAACTCTAGAATGAACTAGGCATATCTTACAGCTTTCATCATTAGCTGTTGATAACATGAGGCATGAAGTGTTACTCATTTGTATTGGAAATGCTCTTTAAAACTCAAGGGATGAGTCAATTCAGCTTCAAATTTCTTCTAGAAAAATCCATTAACCTGTCTTTTGTGAACTATAAATTCCCTCTAAATATAGACAGAGAAATATAAATGGTAGCTATACATATAGAAATAATGATGAGTTCAGAGATAGAGATATAAACAAATGGACTAATTTTTCTTCATTTTCTGTGCTGAGTTAGATTATACTCTCCCTTGGAAAGTTGATAGATGTACAGAGAGTGAAATCTTCAAAGTCATGAGGTATTCAGCAGTGAATAATATTTTTCTGTTGCAGTCCTTTGTACTAATAATTCAAGCATGGAATTTCAATGTATACAAAAGCTTTTAAGCCTCTTCAATTCCATGAAACAGATTAAAGGAACCAAAATATATCTGCATGGAGATTAACTATATTTAGCAATTCCAGCTATTGGAAGAAGTTAGTGAATCTGCTGTAGCATGGGCTATATAGAGACTTCTTTGTTTATATTATAGCTTGGATCATAAATCTAGGGATGCCAGAAGTTTTTATCACCATCATCATCATCAATCTCACAGTTATGAAGAACTTTAAAGTTTGCAAACAGTGCTACAACCATCATTTCATTTTTTCCTCCATCCCCAGGAGTTAGATAGGAGTTAGATGCTATTACTATCCCCACTTTCATAAAGAGGAAGAGAGAGGTAGACAAAGTTTAAGTAATTGCTCCTGGTCACAGAGCTACTAAATGTCTGAGGCAGGCTTTAAAATTAAGTTGGCCTGACTCCAAGACATTCAATCTATGCACTAAACCACCTGCGTGTCAGGGATAATCTAAGCACCTCTTTCTTTTTTTTTTTTTGACTGAGAAAAGTTGTGACTTATCTATAGTGTCACATATAGTAAGCATCAGAGACATTACTGAAAACCAGTTCTTTTTAATCTAGTCAATTCTCTTTCCATTGCTTGTGTACATGTTGCACTTTTCCATAGGCAGCATGAGAACTGTCTAGAGTTCTATATTTATAATAAGGAAGATATGCATTCAATCCCACCACGAATACCTGTAATCATAGGTAAATTACATAATATCTTAAGACAAAGATAATTCTGTGTTGTACACATTCTGATATCCATTGTGAAAAGGAGTCCTGATATCAAGGAAATTACTAGTCTATGAATGGGTGACATATTGGAGTTTTTTCTATTATTCAGCAATATGTGCCCTACCTCCTAAAATAATGCTGTAAACTTAACTGTAATAATATAGTTTCTGTTTGGACTTGTGATTTCACTGACATAGAGAAGCTAATGAAGAAAACCCTATTATCAATAAAAATTAGAAATCATCCTGTAGCTTAGTCTTCGAGAATTTCATAGAGCATTGAGAGGGAAAAGGAAAATCAGAGCCAGTATATATGAATAGAGAGGGATTCTGCCAAGCTCTCTCAAATTCCTTTACAAATAACCCCAAAATAATGTCTCAAATGGAATTCTGGAGCAGCAGAGCCAACAGAAGTTTGTGTGAAAAAAATTTTCCCGCACAAGAAAACTTAGGAGGTCATCAGGAAAGATCTCTCACTAGGGTGGTAGTGGGTCCCTGGAATACAGTGCAAATTTTGCCTTGAGGTCCATTGTATTAGCAGCCCACAGAGAGTGGATGAGTTGAAAGACTGGTTATAAAGAGATTACAGGATACCCTCTGTGGACACTGGGTTTAGCATTCTGTTGCATTACTCATACTTCTAGGTAGCAGCCCCAGGGCCAAAAAAGATCCATAGCACTTTTGGCTGCTGGAGAGTAGGGCCATATGTTGTGGTTCCAAGGTAAAGAGGAGGTCCCATGGATGTTCAAGGGGGGATAGGAACCCTAGTCTTAATTCCTAGATAAAGAGGAGCACTAGCAATTGCAGCTGCAGGAAGTTTAAAACCTGGTCATGGTCTCAAGGGCAGGAGGAGTGCTACCACTGGTGACTACAGAATAAAAAAGTCCTTTCCTGCATAAAGACCAGAGCATAGCCCAGGGGAACAGAGACCACAATGCTCATTAAATCATACCACCTTAGAAGCACAGAAAATTTACAGACCCCAAGCACTTACTCTGAAAATAACAGCAAGGAAGGCCCAAAGCCTGAAGCATTGCCTCCTCCACCATGATGGTAGAGTCCAATTTAACATAAAGTTAAAAGTCAAAAAATAGGTTGAGAAAATGAATAAACAAAAAAAAAAGAACCTAACTGTAAAAAAGTTAGTATGACGGTAGGAAAGATCAAGAAACAAGCTCAGAAGAAGATAACAAAATCAAAACAATAGCTACATGTAAGAAAAATGTGATTTGGTTAACAAATCCCAAAGGAATTCCTTCAAAAAAATCAGAAAGGATTGAAAAAATCAAATAAGAAAGGTAAAGAAAAAATTGGGGAAAGAAATGAGAGTGATACAAGAAAATTATAAGAAGAGAGATTACAGTTTGGTAAAAGAGTCACAAAAATATGTCAAAGAAAAAAACACATTAAAAATCTTAATTGTCCAAATGGTAAAAGAGACACAAAAATCCACTGGAGAGAAGAATGCCATAAAACTCAGAATTGACTAAATGGAAAAAGAGGTTTTAAAAAATCACTGAAGATAATAATCTCTGATAAATTAGAGCTTGGCAAGACAAAGCTAATGAATCAATAAGACAACAACAATGATAAAGCAAAATTTAAAAAAAATAAAAATAGAAGAAAACATGAAGTATATCATTGGAAAAACAAACTGTATTACAAAGCAGAAATTATTAAAATAACCCGGTACTAGTTAAGAAATAGAGTGGTGAGTCAGATTAGGTACATGATTCACATTATTACATGACTATAACACTCTTTTATTTAAGAAACCCAAAGATCCAAAATGTGGGTACAAGAAATCATTATTTGACAAAAATTGCAGGGAAAACTGGAAAGCAACATCTCACATCATATATCAAGATAAAGTCAAAATGGGTAAATGATTTTGATATAAAAATCATGAGCAAGTGTTACTGGTTTAAATTATGGAAAAAGGAAGAATTTATGACCCAATAAGAGACAGAGAGCATTATAAGGTGTAAAGTGAATAATTTTGATTACATCAAATTAAAAAGGCTTTAAACAAACAAAATCAATATAGCACAAATTAGAAGGGAAGCCAGAAACTTGGGGGGTGGGTGAAGTTTCCCTGATAAAAACCTCATTTCTCGTATATAGATAACTTAATCACATTTATAAAAATATGGGTCATTCACCAGTTAATAAATGGTCAAAGGATATGAACAGACAGGTTTCAGAAAAAAAAAATCAAAGTTATCTAGAGTTATATGACAAAATGTTTTAAATAACTATTGATCAGAGAAACGCAAATTTAGAAACTCTGAAGTACCACCTCATGCCTATCAGAATGACTAATATGACAGAAAAGGAAAATGACAAATGGTAGAGGGGATTTGGGAAAACGTAGACATTAACAGAGTGTTTTTGGAGTTGTAAACTGATCCAGTTACTCTGGAGAGCAATTAAGAACTATGCCCAAAGGAGTAGAGAACTGTGCATACCTTTTGATCCAGCAATACTATTAGCAGGTCTGAAACCCAAAGAAATAAAAAAAAAGGAAAGGGATGTATCAAAATATTTATAGAAACTCCCTTAATGATGGCAAAGAACTGGAAAGAAGGGAAGCTTGTTTGTGTTCATTCTTCATTGCTGAAGAAGACCATGTCATCAGAGAAATGATGACATGACTTGTATTTGACTTTGTTTTGAGTGAGGGAGGGCTGTACAAGGTCACCAGCCTCCCTTTCTCTTCCAGAGCCATCTGGATCCAGTGACCAGATATTCATCAGGATGACTGGAGATGGCCCAGGATGCACTGGGAGACCTTGGACCCTTTAAGTCAAGTCTTTACAGGTACTCATTTAGGGTGAGGCAATGCCCATTCCTTGAATAGGACTGTTTAAGAAGTAGCCAGGGCATGGCCACTTTAATGAGGTGAAGAAAAAGAAAGACATCAGGCTGGGTGGGAAACAGCAACAGTTACTATTGATAATCATTCTCAAGGTAGGAGGGTTCAGAGGAGCCCTCAGGCAGGGGCCCATTGGTGTTTCAGCTTCAGAGTGCTGTAGGTTTGGGGAGAGGACAGGACAGGGGACAAGGGAAAGAAGAAAGGGGAGAAGAGAGGAGAGGAGGGGAGGGAAGAGGAGAAGGGGGGAGGGGAGAGGAAAGGAGAGGAGGGGAGAGGAGGGGAGGGGACGGAAGAGTAGGAAAGGATCCAGTAAAACCCAAGTCAACTGGGAGTCTTTTGGCCATCCAAGTTTACCTTTCTTTGGAGAAGAGAAAGAAAGAGAGGGGGAGGCAGATAGGAGAGGAGGAGATGAGTTCCCCAACTAGCATTTAGCCAGCTTCATCTGCTCACAGGATTGTGTTTGTCCTTCATTGTCGAAGAAGACCATGCCATCAAAAAAAGGGATGCTTATCATTTAGAGAATGGCTAAACAAGTTGTGGGATATTATTGTGATGGAATACTACTGTGCTATACTAAATGATCAGCAGCATGGTTTCAGAAATACCTGGAAAGACTTACATGAACTGATGCAAAGTGAAATGAGCAGAACCAGGAGAATGTTGTACACAGGAACAGCAATATTGTACAAAGATCAATGATTTAGAGAATGATTTAGCTATTCTTAGCAATTCAATGATCCAAAACAATTATGAAGGACTTAGGTTGAAAAGTATTATCCACCCCCAGAGAGGGAACTAATGCAGACTGTTTGTAGATTGAGTTATACTTTTTTGTAAAAAACTTTATTATTCTTGGTTTTTGTTCTGTACTTTCTTTTACAATATGGATAATATGGAAATGTTTTTTATGACTGCACATATAGAATCTATGTCAAATTGGGGAATGAATGTAGGGAAAACGAGAATCTGGAAATAATTTTTTTAAATGTAATTGAGAAAAAATTAAATTAAATGTAAAAAAATAAGAGAGGAAATAGAATCACAAATTTAGAATCCTTTACAAAAGTGAAGAGAGATTTAGGTTGATCGCTAGTAGGAACAGATGAATTAAATGAAAGCTTTGCGAGAATGGGACAGAATGGGCATGCCAGTAGGTAAGAGGATACAGGGAATGTAATAGGGGAGATATTGAAGATAACTAATAAAGTGGATATGATAAAGGAGTCATTATGCCGAAGAAGATGGAATGGAATGGGAACACTTATGCATGTTTATCTCTTTAAAGGGAAGGGTCACAGTTTCATGTGACATAGGACTGAAGGAGCAGATAGCCTTCAAAAGCAACTGAATGATATGAGATGGTGAAGGGGGTGAAAGTGTTCTCAATTAATGACCTAAGTTTCTTTTATTGGCAAAATACGAAGCAAGGTTCTCAGCTGAGGTTAGGAGTTAACTAAAGATAGGTACAGATGTAGTTTTGGACATACAGCCCAACCTTTACCTAAATGTTAGGAATTTTCCTAACCTAGGACCAAAGATATTATGACTAAACTCAATTTTCATCTACAACAAATTCTTGAGGTAGCTAGGTGGCGCAGTGAGTAGAACACTGGCCTTGAAGTTCAAATTCAACCTCAGACACCTGACATGCTTACTATCTGTGTGATCTTGGGCAAGTCACTTAACTCCAATTGCTTTGCTTTTCCACCTCCAAAAAAACAAAAAAAAAGACAGCACAGGAAGAAATCATGTGAACTTAATTAGCTAAAAACAAGCTAATTATTGTAACAGTATTACACTTCAACACTGAGATTTCATTCCTGTGATACAGCCTGTCCCAAAGAATATCATAATACCTCTATAAATTTGTATACCATGTTAAACAGAAATTATGGTAAAAAAAAAGAAAAAGAATATCATCTATATTTAGTCTCCTGATGAACCTCTTCAAGCTTATCTAGGTCTTGGAATGGCTCATCCAATTGCTGGTTCAGTATTTAAAGCCCTTTTGTCCTGGAAAAAACCTCCAAAGGGTGAACTCTACAGGTGAAGATTTCAAAATTGCCAAAATGACATATTAGAAGGGGTTTTTGCCAGTCAATTGTTTAAATCAATAAAATCAGCAAGAGAAGGAAAAATCAAGAACATAAACTATAGGACTTCACAGAAAAATAGCCTAAGGATCTCCTATATATAGAAGACTTTTAAGAAGTTTGTGTCAGTTATAGTAATAATTGTAACCCCTATTTACCACACATAGCACTCTAAGATTTGCAAAGTACTTCTCAATATTATATAAAAATGATTTTCCCTGGTTGCATGGCAAGTGTCCGAGGTGGTATTTGAAACCAAATGTTTCTGAATCTATGTCTACCATTCTCTCTGTCAAGAACCCTTCAAAAACATGGTTCTTCCTTCCCATCTCAAACATTGCTTTTGTCTGTGGGAATGTTAAATTGTTCTCACACTGTAGTGTAGCTGCACACTTCAAGACTAAGTATGATACATCTTGTCTCTTGCCATGTTTGTCATACATTTTCTAGTCTTTATATGTATGACTGGTTGGTGAGAATGAAGGAATCAGTATAGAAATGCCATTTCAAAAGCACTAGATAAATTTTTGTAGCAAATGAATAAATCAATCAATTAATCGATAAGTATATACTAAGCACCGACTATGTGTCAGGCATTTTGATACGTGCTGCGGGATATAAAAAGAGTCAAGACAGTCCCTGCCCTCAAGGATTTAAGAATCTAATTGAGGAGATAACATGGAAACAAATTTATATGTGTGCCTCTGTGTGTGTGTGTGTGTGTGTGTGTGTGTGTGTGTATAAAATCAGGTGATATAAAGGATAAATAGGAAATAATCAAAAGAGGAAGGTCATGGAATTAAGAGGGGTTGAAGAAGACTTCCTGTAGAAAATGAAATTCTGATTGGGACTTAAAGGAAGGCAAAGCAGTTGAGAAGTAGTAAGAAGACTGGAGTTTGTGTGTGTGTGTGTGTGTGTGTGTGTGTGTGTGTGTGTGTGTGTGTGTGTGTGTAACATTACTGGACTTGTACTCTAGGAAAATCATTTTAGTGAATAAAAGAAAGATGGATTGGCATCGGAAGAGACTTGAGGCAGGCAGACACACCATCACCAGTACCTAAAATCTTAATTACATGGTCTATGTACTTGGAGAGTAAATTGAATAATCAATGTAATTACTTTAATGATTCAAACTAAAATCTACTTTGGCTTCAGCTATCTGGATATTCCAGGCCAAAATATCTTTCAGCTTAAATTATTGGGCTCATTATTGATCTCTTTCATATATGCTCTTAACTTAAATCACATTGAGGTCATTGTTCAAAGCTCCATACAAATTTTTTTAGGCTAGTTAGGTTTAAAAATCCATTCAAGAATATATTATAAATAGTACTCAGCAGACTTCCATAGAGAAAAACTGAGGATATTTCCATGTCCATTAGCATTTAGCTATAGCGTCAAGTGAGACATCTGTTCTTAGTTGTTCAATAAGCGTTGTGGAAATTGAATTTTTTTTTTCGGAGTTCAACTTGAAGAGATACCTTATTAATGACAATGTTTTTCAGATGTTCTTTCCATGGATGACATTTTTATGAGTAAATGAAGACTCAGAATACCAAAAAACATCTTCAACTAAATATGTGAATGTCTGGTTCTGTCATTCACAGCAGAAAAAAAAAACCAACATTATTGAGGTTATGACATGCATTTTGGACATACTGTATCTACAGTTAAGTCGTCAATGTATCTACCTTGGACAGATAATGAAGAATGACAAGGAGCTGGGTCCAGAATGGAACAGAGGAAGAGAATGGATTATTCCACATTTGGGAAATTGTATAGTATTTTTCAGGGATCTTCTATATGAACAGTCTACTATAAAAAATCTTATAAAACTAATATTCTTTCAATAGTGCTATATGGTTGTGTACCATCATGATCTCAGAAGAATCATCAATTCATCCAAAGAATCAAAATGAAACATGACCAAAAGGCTGATGGAAAGATGAATGGTGTTTGCAGCATATTAAATAGTATTTTCTTTTTTTTTCAGTTCCATGTAAAGATAGTTTTCAACATTCATTTTTATTAGATTTTGAACTCCAAAATTTTTCCCCTCCCCAAGATTTCAAGCAATTTGATGTAGGTTATACATGCACAATCACATTAAATGTATTTTCCCATTACTCATGTGAAAGAAGACACAGAACAAAAGGGGAAAAAAACATGGAAAACAAAAATAAGTGAAAATAGTATACTTTGATCTTCATTAAGATTCCATAAACCTTTTTTTGGAAGTGGATAACATTTCCCTTAACAAGTCCTTTGGAATTGTCTTGAATGATTATATTGTTGAGAATAAATAGCCACTATAGTTGATCACTGCACAATACTATTGTTACTGTGTACAATGTTCTCCTGGTTATGCTCACTTCACTCAGCATTAGTTCATGTAAGTCTTTCCAGGTTTTTCTAAAATCTGCCTGCTCATCATCTCTTACAGCACAATCATATTCCGTTACATTCAAATACCACAATTTGTTCAACCATTCTCAATTGATGGGCATCTTTTCAGTTTCCAATTCTTGGCCACCACAAAAAGATGCTGTAAATAATTTTGGACATGTGAGTCCTTTTTTCTTTTTTATGATCTCTTTGGAATATAAACCTAGTATTACTGGATATCAAAGGGTATGCACAGTTTTATAGACTTTTGGACATAATATCAAATTGCTCTCCAGAACGCTTGGATCATTTCGCAACTCCGCCAACAATGCATTACTATTACAATTTTCCCACACCTCCAACATTTATCATTTTTCTTTTCTGTCACATTAACCAATCTGATAGGTGTGAGATGGTACTTCAGAGTTGTTTTAATTTGCATTCTCTAGCCAAAAGTGATTTAGAGCACTTCTTCATATGCCTATAGATAGCTTTGGGGCAGCTAGGTGGTGCAGTGGATAGAGCACCAGTGAAGGAGTCAGGAGGACCTGAGTTCAAGTATCACCTTGACACTCGACACTCGCTAGGTATGTGATCTTGGGCAAGTCACTCAACCTCGATTGCCTCATTCTGGGTCACCTTCATTCTTTCTTACGAATACCTGGTCACTGGATTCAGATGACTCTGGAGGAGAAATGAGGCTGGTGACCTGAACAGCCCTCCCTCACTCAGAACAAAGTCAAGTGAAAGTCATGTCATTATTTCTCTGCTGGTGACCTGAACAGCCCTCCCTCACTCAGAACAAAGTCAAGTGCAAGTCATGTCATTATTTCTCTGATGATATGATTTTCTTCAGCAACAAAGGATGAACACACACAACATACACACAAGATAGCTTTAATTTCATCATCAGAAAACTGCCTGTTCATATCCTTTGATCATTTATCAATTGGGAAAAAAGTTTATATTAGCTCTTTTTGTGGTGGCAAAAAATTAGAGATTGAGGGAATGTCCGTCAATTGCAGAATGGCTGAACAAGTTGTGATATACGAATGGAATTGTATACTATTGCTCCATAAGAAATGATGAGCAGGATTCTCTCAGAAAAACCTGGGAAGACTCATAGTAGCTGAAGCAAAGTGACTATTTGCTATGTATAAAGCAACAGCAGTTGGTTCAATCATATATCAAGCCTGACAGTGAGTAGGTAGATGGGCTGAGTGCTGTGCTGGTATATATGAAATAATAAAGGAACCCAAGGAAGGCCTTTCATATATTGGGTAGAACTTTTGTGGATTATTTTTAATACATGAACAATCATCCCAAAGGAATAAAATATGTTGAGATTTGGCTTGTGAATATGTCATCATCCACACAGGTGACATCATGGATCCACTGAAATATTAGCAACTGTGATGAAATGTAGCCTCATTTTGTGTATTTGGTTTTTAATAAATTTATTTATTTTTAGTTTTCAACATTCACTTGACAAAATTTTGAATTTTGAATTTTCTCTCCATCTCCCCCCTCCCACTGCCCCAGGAGAGTGTGTATTTTGATTACCTTTTCCTCCAATCTGCCCTCCCTCCTATAACCCCACCCTGTTATCCCCTTCCCTTCTTTCCTATAGGGTAAGATTGATTTCTATACCCCATTGCGTATACATCTTATTTTCTAGTTGCATGTAAAAACAACCACTAACATTCATTTTTAAAGCTTTGAGTTCCACATTCTCTTTCATCCCCCCTCTCTACCCACCCCTATTGAGGAGGCAAACCACTCGATATAGGTTATACATTTGGTCATGCAAAAGATCTCCATAACAGTCATATTGTGAAAGACTAACCATATTTCTCTCTGTCTTGTCCCACCCTCCATTTATTCAGTTCTCTCCTTTGACCTGTCCCTTGGCTAAAGTGTTTGCTTCTGATTACTCCTTCCCCTAATCTACCATCTCTTTCATTATCTCCCCTCTCTTAGCCCCTTCTCTCATGCTTTCCTGTAGGGTAAGAAAAACTTTCATACTCAACTGAGTGCATATATTATTCCCTCCTGAAGTCAAATCCAATGAAAGGAAGGCTGACTTATTCCCTCTCACCTTCCTTTTCTTCCCCTCCATTGTAAAAGCTCTTTCTTGCCTCTTTTATGTAAGATGATTAATTACATTCTAACTCTCCCTTTCTCTTTCTCCTGGTACATTCCTCTCAATCCTTAATTTTTTTAGATATCCCTTCATATTCAGCTCATCCTGTGCCTTCTGTCTCTGTCTAGATATGTACATAGGTGTTCACCCTCAGGAAATTGAACCCTGGCTTCCTGCCTGACAGGTGGGGATACTGACCACTATACTAACAAGGTTGTGCTGATCTCATTGTTACAAGCTTGTGAAACATGGATTGTCCACCAGTGCCATGCCAGGAAACTGAATCACTTCCATTTAAACTGTCTTAGAAAGATTCTAAGGATCACTTCATAGGATAAGGTACCAGACACTGAAGTCCTTGCTCAAACTGAACTGCCAAGTGTTCAAACTATGCTTCAGAGAACACAGCCCTGATGGTCTGGTCACATTGTTCAAATGCAAAATGTACACTTGCCAAAAAGAATATTTTATGGAGAACTTGCATGGGGCAGGAGATCACATGGTGGCCAGAAGAAACAATACAAGGATACTCTCAAGGTCTCTCTCAAGAACTTTGTATTTGACTGTGTAACATGGGAAACACTGGCACAGGACCACTCAGCCCACATAAGAAAAGGTGCTGTGCTCTTTTAACAAAGTAGAATTGAGACAGCACAAAATAAACGCAGAATGTGCAAATTTGGGATATCCCCCTCAAATACTCACACAGACTATCTGTGCTCAACCTGTAGAAGAGCATTCCAAACTCGTTTTGGTCTGATCAGCCAGTCGGACAAATTGAATTTCATTTTACAATGGTGATTTCATTTTGGTCCTCTTCAAAGATGAAGGACAATAACCAACCAGATATGTACATATAGATATAGATATATAAATATATATACACACACACGTATATTCCCTCCAACTATCTTAATACTGAGAAAGGTTTCATGAGTTACAAATATCATCTCTCCATGTAGGAATGTAAATAGTTCAACTTTCATGAGTCCCTTATGGTTTCTCTTTCCTGTTTACCTTGCTATGCTTCTCTTGATTCTTGTATTTGAAAGTCAAATTTTCTATTCAGTTCTGGTCTTTTCAACAAAAATGTTTGGAAGTCCTCTATTTCAATGAAGTTCCACTTTTTTTCCCCGAAATATTATACTCAGTTTTGCTAGGTAGGTGATTCTTGTTTTAATCTTATCTCCTTTGACCTCTGGAATATCATATTTCAAGCCCTTCAATCCCTTATTGTAGAAGCTACTGAATCTTGTGTTATCCTCATTGTGTTTCCACAGTACTTGAATTGTTTCTTTCTGACTGCTTATGATATTTTCTCCTTGACCTAGGAACTCTGTAATTTGATTTCAATATTCCTAGGAGTTTTCCTTTTGGGATCTCTTTCATGAGGTGATTGGTGAATGCTTTCCATTTCTATTTTACTCTCTGGTTCTAGAATATCATGGCAGTTTTTCTTGAAAATTCCTTGAAAGATGATGTCTAGGCTCTTTTTTTGATCATGGTTTTCATGTAGTCCAATAATTTTTAAATTATCTCTCCTGGATCCATTTTCCAAGTCAGTTATTTTTCCAGTGAGATACTTCACACCATCTTCTATATTTTTTTCATTCTTTTGGTTTTGTTTTATTCTTTCTTGACTTCTCAAAATAACATTAGCTTCCATTTGCTCCATTGCAATTTTCTAGGAATTGTTTTCTTCAGTGAACTTCTTTAGAATCTCTTTTTTCATTTGACCCATTCTGTTTCTAAGGCAATCTTCTCCTCATTGGCTTTTTGGACTTCATTTGCTATTTGGGTTAGTCTAATTTTAAAGCTGTTATTTTCTTCAGCATTTTGGATAGTTTCCTTTAGCAAGCTGTTGACTTGTTTTTCATGATTTTCTTGCATCACCCTCATTTCTCTTCCCAATTTTTCCTCTACTTCTCTTACTTGATTTTCAGAATCATTTTTGAGCTCTTCCATGGCCTAAGATAAATTCATATTATTCTTAGAGCCTTTGGGTGCAGGAACTTTGACTTTGTTATCTTCTTCTGACACTATGTTTTGATCTTCCTCATTACCAATGATGTAAAAGAATACCTCTTCCCTGAGAAAGTAGGACTTTATAGTCTGTTTCTTTTTCCCCTGTTTACTTATTTTCCGAGTCAATTACTTGAGTTTTTCACTTTATTATGTGGAGATCTCCAGAAGCAGCCTCCACTTCAGCAGTGGGTGCAGCTATCCTGAAGCTGGGGCCTGGGCTAGGGCTGGGGCAGAATCAAGCTCCCCTTTCATCCAGGTGAGAGACCCTTCCCACTGACCTTTGAAGCTGTCTTTAGCATTTGTGGGTTGAGAAGTCTGGAATTCACAGCAGCCATCTGTGATTCAGTCCCTTAAGGCCTGCTTCTGCTCTGTTCAGGCTGGCAGAATTGTGAATTGTGGTCTGCTCCCTACCCAGTATGATAGACCCTTCCCATCAACCTTCCAGATTGTCTTGGGCTGGCATTTGCTTCAGTCTGTCATTTTGTGACTTCTGCTGCTCTAGAGTTTGTTTAGAGTAATTTAACAGCTTTTTGAGGGGTTTGGGGAGAGAGCTTTAGCTGGTCCCTGCTTCTCCTCTGCCATCTTGGCTCCACCTCCTGTGCATTTGGTTTTAATCATGGCAAACTCTTCATCAATACAGATCAACAACTTGTCAATACCCTAAACTCTTAGGTAGTTGCTTGGGACATTAAAAAGTGAATTGTCTTGCCTAAATGTATAGTATTTCTCTTGGGTAAGAACTGAACTCAGGTCTTTTTGATTCTTTATCCACTATCTCTTTCCACTGTGCCACGCTACTTTTTAATTTATTTTCTGAAGATGGGTAAACAGATGATGGCCCACTGAATTCATTGGTATAGACAACTGATAGATTGGCATCATCTTGGCAGCTTAGAGTTTTAGGGAGTTGCCTAGTAGAGTTTCTTAAACTTTTTCCACTCAAGACCCTTCAGTGCTTCTTAAACTGTAGTCATTGACCCTATATGGGGTCTAGTCAAGTGTGTGTCAGAGGTGCAGCACATTTATAAAATAATTTTTAAAAATTACATCAAACTTAATGTGATATTTAAGCATATCATCATCCTTTGTTTAAAAAAATCACAAGTAACTAACAATTTATTTTTATCACAAGTCAAGGTACTTCTAGCTGCTTGTCAGTCAGGCAATAAACATTTATTAAGTGCCTACTATATGCCACAAACTGTATTAATCACTGGAAGTACAATAAGAGACAGAAGACAGTCCCTGCCCTCAAATTTTTCAATCTCTAATAGGGAAGACAACAAGCAGATTGATATGTATGAACAAGCTGGGGAGGTGGAGCCAAGATGGCTGAGTAAAGGCAGGGACATGCCTGAGACCTTCCCCAAACCTCTCTAAATACATTTTTTAAATTACTGTAAACAAGTTCTAGGGTAGCAGAACCCTCAAAAAACAGATTAAAACAAATTTACAGCTCAAAAACAATTTGGAAGGTCAGAAGGAAAGCTCTGTTGCATCAGGATGAGAGAGGAGTGAAGTCCAGCACAGACCAGGCCCCAGCAAATCTGGAGCAAGCCTCAGGACAACTGAATCACGGGCAATGATGGCAGTCTACAGACCTCTCAGAATACAGATGCCAAAAACAACTTGAAAGGTTGACAGGAAAGATCTGTCACACCTGCGTTATAGTGGAGTGCAATCCACACAGGCCCACCAGCACAACCCTGGTCCCAGCAAACCAGAAGCAGGCCTTGGGAGCCACTGAATCAGCAGTGGCAGTGGTTCCTTCTGGTGCTCTCAGCCCACAGATGGTAAGGAGGTCAAATAGTTTGTCATAAGGAGATTACAGGGCTCTTTTTGCTAGTATTGAAGCATGGCTCTCTTGCTTTGCTGTATTTAGATCCCAGTCACAGTCCTGGGCAGCAGTCCTAAGACAAGGAAGAGCACTAACATGGCAGAGCTTATGGCAGCAGTGGAGTGGGGAACCCCCTCACAGTGTCAAGGCAGAAAAGAATGCTTGTGGTAACTTACATACCAGAGCACAGGCCAGGAGAGGAGTAAACACCTCTACTTAGATTGAACCATCTTGGAAGATCTGAAAACTTAGAGGTCCCTAGAAGTATCTCTGAAAATAGCTGCACAAAACCCCTGAACCTTGGGATAGTGCATTCTTTACCCTGGAAGCAGAGTCCTACTTAACAAAAAATTAAAAATCAACTAATAAGCTGGGAAAAGGAGAAAAACAAAACAAAACTCCGACTATGGAAAGTTTTTGTGGTGACAAGGAAGATCAAAACACACTCAGAAGAAGACAACAAAGTCAATGCTCCTCCATCCAAAGCCTCCAAGAAAAATATGAATTGATCTCAGGCCAAGGAAGGGCTAAAAAAGATTTTGAAAATCAAGTAAGGGAGGTAGAGGAAAAAATAGGATGAGAAATTTGAGTGATGCAAGAAAATCATGAAAAACTAGTAAATAGCTTTTCAAAGGCAACACACAAAAAATATTGCAGAAAATAACACCTTATAAAACATACCAGGCCAAATGGTAAAAGAGGTCCAAAAAACTAATGAGGAGAAGAATGCCTTAAAAAGGAAGAACTGACCAAATGGAAAAGTAGTTCCAAAAGCTCACTGAAGAAAAAAGTTCCTTGAAAATTAGAATGGAGCAAATGGAAACTAATGACTTTATGAGGAATCAAGAAATAATAAAACAAAACCAAAAGAATGAAAAAATAGATGATAATATGAAATATTTCATTGGAAAAACAATTTGCCTGGAAAATAGATCCAAGAGAGATCATTTAAAAATTGTTAGACTATCTGAAAGCCATGATCAGAAAAAGAGCCTCAATATCATCTCTCAAGAAATTATCAAGGAAACTGCCCTTATATTCTAGAACCAGAGGGAAAAACAGTATCAGTGGAAAGAATCTTCTGATCACCTCCTGAAAGAGATCCCAAAATGAAAATTGCCAGAAATATTATTGTCAAATAAGACAGAGCCCCCAGGTCAAATAAAAAGTATTGCCATCAGTCAGAAAGAAACTATTCAAATACCATGAAGTCACATCAAGATCACACAAGATTTAGCAGCTTCCACATTAAAGGATTGGAGGGCCTAGAATATGATATTCTGAGGGCAAAAGAGATGGGGTTGCAGTCAAAAATCAATGACCAACAAACAGCAACACCATAACTACATATAATCCTTCAGGGGGGAAAATGTGTGTGTTCATCTTTTGTTGCTGAAGAAGACCATGCCATCAGAGAAATGATGACATGACTTGCACTTGATTTTGTTGTTTTTTTTTTTTTTTGAGTGAGGGAGGACTATGCAGGACATGAGCCTCACTTCTCCTCCAGAGCCATCTGAATTCAGTGACCAGATATTCATCAGGATGACTGGAGATGACCCAAGATGAGCCAATTGGGGTTAAGTGACTTGCCCAAGGTCACACAGCTAGTGAGTTTCAAGTGTTTGTGCTGAGATTTGAACTCAGGTCCTCCTGACTCCTACACTGGTGCTCTATCCACTGCACCACCTAGCTGCCCCAGGGGGAAATGAAGAGTCAATGAAACAGGGGACTTTCAAACATTCTTCATGAAAAAAAAAAACTGAGTTGAATAGAAAATTTGACTTTAAATTCAAGAGATACACAAAAAGGTAAACATGAAAGAGAAATCAGGGAATTCAATAAGGCCAAATGGTTTACATTCCTACGTGGGAAGATGATACTTGCAACAAGATGGAAGAAATCAATCTCTTCCACTGTGGCCCATTTGTTATTGTTATAATTTTCAGGATCAAAGTGCCCTCCCCAGGATATTTTGATGTTAACCTCCCTCCTCTCACTTAGGATTTGAGATCTTTGAGGGCAAAGACTGTCTTTAACTTTGGATCTGGATCACATTACTAAACATGATGATTGGTTCTTGTTCAGCCATTTTTTAATGTGTCTGATTCTGTGACTCCATTTAGGATTCTCTTCCAAAGATACTAGAGAGGTTTGTCATTTCCTTCTCCAGTTCATCTTACAGATGATGGACTGAGGCAAACAAGATTAAGTGACTTGCTCAGTCACAATGCTAGTAAGTATTTGAGGACAGATTTGAACTCAAGAAGATAAACCTTTCTATCTCCAAGCCTGGCACCGTATCCATTGTGCCTATAGCACTGTGTGTTAGCTGCCTCAACAGGCTTAACACATAGTGAACATTTAATAAATTCTTTTCATTCATTCATCCATTCTTCTATCCATTAATGAGTTCATTGTTAATATGTCTAGTGTTTGATAGTTATATCAAGCTGTCTTCTAACTAGTGTCACCTTGAAAAGACAGGAATTGCTTATTACTTAGTCTTTGAATCTCCAGTTACTAGCATAGAGCATTGCACATAGTAGGTGATTAATCAATGTTTGCTGAACTGAATTGAGAATCCCAGGATAGAAGAAATTGTTGATAGTGAGGAGGAAAGAAAGTAGCAGAAGGGAACCACCTCACACTTCAGTACAGGACTCGTTTTGACTGTGGAAGTCTTTGGTTTGACTATTTATAAGCCTTCTTACCCACAAGTCCACAAGAAGGATTGAAGCCACCTCATCTGGGAGATAGAACATTAGATTTGATGGTAGGGTTTCAAAATCACCTCTCTGACACTTGCTTATTGTGTGATCTTGGACAAGTGTCTTCATCCCTTTGAGTCTCAATTTCTTTATCCATAAGGTGGAGATAAGATTTGTTCTAATTACCTTATGAGGTTATGAGGAAAGCTTTTTTTTTTTAAAATAAGCTTCATACTATAGAAATTTGTGTTTCTTACATACCTATACATGCATACACAAATGTGCACACACACACTTTCTTCCTGTTTACTTGCATTTATCCTATATATAATTTGAATGGCACATGATTATTTACATGTTATCTCCTCCATTAGAATATGGGCTCTTTCAGAGGAGGGACCCTTTTTTCTGTTCCTTTTTATGCATCATCAATGTTTTACATAGTCCCTTACACCTAGTTATATAGTACATATTATTGATTAAACGTGTGCACATATGTGTCAGGTTAAATGAATGCTTATATGCAAATATGTATCAGCCTATCTAGTTGAGGCATGTATGTATGTATGTATGCATGTATGTATGTGTGTATGTGTGGGTGTGTATGTGTGTGTGTATGTGTGTGTGTGTGTGTGTGTATTCTACTCCACAGCCAGGATAGTATATTGTTTGTGCCATATTTCAAATTGATCAAGATTTGCTAAGTAAAAAAAAATCCTGCAGAGAATTATTTTGTAATATGAAGAACCCTTTAAAGCAAACAGTACCTTCGAATTTAGAGACCCTGTGAGTACTAGCTTCATATACTGCATTTGCTTAAAGCAAGGCACACCTCATTCTCTATTTTTGTTAGATGCATTAAATTCACTATGTTTTTGTTAGGTCTACAAACTAAGGAATTATACTTTCTTTATTGTATCTAGAATATAAAGTTAAGGTTTTAAGAGTGTGTGATCCATTTTCTTGTCTTTCCCACTCTCATTCTATTTCAAATGACAGGGGGATAAGAACTTGATTTTTCTGCCCCTACACGCACACACACACACACACACACACACACACACACACACACACGCACACACACACACACACACACACACACACACACACACACGAGATTGTTTTTATCTAATTGTTTGCCTTATTTTTTCTCCATGATCAGGAAGAGCATGTAACTTTTGTCAAATAAAATGGTCACAGATACATAATAGTGACAATTTCATTATGAAAAACCATTTTGCTGACAAATAACAGGTGGAGGGGAAATTACAAGGGTTTATTGTTGCACAGAATGGGAGTCAGTCACCAATTCCTGCACCCCTAGAGGAGAAAAGATGTTGATGTGACAAGAACGTTATGTACTAGTTGCCAACCCTCTGTGCAAAAGTGGAATTGGAGTACTATATGGAAATTATCCCTATTTATCATCAGATGAGAGTGGCTTTTCTACAAATCTCACATTGCCCTTTAATATACATTAAAGTTTTACTGCTGTTTTTTAGTCATTTCAATTTTCTCAAACTCTTTGTGACCCCATGTGACGTTTTTTTGGAAAAGATACTGGGAAACTGGAAGCGGAAATTATTAAAATATTTCCTTTTCATTTTCTCTAAACTTATAACTTATTTTTTCGAAGAGATTAAGAGTTTTTTTATTGACCCTTTGAACTGAATTTATTTATCAGCTTATTAATTCAACATCAATTGGCTATTATAGATAGTTCTCATATTATTTTTTAAAATGACAATGTAAAGTCACTGAAATCAGGACTCTGATACTATTGATGAAGAGACAAGATAAATATTTATAAAATTGGAGAAAAATGAGAGGCAGTCTGGACACGTGGGAGAGAACACTGGACTAGGACAGAGGAGGTCCGATAAGAGGTCATAATTCAAGTTTTCCTCTCTGAGTCTCATTTCTCCTATTTATTAAACTAGAAGATTGCAGTAAAATCATCTACAAGGCCGCTTCCACTCTAATATTCTGTAATTCTGTGACTTATAAATCACAATTCAGTGACTCAGTGTAGTGTGAACATCCTCAATATGTTTCACTTAAAGCAAACTCAGCACATATACAGCCCAATATACAGGGTATTCTTAAAGTTTTAGTGTGTTTAATTTAAAACTTTAATTGGCTTAAATGTGCATACACCCTATAAACAAATCAAGAGGTAAATTAAGGGCTGACTTCACTTTATAAATGATCGGATTCCTTTAAATTGAAAATATTCTCTTTATATATATATTTTATATAGTATTATATTATGTTATGTTATGCTTTTATATTATGCTATACCACATCAACTATATTATATTTAAATGGTCTTAATGAAGTAAAATATAAGATTCTTAAGGACACAATTTTCATTTTTTGTCCTGGATACACCAATTTGTATCAGGGTACTTGGTACATAACAAAAGCATTACCTTATTCAGTACTTGTTGAAGTGAGCTAAACTCTTTCCTGGACTAAATTGTGCTGTAACTCTCATTATACAGCAAGTATATTAAATATGCTTCAACTTGCTATCATTTGATTTTTAATTAATAACTCATCCTGGAGTCAAGGAGCTCTTCAGTTTGCCATTTAGAGCCCTTCAGAATCTAGCTGCAACATCTTTCTTCATTGATTATGTATTACACACACACACACGCACACACACACACACACACACACACACACACACCATTCAACCTATATTAACCTATTTGATGTTCTCTGTGGATTACATTTCATCTTTCCCTTCCATGCTTTTGAGCAGAGCTTTTCCCAGTGACTATAATGACCTCCTTTCTCACTACCATCTCTTAGAATCCTTAGCTCAAGGGCCAAGTCCTAGAAAAATTCTTTCTTGATTCATCCAGTTACTTCTTTGCCCCCTGAAATTACTTTGAAATTATTTTGCATTCACTTATCTGTGTAAATGATGTTTTCCTCCAGTACAAGGTGAGTTCTGGGAAGACTAGGACTATTCCATTGTTGTCTTTGTTTCCCCACTGCCTAGTATAGTGCTGATACAGAGTCAAAACTTAATAAATGCTATTATTTTGTGTGTTTTGTACAAAAACTTTTAGGGGGAGGTTGGGTAGAGGAATCATGTTTCTCATGTAAAGTTAAGTGTGTTTGTATGCATAATCATTGGATCTGAAGTCAGAATACTGTGTTGCAATATGAGTGCTTCATCTTGGGCCAGTTGACTTGAGTCTTAGTTTCCTCTCTCTCTCTCTGTTTCTCTCTTTCTCTTTCTCTGTATGTCTCTCTCTCATGTGAATGGGTCGAGAAAGGAAAAGATGGCATTCTAAGGCAATTTTGATGGAGAAAAGAGGGAAATGATCTTATGTACACAAATATTTTTAGCTTGTTTTTGCATCAAAGAACTGAAAACAAAATGAATGCTCATCAACTGACATACGATTGTGCCAAAATAATGAAATATTATTATGCCATAAGAAATTACAAAATTACTTATTAAGAAAAACTTTTTTCATAAATTGTTATAATATCATGGTCTAACTACATTCTAGTTAAGTATTTTGTTTATAGATTCTAGTATATTACTCCATTAGGTAAACAGATTCAACTAGCCATTTAGAATAATAGGAAACAAATAAATATAATCTAGTGGTTCTTTTGAGAGTATATTCTGTCTCCCTTAGGTTCACAATTTCTTATTAGCTTTGTTACTTCTTCATAACAAGATTTTGTTTCCACATCTGCAATGCCAGTATTCTAGATATTTGTCTCAATTCAAGAGGGTGCTTCTTATAAGACTTGATACAAGATAATTACATAACTTTATTCAACTTGAGTATCTGATTTGCAAGTTCCAATATTTTATTACATTAGCTAGAAATAGATTAATCTTGCTACTTAGAGGCTCATCAAACAAATTACAATAATTACATCGGTCTGTTTAGAATGTATGTCTCCTTTGTTGAGCTCAGAATTTCTATTTCACTAATCTTAATAATCCTAACTTTAATACAAGATTGTTCCTGAGTATGTAGTAGCACAGTTACTCTCATCAATAAAATATCACAAGACATTCTTTTGAGGAACTTAGTGAAATATCAGGGCCTAACTATATTTAACTTAAATATCTCATTTGTAGTTTCCAATATTTTTCTGCTTATGAATCCTTCTAGCTATGTAATTTTTAAAATTGGTACCATATTGAAGTTCATTTGACAATATATTCTCTTCTTCTCATTTGTTGTTAGCTTTCTAATTTCTTATTAGTTTCCTAATTTCCTAATAAAAATATTGGGTTTCTACATTTGGAGCACAAGTATTCTAACTATTTTCTCAATTCAATATTAAAAGGAATTTTCTTCTGGGGCTTGCCAGGCCCAGACTAGAACATAGTCCTTGGTGAAATATAAGACTATACCTTAAAGCCAAAGAAACCAAACAAACTGGAACAATCAAGTTGGCACATTTACATTTAAATGCATCATAGTCTATGTTCCTGGCTTCTAGTGAGATATCTAACATACTATCTTGCTTGATTCTACATAAGTATTTTGTTAGCAGTTTCCTACATTTCAAGATTCGTGTAGATAGGATTCTAATGTCATTGGAGTAATTAAGTTGGTCTCTTTACAAAGTATCGTCCTTGGGTTGTGCCCATGGCTACTAATCTAACTTTCTTATAGTAATTGTGGGTTCTTCCTTTTGAGTGTCTAGTCTATCTTTTTGTATCTCTATGACTTCAAGAGCAGTTCTCTTGAGGGATTTGTTGCAATGGCAGTATCTAATGATATTCAACATATGCTTCTACTTATGTTTTCATGTTTATCACTGATTTGGGTAGAAATCTATCTCATCTTGCTCTTTAGAGTGATATAAAATAAACTGATACATTCTAGAAGTTCATTCCCTCTTCCTTATGCACATGATTCTTATCAATTTGTAGCATTCAAATAGCTATGTTATGTTTCTATTTCTTGGACTTAACTATTCTGTATATTAGTTTTCTTAGATGATTTTGTATGATATTTCTATATAATTCTATTCTTCTTTAAAATTTATTGTATTTTTAATTTATTGAATAATATTAAGTCTTTCCATAACATAACAATAAAAAGATGATTGCACAACAAATTGTAAATCCATATGTACAATTTGTTTTTCCTTTTAAATATATAATAAAGTTGTCATTCAAATTTCCTTTCCCCCTCATTTTCTTCCCCCAACATAAAGATGGCTGCCATTAGACATAAATGTGTGTGTGTTCGTGTTTATGTATATGAAATCATTCTATACATAATTCTAATTATCTCTACTTTCTCTGGATGCAGATAGCAATTTCCTTCATATGTCCTTTGGAATTAAATTGGTATTTATAATAGTCAAAATGACTTACTTGCTCAAAGTCATTCTTAAGATAATAGTTTTTACTGTATGCAATGTTCTCTTGGTTCTCCTCATTTCACTCTTCATTATTTTGCGCAAGCCTATCCATGTTTTTCTAAGATCATTGAGCTCATCATTTCTTATCACACAGTAGAATTCCATCACAACCATATAACACAACTTGTTCAGCTATTTCCCAGTTGATGGGCATTCTCACAATTTCCAGTTCTTTGACACCACAGAGAAAGCAGCTATAAATATTTTAGAACACAGAAGTTCTTTTCCTCTTTCCTTAATCAACTCTGGAAACATATCTAGTAGTGGTATTGGTAAGTCAAAGGGTATAGACAATTTACTAACTCTTTGGAATCATAATTATAATAGAAAACATTCACATGGTACTTTAAAGTTTGCCAAGTTCTTTAATCTCACAATAGCCCGAGGACTATCATTATTCCCATTTTATAGAAGTGGAAATTGAAACAAAAAGGACTGTTATTATACTGCTGTCACACAAGGAGTAAGCAGCTGAGGCAGGAGTTGAACTCAGATCTTCTTGACTGCAGGTTCAGCACTCTATTTACTATATCACCTAGATAGCTACTTTTGGTATTCTCTCTTCAGGTTTTATGTTTTGTTCCAATAGCTACAAATAGATTCATTAACCTATTTAGAGTCATACCAGGTTAAATGATAAATCGAGTTACCCTATTCACAATAATTTATGTCAATGATTTTTAGTAGCTATCTAACTTCCTAGAAGTAATATCTAATATTCTATTTTCACAGATGTAAGATTAAAAAGAACCTTCTTATTAGACTTAGAGATTGCAAAGTGAGATTGCAAGTTTATTTGATCTTATTTACAGGTTTTAAGAGTTCACTCCATTAGCTAGAAATAGGTTCATTGAATCATTTCGAGCTATACCAAGTAAGAGGATATAATTCAATTGACTTATTTACACTATGTTTTTTCCTAATTTGTGTTCATGATTTCTAGTTAGCTACATAACTTCCTAACAGTAATATTGGTTCCCTTCCACTGAATCTCTAGTATTCTATTTGTATCAATATTGCATCAAGTAAAATGCTCTGAAATTAACTGGTACAATCTCAAACTCTAAATGCAATCCATTTACGTATCTGATTTGTAGGTTTTAGTATATCCCTCTGCCCTACGTTGATTACTATCCATGCATACAGATTTAATATGTGTAGATCTGACTGGGTGACATCCAGTAATATGATTTGTATTCATTAGGGACTCACCAGAGTACGTTTTGTACACTTGGTGCCTGCTGTTTGAATAATCTTTTAACTAAGTACATTTATCTGAATATTCATGGTCACTTAGAAGGCAGACTACTTTCACAGACTCAGCTAATCATTTAATTCTTGTGACCTACAATTTTTCATATTATCATTCTGTTTAGTGGCCATGCTTTCATTATTTTCCTCTTTGTGTTCTAACATAGCTTTATGAAATATTCAGCAAAATATTAGCAAGTAGAATAGACACCGAAAGGGGGAAAATCTTTCTTTGTGAATAGGTAGAAGTTATGTCAGCAGTGAAAGGATCATTTGATACCAGAAAAATATTTAATATGATAACATTTAACTTTGTATCTATTTTACATATACCTCTATATGTACTAGTTCACTTCCCTGTCCCTCTCCTCCTACAGATTATGTGAGATCCTTGAGGGAAAGAACTATGCTTTCATCTTTTTATCCTTGACACATGGCACAGTGCTTGGCACATTGTAAGTGCTTAAGAAATGCTTGTTGATTGATTAATTGATAATACATATACTTCAATACTTTTGTAAATCTGTTTCATTGATGAGTATACTCATTCCAATGATATAGACAATAGTGTCTTGTCCCTTAAAACTCCTATCCATCCATATCCTCCATTAATACTCCACAAAATATCCACACCCAATTCAGAGGATCTTTAGTATCTAAAATAATAAAATTATATAATCTTTTCAAAAATCATGGAAAAAATCTTTTTATACAATGCAGCATCCAGTCATAATAAAAAAGAAAACCTTAAAAAATATTTTTTCTCTTTAACCCTTAGAAAAAGAAACTATCTAAAATGCAAAACCAAGATTACACATCATGGAGGACCATTATAAGAATTTCTTTTATAAATAACTATTTTAAGTGTCTGATAATATAAATTCATTTCGAGATATTATTATTATTGTTAGCAATTGCAGTAAAAGAAGAAAAAGAAATGGGAGAGATTAACACCGGAAATGAAGCCAACATACTTTTTGCAGATAACAATATTTTTTTTTCCTTTACCTTTTTGTTCTTTCAGATGAATTTTGGTATTATTTTTTCTAACTCTAGAAAATAACTAACTGGTAGTTTGATTGGTATGGAACTGAATAGTAAATTAATTTAGGTAGAATTGTCATTTTTATTATATTTGCTCAGTCTGTGCATGAGCAACTGATGTTTTTCCATTTACTTAGCTCTGACTTTATTTGTGCAAAACATGTTTTGTAATCGTGTTCATGTAATCCCTGGGTTTGTTTTAGCAGGTACTATCCTCTTTTTTCTGTTCTTCTTTGTATATAGGATTGTTCATTTAATTTGTTATGTATTAGGTTAAGAAATTTTAAAAAAGAAAATTTGAAAGAAAAAGAAGTATCAAAGCCAAATTTGATGAAAATATGATCTGCCAATAGTCTAACCTTTGTCATTAATTTTCTGTAGCAGGACATATTTGCATATTGCATTTCTCACTTGCCTGAAAGGTGAGAGGAACAGAAAATACTACTCTAGTTTGGTTTTTTGTTGGTTAGTTTTGAAAAAATTAATTGACTTAGTAAAGCTCTCCTATGAACATATTAAGATTATGCAAGATTCTTTGACAAATGTGATCACCAAGTCAAGTGTTCAATAATCCTGATTAGCTTTATCAAGGAAGAAACAAAACAGGTGGCCAAAGGTGGCCATCACAAGGAAAAAATAAGACAGAATGAGGAATGATCACCAAAAGTGACCATCACATTAACATATTTAACATAAAAAAAAATGTTCTGTATGCAATCCAATTAGAAAAGGTATTCTGAAACGACTGCTACTTCAGATTTTTCTGCTAACTGATGACATTGTACTGACTGCATCAAGACTCAGAATGCTACAAAGTCTCCTCTAAGAAATCCATAAGCACTGAACATCAGCCTAACAAGCCATACTAGAAACAATGACTGGATGAAGAATATCTATTGCATAGACAAGTGCTTCACAAACTTTTTGGTCTCAAGATCCTTTTGTGCTCTAAAAACAAAATTATTGGAGTCCCTTGATCAAGAGGGTTTTGTTTATTTGGTTTGTATCTACTCATATTTACTTTGTTAGAAATTAAAAGGTCTTTACATTATTATAAAAATAGTTTTTAGTCTCAAAGTACCTTTTAAAGGATCACAAGAACCCTTGGGGTTTCCTAGACCACACTTTTAGAACCACTAGCCTATAGTATTTGATTTTATGAACAGTTCTTTTGGTTGGTTCATTGGCATCTTGAACAGTCACTACAAATAGTTAACAGTTTTTAAAAGTTTGTGACATTGATTTTTCTAATGCTATATACCTACAGAAAAATCAAACATCAGTTTTCAAAGATTTAGAATTGTAATTAACCAAAAAATTAACTTAGAGGGATAAAGTGTAAAGTACACTAAATCTTATTAATAATCATGACTTGTGGGGAAGTGAAGGCAAGATGGTGCAGGGATAGGAAGTACTGCAGAGAGCTCTGCTTCATCACCTCTTCTAAACAGATCTATAAAATGCACCAGATTTGATCTTGATAGGAAAATTCAGAATAAGTAACAATGAGTCATTTGTCCAACACAACTCACCATAGGATGTTAATTAATAATTTATAGGATGTCAGAGTAGTGGTACATCTCAGACACAGGAGGGAAGCATGCCCAGGAAATGCTGTATGTCCAGAGTAAGAGGAGATCCTAGATCTGTACCACGGAATCCCCAAACCCATATTAAGTCACTATTAAAATCACAGGTGTAAACTGGAAACTTTGTCACCCACTAACCAATTCTGGGTCACAAATCCAGGACTGAGAAGAGGATTTACATAAAGGGATGGTGTTCCTAGATAGGAAAGCCTTGAGTGGTGGTATACTAAGAAAGAAGGAAGTTCAGAACTGGCAGCAGCAATAGCAGTGCTGGTAGTATGGCTCAGTTTTCAAGCTAGAACAGGTTTCACTTCCTGCTTCTAGCCCAACCTGCAGAAGATAACCAAGGTAGAAATCCCAGACCTAAGTGAAGTTTGCAATTCTGCCACTCTGAACCAATAAAGCTTTTTAGCTGCCTGATAGGGACAGGGACCAGCAACAGTATATACTTTTACAAACCCACACCCATAAAATTGAAGAGCTCAGATCAGGGGAACAGTGATAAAATTTTGCCCTAGTTCAGAACACTTTGAGAGCATTGAAAGTGGGCAATTCTCCAATCTGTCTCTGACTTCCAAAACAACACAACACTCAATAGCCCATGAAAACAGCAACAGGACCACCCTTCCTTCTAGATTTGTGACAGAAGCCAGGCCTAACATGAGGTCTGAAGTAAGGAAGTAGACTGGAAGAATAGGAAAAACTGTATGATGAGTTATTATGGTGGGAAAGATGTTTAAAACATAAAGGTAGAAGAGAATGAATCTAAAACGTCTACAAGCAGTGCTTCAAAGAACACAGAATGGGCCTGAACTGAATCATAATTCCTGGAATAGATAAAGTGACAGCTTTTTAAAAAAGTTTTAAATGTATTCATAAATGAAACAAAGGCACCTGAGGAAAAAAGTGAAAAAGAAGTGAGACCTTTGAAAAAGAGAATTTAAAAGGAATTTTATAGCTTTGCCTGAGAGGTTGAAGACCTTGCCCAAGCAAAAAAAAAAACAAACTTCCTGAAAATTGAAATGGAACTAATAGAAGCTAATGATTTCATATAAAAACAAGAACAATTAAAACAAAATCAAATGACTGAAAAAAGAGAAGAAAATATAAGGTGTCCCATAGTAAAAACAACTGACCTTGGAAAAGATTCAGGAGGGAAAAAAATTAAGAATCATTAAAATGAATACCATAACCAACAAATAAATCAACAGAAAGACAAACAAATAAATGGATGAATGAATAAAGAGATGCATGAATTCAAAAATGAACAAATAAAGAAATAAAAAAGAAAAGCAGAAAATGGGGAAATTTTTATAGTAAATTTCCCTGATAAAGGTCTCATTTTTCTTATTTTATTAATTAATTTCTTTTTAGTTTTCAACATTCACTCCCACAAGATTATGAGTTTCAAAATTTCCCCATTTTTACCATTCCTCCATCTCAAGATGGTGTGCATTCTAATTCTCCCTCCCCTTAATCTGTCCTCCCTTCTATCATCCCCTCACCCCCCAGCTCTCATTTCTTTCCCTTATATTTTCCTTTAGGACAAGAATACTTCTATATTCCATTGCCTATATGTCTTATTTCTCAATTGCATGAAAAAATGATTTTAACATACTTTTTTAAAACTTTGATTCAATATTCTCTCTTTTCCTCCCTCCCCACCCACCCTCACTGGGAATGCAAACAATTCAATTTGATGTAGGTTATACAGGTGTAGTCATGCAAAACTCTTTCATAATAACCAGGTTGTGAAAGAGTAACTATATTTCCTTCCATCCTGTCCTGACCTCCGTTTATTCTATTCCCTCCTGTCCTTCCTTAAAAGTGTTTGCTCCTAATTGTTACCCTTCTCCTATTTCCCTTTCCTTCTGTCATTGCAACCCTCTCATCCCCTTCCCCTCAATTTTCCTGTAGGGTAAGACAGATTTTCATAACTCAGTTGAGTATGTTATTCCCTCCCTAAGCCAAATCCAATGAGAGTAAGGTTCACTTCATTCCCTCTCATCTCCCCCCTCTATCCCTCCGTTATAAAAAGCTTTTTCTTGCCTCCTTTATGTGAGATAATTTACTCCATTCTACCTCTCCCTTTCTCCTCCCAGTATATTCCTCTCTCACCTCTTAATTTTATTTTTCAAATGTCATCCCTTCATATTCAATTCACCCTGGGACCTCTGTTATGTGTATATATGTGTGTGTGTTTGTATGTATGTATATGTGTGTGTAAAGATATATGTATGCATGTATGTGGTATGTGTGTTTGTGGTGTGTGTATAAATTCCCTCCAACTACCCTAATACTGAGAAATGTCTCATGAGTTACAAATATCATCTTTCAATGTAGGAATCTAAACAGTTCAAATTTAATAAGCCCCTTATGATTTCTCTTTCCTGTTTATCTTCTCTTGAAATTTGTATTTGAAAGTCAAATTTTCTATTCAGCTCTAGTCTTTCATCAAGAATACTTGAATGTTTTCTATGTCATTAAAGGTCCATTTTTCCCCTGAAGGATTATACCCCGTTTCTTTGGGTAGTTGATTCTTGGTTCTAACCCTAGTTCTTTTGACCTCTGGAAAATCATATTCCAAGCCCTTTGATCCCCTAATGTAGAAGCTGCTAAATCTTTTCTTACCCTGATTGTGTTTCCACAATTCTTGAATTGTTTCTTTCTTGCTACTTGCAATATTTTCTCCTTGACCTGGGAACTCTGGAATTTGACTACAATATTCCTAGGAGTTTCCCTTGTGAGATTTCTTTCAGGAGGTGATTGGTAGATTCTTTCAATATTTATTTTACTCTGTGCTAGAGTATCTGGGCAGTTTTCTTTGATAATTTCTTGAAAGATGATGTCTAGGCTCTTTTTTTTTGTCATGGCTTTCAGGTAGCTCAACGACTTTTAAATTATCTCTCCTGCATCTATTTTCCAGGGCAATTGCTTTTCCAATGAGATATATCACAGTCTTCTATTTTTTCATTCTTTTGGTTTTGTTTTATCATTTCTTGATTTCTCATAAAGTCATTACCTTCCATTTGCTCCATTCTAAAATTTTTTAGGAAAGATATTCACACTTAATTTACAAAAAATAAATTATTTCAGCATGTTGCTAGAATATTAGGGATCAGGAATCAAGAGAATGAGGCCAGAGACAGATTGGTGAACATCTGTAATGGGAATTTAAAATCTTCCCAGCCCATTGATAGGCCTCAGGTGGGGCTGTTGAGGGAGGCTAGATTAGGGGAGGTTTGTTTCCTATGAAGGCCCACATCCTTTGCTGATTGCTAATGAGGCACTGGCTCACAAGGGGTCATGACCTTTGGCTTTGAAAAGAGCATATATATATATATACTCTGAGGGGAGGTTTTGCTTTGGGGCTTAGTTTTGGAAGGATGTTTGTATGCCAGATGAGACTCTGGGAAGCTGCTAAGCAGCCTCCCACCTTTGAAAACCCAGATGTTGGTGTTTCCCTCTTGGGCAGCTATGTATATATGTATGTAATGGTCAGACAATTGGAAGTCTGTCTGTTGGTCCCTGTATGTTGAATGTAATTTAAGTGATTGTTTACCCCTCAGAAGTTGACTTTCCTTTTATAAATGGAGACCTAAGAACCTGTGATACCAGGCCCCCTGTATATGTTGGGATGTTTACTGATACAATATCATACAAGAGAGTGGGGACATCTGTAAATCCTTTGTTACTTGGGAGGGCTCATCTATTTTTCAAAGCTGTTACATGCAGAACATGTTTAGCCAATGGACTTCGCATCTGATGCTCTTGTATTCCATTTTCTTCCATTTCTAGCAGAACGGTATGATTTATTTTTTCAGAAGTTATATCGTTTTATAGCAATTCTCTTTCATGAAGATAAAAAATAACTTTTCACTTTTCTTGCCATTTGGATTCTATTTAAAAAGTTATTTATCTTCCATTTATAATCTATATTTTACTTTTAGCTTCCCTTATTTCTATTATTGAACTTCTGAGCAATTAAAGAATTAATGTCTTTTCCTGATTCTTTAGATGCCCAAGAATTTTGAAAATTTTTCCTTTTCACTGGATGTTCTGAGTCATGACTCTTCTTTGCCTTGCTTAATAACTCATCTCTGGACTTCCTAAGTTGTTCTTCTCAGAAGCTCTTGCACATCTCTTTCCTTCCCCATTCTCCCACATTCTCTCTTCCCCACCATGGAGTAAGCTCAGGTATCCAAGCCTCCACATAAGGAGAAGAGGTCAGCTCACATATCCCCACATTTGCACCTGGCTGCACTACTTTGGAACTTTTCATGGACTCTGCCACCATGTCCCAGTGTCTGCTCTTTTGCCCCAAATCTTTTCCTTTGGTGTGTTGCCTTCCCCTTGAAAGTGTAAACTCCATGGGGACAGGACAGTCTTTATTCTTTTTTGTTTGAATTTCCAGATTTTAACACAGTGCATGGCACATAAAGGTCCTTAACAAATACCTATTGACCACAGACTACCCAAACATTCTCAACTAATCATATTGCATTTTATTTTGCTTTAAAAGTCGATCATGACCTAGAAATCACTTATATTTATAGACTTCTTACACCTTATTTCCTGCCACTTACTCTGATCTAGTGACACTGGCCTCCTTTTAGACCAGGCTCTGATCACTTTTTCTGACTCTCCAGAATGGCTAGAATTCTCTGCCTTCTCATTTAGGCCTCCTAGGTTTCTTCAGGTCTCAACCAATATCCCATCTTCTACGTTTTCCAGCTCCACTTCACTGAACATCTTCATTCTCTTAATTATATCTCGGTGACCTGTCTATAGCTTGTTTGTACATGACTGTGTGCTTGTTGTCCCCTCTTTTAGACTGTGAGCTCTTTGAGGGCAGACATTACTATTTGTTTCTTTTTGCATGACCCTTACCAAGTACAGTGCCCAGTACAGAGGAGGCACTGGATTGGTTGGCTGGTTGTTATCTTTTGTTCCCTAAGAGGACCAAAATGATATCACTCTGCTAGAGTCAAGTTTCAATGTGTCCAATTATAGCTGATCAGAACAATATGAGCTCTACTATAGGTCAGGCACAAATAGTCTATGTGAACATTTGGCATGGATTTTCTAAGTTTGTGCATCCTGCATTTCCTTTCAGCTGCTTCAATTCTTCTTTGCTCACAGAGCACAGCACCTTCTCTGATGCTTGCATACCATGCTGAGTAGTCCTGTGCCAGTGTCTCCCATGTCACACAATCAATTCCAAAATTCTTCAGAGAGATTTTGAAAGGGCCTTTGCATTGCTTCTTCTGACCACCAGGTGAAAGCTTGCCTCTGTGAGTTCTCCATAAAACAGAGTTTTGGGCAAGCCTTTGTTTTGCATTTGAACAGCATGACCAGCCCATCAGAGTCATGCTCTCTGAAGCAGAGTTTGAATGCTTGGTAGTTCGGTTTTATAAATGACTTCAGTGTCTGCTATCTTATCCTGCCAGCCAATTGTCAGAATCTTCCTGGGATAAGGGTATCTGGGTGCCAGGGGCCATTCCCTTTGGTTCTAGGCTCTCTCCGCAGAATAGGCTTTCATCCCTGCAAGCTAAGCTGAAGTGGGTCCCCATATGTTTGGGAAGAGGTAGACAGGAAGGAAAGTTCCATTCTAAGTTTTAAGGAATCATTTTCTTCAGTGAGCTTTTGGACCTCCTTTTCCATTTAGGCAATTCCACTTTTTAGGGCACTCTTCTCCTCATTGGCTTTTTGGACCTCTTTTGTCATTTGATTTAGTCTATTTCTTAAGGTGTTATTGCCTTCAGCATTTTGGGGGGTCTTCTGTAGCAAACTGTTGACTTGATTTCATTATTTTCTTGCATCACTCTCACTTCTCTTCCCCATTTTTGCTCTACTTCTCTTACTTGATTTTTAAAATCCTTTTTAAGCTCTTCCATGGCCTTCCACCAATTCATATTTTTCTTGGAGGATTAGGATGTTGGAATTTTGACTTTGTGGTCTTTTTCTGGGTGTATGTTTTGATCTTTCTTATCACCAAAGTAAGATTCAATAGTCTGATTCTTTTCCCACTGTTTACTCATTTTCCCAGCCAATTACTTGCCTGTTTAGTTCCTTCTTAAGGTAGGTCTCTGCTTTTAGTGTGGAAGGTATACTGTTTCAAGTTTCAGGGATTTTCAACAGCTGTTTTCATAGATATTTCTAGGGATCTGTGAATTTTCAGTTCTTTCCAAGGTTGTATGATCAAAGAAGAGGTGTTTACTCCTCTTCTGGTCTGTGCTCTGGTCTTTGAGTGAAGACTTCAATTTTTCAAATATCAAGAATTTATTCAAATTCATAAGAATACAAGCCATTCTTCAGCTGATAAATGGTTAAAGGATGTGAACAGGCAGTTTTCAGAAGAAATCAAAGCTGTCTACAATCATATGAAAAATGCTCTAAATCACTATTGATTAGTGAAATGCAAATTCAAACAGTTCTGAGGTACTACCTCATAACTATTAGATTGACTAATATGACAGAAAAGGAAAATGAGAAAATGTAACAGTAAGCACCCCAACATACACTGGGGGGCCTGCTACCACAGGTTCTCTGATCTGGTTCTCTAAAAGGAAAGGTAATCTTTGAGGGGTTAACAATATTTTAATGAAGCACATGTATTATTCAGTTAGTTCAGAGGGAAAAGTCAACACCCTGAACTTCAGAGAAAATACAGAGAAATCAAAAGCCAACAGACATGCTTCCAAAATGTCTGACCATTAGCATACATACATACATCTTTACCAGAGAGGGAACATACGGGTTTGTCAAAGCCAGGGGCCTCCTTAGAAGCTTCCCAGAGTCCTCTTCTGGACAAATAAACACTTCTAGTCAGTAAGTCTCAAAGTAAAACCTCACCCTAAGATTATTTATACACTTTTCAGAGCCAGAGGGCATAACTTTCTGACCCAGTGCCTCAATAGAAAAAGCAAAAGGTACTTGGGACCCTCCTACAAAACACCTCCCCTAATCAAGCTTCCCTCAATAGGCAGGCCCATCAATGGGTGGGGAAGATCCTCCTTAATTACATTCAAATAGAGGCATTATGCTTCTTGGTATAAACAAAGCAGCAAAAGATCCCAATTTGATTGCCATTACAGAAATGTTGGAGGAGATGTGGGAAAACAGGAACACTAAATCACTATTGGTGAAGTTGTGAACTGAGCCACCCATTCTGGAGAGAAATTTGGAACTACATCCAAAGGATTATAAAACTATGCACACATCAAAGAAAAATGCAAAGGACCTATATATACCAAAATATTTAAAACAATTCTTTTTGTGGTGAAAAAGAATTGGAAATTGAGGGTGTGTTCATCAATTAGGGAATGACTGAACAACTTGTAGTATATGATTGGGATAGAATACTATTGTGCTATAAAAATGATGAGCAGGATGCTTTCAGAAAAATCAGAGAAGACATATAAACTGATGCAAGGTGAAGTGAACAAAACTAGGGGACCACTGTACACAGGAAGAGCACCATTGTGTGATGATCAACTATGAATGACAGTAGAGTGATCCAAGACTCATGATAAAAAATGCTATCCACCTCTAGGGGAAAAAAGAAAACAAACAATGCTATCTGACATCACACTGAAGCCCACATTTTCACTTTCCTTATTTTTGTTCTTTTTTGTCTGTGTTTTCTTCTGCAAATATGTGTAACACAGAGACATTTTTTCATGCTTGCACATGTAAAATCTATATCAAATTGATTGCTGTCTCAAGGAGATGAGAGAGAAGGGAGGGAGGGGGAAAATATGAAACTCAATTCAAAAAAATAAATATTAAAAATTTTTGTCTACATATATTGAGAAAAATAAAATATAAATGTAGAAAATATTCTTAAAATTTAAAAAAAATGTATTTGGATAGTTTTATAGACTCTTGGGCATAGTTTCAAATTGTTCTCTAAAAGAGTTGGTCCATCTCCATCAACAATGCATTTCTGTACCTATTTTTACACTTGTTCTGCAGCATTTTTCATTTTCTTTTTCTATCATGTTAGACAATCTGATGGATGCAAGGTGATAACTTCCACGTTGTTTTGATTGGCATTTCTCTAATTATTAGTGATTTGGAGCACTTTTCATCTGACTATTGATATATTTAATTTCTTCTTTTGAAAACTGACTATTCACGTTATTTGACCATTTATCTATTAGAGAAATGCTCACTCTTAGAATTTTGGCTCATTTCCCTATATATTTGAGAAATAAGACCTTTATCAGAGCAACTTTCTATAAAATCTTTCTCAGTTTCTTGTTTTCTTATTATTTTGTCTGTATCAATTTGATATATACAAGACTTTTAAAATCTAATGTAATCAGAATTATCCATTTTATATCCCATGACCCTTTCTGTTTCTTGTTCTTCCATTATCCATAGATCTGACAGGATATTTTTCCCATGTTACCCTAATTTGCTTCTGATTTCAGCCATTACTTCTATATCGCAAACCCATTTTGATTTTTTCTTGTATGAGATGTTGAACTATGCCTAATTTTTGCCGAAGGCTTTCCAGTTTTCCCAGAAGTTTTTTTTGAATAGTGAGTTTTTGCCCCAATCATTTGAATCTTGGGTTTATCAAAAACTAGGTCACTGTAGGTCAGAGAACAAATCATAGAAACAATCAATATTTCATAAAACTTAATGACAACAATAAAACAGCAAACCAAAATTTGTAGGATGCATTCAAAAACAATACTTGGAAATAGAATTTATATCTCTAAATGCTTACATCAGTTTTTTTTTAAAGCAGATCAATGAATTAGGCATGAAATTAACAAAACAAAACCTAGAAAAATAACATATTAAAAATACTCAATAAAACACTAAGATAAAAATGTTGAAAATTTAAGAAAGTATTAATAAGATTGAAAGTTAAAAGAAATAATTGAATTAATAAAGAGTTAATTTTATGAAAATAATAGAGAAGTCACTGGTTAATTTGATTTTTTAAAAAATAGTAGTATCAAAATAAAAGTGATGAATTCAAATTAATGAGAATAAAATTAAAGAATTTATTTGGAGTTATTTTGTCTAATTATATATGTCTATATATTTTATCTAATTATAATAAAACTGATAATAAAATTAAAAGGATGAATAGTTACAAAATATAAATTTCCCAGATAAATAGAAAATAGAATACTTAGATAATCATATCTTCAAAAAATAAATTGAACAAACCATCAACGAGCTCCCATGTAGAATTATCTAGAAGTTTCTCATATGCAATTTTCTGAAATTCTAATTGTCTTCTTAACTTATACTACCTTTTGGCAAAATGTAGCTTCCCTAATTACCTCTTTTAATTAGATCTATTTTTACTTTCAATTTGTCTGAGATCATGATTGCTACTCTTGCCTTTTTACTTCAGCTGAAGCATAATAGATTCTATACCAATTCTTTATTTTACCTCTGTGTGTTTTTCTGTTTTGTGTGTGTCTTTACAAGACAGACAAACAGATAGATAGATAGATAGATAGATAGATAGATAGATAGATAGATAGATAGATAGATAGATAGATAGACAGACAGACAGACAGACAGATAGATATAGATACATACATATATATATGTTTTCTTGTTTTTATTCCATTCTGCTTATCTTTTTCTATTTTATAAGTTAATTCCTCCCTTTCACAATCACAGTTATTTTTCTAACTGTATTTCATTTTATCCTTTTCTCTTCTGTTTATCTTGCTCCACCACTACCCCCATTTTCCCTCCATTATAAAAACTCTTCTTTGTGTTCTTAACAAATATCATTTTTCCTCTTCAGGATTATACTGAGGTTATACTTAGTAGATTATTTTTGGGCTTAATACTAGCTCCTTTTCCTACTGTAATACCATATTCCAACTCCTCCACTCCTTTTTAGTGGTAACTGCTAATTGTGTAAACATAACTGTGGTGCAATGGTATTTGAAAGGCTTCTTTATGTTTTCTCTAGCATTTTCTTCTTCACCTGGGAGCTCTGGAATTTTGGATATAATATTCCTGGGAGTTTTCATTTGGGGATTTCTTTCAAAAGGTAATAGATGGATTCTTTCAATATCCATTTTTCCCTCTGAATCTAAAAAATTGGGAAAGTTTTCCTAGAAAATTTCTTGAAATAAGATGTCAAAGCACCTTTTTTTAAAAAAATGGTTTTCAAATAGTAAAATCATTCTTAAATTAACTCTGCTCCATCTAATTTGTAGGTCAGTTGTTTTTCTGATAAGATATTTCTTTTTTTTGCATTTTTACTTTATTTTTTATGGTATCATTAGCTTTCATCTAACAAATTGTATTTTTTAAGGAATTCTAATCTTTCATGGAGTTTTCTAATTCTTTTATTACTTGGCCAATTCAGATTTTCCCCATAGTTTTATGTCTCTTTTGCCATTTGGCCAATTTTCATTTTTAATGATACATATTTTTCCAGTATTTTTGTGCCTCTTTTTCCAAACTACTAATTCTCTTTTCATAATTTTCTTGCATTACTCTCATTTCTTTTTTCAAGTTTTCCTCTACCTCTTTTTAAAATTTAAAAATTATTTTGACAATTTTTTTGCTCTTTTTTGTATTTTTCTTTAGTTCTTCTTGTAAGTTTTGTTAGGCTTGTGTCCAATCTACATCTTTCTTTGAGAGTTTGCTTGTAGATGTTTTCAAATCAGTGTTTGTGTCTTGAACTTCCTAATAACCACAGAGAATTTTTATGGTCAAGTTCTTTTTTCTTTTTATTTGCTCATTTTTCCAACCTGTTTCTGGATTTTAGAATTTGTTAGAATTGAACTCTACTTACCACTGTGCTTTTGAGGGGTTGCCTCCCTTAAGTTTCAGACTTTTATATCCTGCTGGCCTACAGGGACTACAGCTAGGCCTAGGGACTGATAACTTTTCAGTAGTTCAAAGGTGATGTGATTCAAAGAGAGGTACAGTCATTACCATCTTGGTCTGTTTTCTGATCCTTAACAGAGACCTAGTGACCACAATTCCTCTCTTTCCAGATACTTAAATTTATACCCAAATATGGGCCCAGATCCCTTGCATCCATAAGCACTCCTTTATGCCCTTAACCAGTCTCCTGGAACTAGGTAATAGGCAATGAAATTGCCCAATTGTTCCTGGTCCTAAATGCAATACTAGCAGATGAGTACCCTCTAATTTCTTTCTGACTTGGTCTCCAACTGTTTTAACATCTCTGGTCACTGAGCACTTTCAGTACTACTGTTGCTACTGCTGCTACCACCTCCAAGGCCAACTGGTTTTGGTTCAACCATACTACACTCCTGGTCAGCCTCATTTTCTGTCCTTCTAAGCTATTCTGCACATAGTTACTCACTATGACATTTTTTGGTTATGCCACTTACAATTTGATTTGGCACACTTTTAAAGCTGCATAGGGGGAATGCTGAAGAGTTCAGAAAAAAAGATACTTCATTCTACCATCTTGACTCGGTCCCATGGACATCATATTTCAAGAAATTGTAAAAGAAAACTCTCCCATGTCTCTTAGAACCAGAGGGTAAAATTAAAGTAAAAAGAACATACCAGTCACCTTTTGAAAGAGACCCCAAAATGAAAACTCTCAGGACCATGATAACCAAATATTGGATTTCCCAGATCAAAACAAAACAAAACAAAACAAAACAAACAAACACAAAAACTACTGCAAGCAACCACAAATAAAGAATTCAAGTACTAAGGAACTACATTCATTAACACACATGATTTAGCAGCCTCCACTAAAAGGAAAGGAAAACTAAGGATATGATATTTCAGATGGCAAAGGATATGGACATATAACCAAAAATAACTTATCCAGCAAAACTTAATATAATGCTACAGAGGGAAAATGGATTTTTAATGAAATAGAGGACTTCTAAGTATTACTGACAAAAAAACCAGAGCTGCTGATAAACTTAAAAAAAAAAAGAGTGAACATAAATCTAAATAAATTAAACACAAATAAACAACAATAAAGAACTAAATGAGAATAAACTGCTTACATTCAAATATGGTGAAATGATATATGTATCCCTAATAAACCTTATCATTTTCAGTTTTCATGAAAGGAGTTCAATTAGATAAGACAGGAGTAATTCTGTTATATCTTGGTGATATTAAAAAAAATGGAAAGATAATGGAAGAAGAATACATTGGGTTGGGAGAGTGGGGGTAAGAAAGAATAGGGAAGATTATCTCAATATATTCAAATTGGCATCAATAAGCAGACAAACAAGGAGGAGGGGTTAGAGGGAGTAGTTGATGCGAATCTCTAATCTGAATTGGTCAAAAGAAGGAAGAATATACACAAACAGTCACACAGTAGGTTACAGAAATATGTATCGCTCAACAGGGAAATAGAAGGGAAAGGGGACAAGGGGAAAGTTGAAATTACAGAGGGGAGATTTAAGAGAATGATTAAACCTAAGCAAAACAAACTCAAAGGATTTCTTTTTAAAAAATGTGACTCCTTTTGGAGGTGGCACAGAAGAGGGATCTGAAGGGTTGCCCATAAATTTGGGAATGGGTATCATCAAATTATTGTGAATAAATCGGAAAAAATAACTTTGTGCTGAATTCCCATCAGGATTCTTAAGGACTAATGATTAAACATGCTACCTACCTCTTGCTATAGAGGTGAAGGATACAAAATAGAGAATGAGATAAATGTGTGGCTAATGTGGAAATTTGTTTTGATTGCTTATACATGGTTTTAATACATCTTTTTTTCCCTGTGTTTTCAACTGAAATGTGGGTTAGTGTGATTTATAAGGTAGATCTTGGATGATTGAAACAAAATATTTTTAAAAATGAAAACAAATCTTGACTTGTACATAAAAGTATTATATATGTACCTGTATATGTGTGTGTGCAGGAATGTTTGAGCCAGTATTATACTTTGCATGGAGCGCTAGGAAAAAGAGGTTGATATCCCTACATGTTTCATTCATACTTATGATATTTTAAAAATTATAATGTTATTACTATATTTTGTTCTTTATATTACCTGCATCTCCAAATATATCCTCCTCTCCCCCCTCTTAAAATACATCATTTATCACAAAGAATAAGAAAAAGTTCAGACAAATTAATCAAGCCATTACAAAACATCACATCACTTGCACTATTCTCCACCCATGGTCCACATCTTCTGCAAAGAAGGGAGGGAGATACCTTCTAAAATTTCTTCGTTGGGACTTAGTTTGTCTATTTTAATTTCATAGTATTCAATTAATTTATTTTTATTATTTTTATTCTTTTCATTTTGATTACTTGGTTCTACTTCACATTGCATCAGTTCATAAGTCTTCTCAGACTTTTCTTTATTCTTTATATTCAAAATTTCTTACAGAATTGTTCTTACAAAACAACCATCTATTTTGTTTCCATATATATATATATGTGTGTGTGTGTGTGCATACGGTGTGGCATAGTTCAATGATCTCCAAAATGGGTGGTGAATCCTACTCAGTATGTAAAATGTCCTGTTGGTGTGGGCAAAGATAATAAAATAATATTGTAAATTATATTTGTTTTATCTCAAAAATAAATCAGGCTATCTAATATTTGACATACAAGTTGATATAGGTGTCCTCACTCAATTTGTAAGTCAAATATCACATGTGGTATTTGATACACCCTGAAAGTAAAATGTCAGTTTCACAATGTGGAGTGGTTGACTAGTATCCCCATTAATTCATTTACTTTCAGTGATACATTGCAGTGCATGAGTACAGTTGTGTATTTCTAGCTTAAATTATCTCATTTTAATTAGACAAACCTTCACAAATTGAACAGGAAACTTACAGTTATTCTTTAAAAAATGATAATACTAATGATGTGAGCAAAAGAAAACAAGTGGCAAGGCTGATAATTCTAGTTCAAGTCACTTGTCTATCAACTCTATTGCAAGGCAAAAACAATGATTCTAATCAAATCAAGCAAGTTGCCCAAAGAAATGAAATTATCAAAACTTTTTCAAAACATGGATTGCATTTACAGTCATTACAAAACCACACTATTGTCTGTCATGCCCTTAGATGCTAACTAATGATTATATAAAGCCATTCTGATTAGCAAAACAGTAAGAAAAAGTTTCTGATGTCAAAAATAATGATGTGCCAACTATCATATTTTTACACTTAATAAGCTTAGAGAAAGAGTTTGCTAACCTAAAAATCTTCCAAATAAACTCATAAAAGGTTTAAAAGCTCTGATGAGTCAAATGATCAACCATGAATCTAAAGGACTGGTAAAGAAGGATATTTCCCACCTCATAACACTGAAATGAAGCAATATGTAAAATAAGAAACATATATTTGGATATAGTTAACATGGACAAATATTTCCCTTTTTTTTTCTTCCTTCCTTCCTTCCTTCCTTCCTTCCTTCCTTCCTTCCTTCCTTCCTTCCTTCCTTTCTTTCTTTCTCTCTCTCTCTTTCTTTCTTTCTTTCTTTCTTTCTTTCTTTCTTTCTTTCTTTTCTTTCTTTCTTCCTTCCTTCCTTCCCTCCTTCCTTCCTTCCCTCCTTCTTTGCTTTCTATTAGGTGGAAGGAGAAAATAAATTCTTTATAATTGGAAACATAATTTTTAAGAAATTATTTTTAAGACAGAGAATGCACTTCCCTACCTTCTTTTGCAGAGGTGGGGACTATTGATATGGAGTGTTGCATATACTATTAAATTTAATTTATGTGTTGTTTAATTTTACTGAATTTTTCTCTATCCCTCCCCCCTTTTTTCATAAAGAATGGTCTTCTACATGGGTAATGAGGGAGGAAAAGGTAATAAAACTGTGCTGGAAGGTTGTAGAGAAATAAGTATTCTAAATCTCCATGGAGGGTAATCTGATGGCACAAAACAAGAACCACAAAAAAAATAATGCCAAAACTCCCAAAATCTTCTTATTAGGACAACACCATAAAAATATCACCATAAATTTAAAAAAAAGGAAATGTGTTTTCAAAATAATACATACATATGTATGTTGGTATGTATGCATGTATACAGCAGCATTATTTATAATTACAAAACATGATGAAAATCCAAATGACCAACAGTTAGCAAATTGATTAATAAATATGGTATATCAGTGTAATGCAATATTATATTCTGTTAAAATGCTAATAAGGAAAAACATAAAGAAAGAGGCAGTGATGTAAACTGAAGAAAGCAGAACCATCAGAATACTAAATACATTCACTATGAATGTATTAATAGTATACTTAGACTATCTGTCATTTCTTCTTGTGTGTATACTCCCTCTCTCTGAAGCATAGTTTGAATACTTGGCAGTTCAGCTAGAGCAAGGATTTCAGTGTCTGCTGCCTTATTCTGCCAGGTGATTTTCAGAATCTTCCTAAGACAATTCAAATGGAATTGATTCAGTTTCCTGGCATGGCGCTGGTAGATCGTTCATGTTTCACAGGCATACTACAGTGAGGTCAGCACAACAGCTCTGTAGACCTTCAGTTTGGTAGTCAGTCTAATACCAAGAGGCAGCTAGGTGGTGCAGTGGATAAAGCACCAGTGCAGGAGTCAAGAGGACCTGAGTTCAAATCTCACCTCAGACACTTGACACTCACTAGCTGTGCGACCTTGGGCAAGTCACTTAGCCCCAGTCGCCTCATCCTGGGTCATCTCCAGTCATCCTGATGAATCTCTGGTCACTGGATTCAGATGGCTCTGGAGAAGTGAGGCTGGTGACCTGCACAGCCCTTCCTCAATCAAAACAAAGTCAAGTGCAAGTCATGTCTCTGATGGCATGGTCTTCTTCGGTAATGAAGGACGAACACACATACGTGGTTTAATACCTCTTCTCTCCCAAACTTTTCTTCAGAGCCTCCCAAACACTGCTCTAGCTCTGGCAATGAGTGCATCAACCTCATTGTCAATGTGTACATCACTGGAAAGCGCACTACCAAAGTAAATGAACTTATCCACAGCATTCAAAACTTCTCCATTTGTTGTAACTGATGGTTCCATGTATGAATGGTGTGGTGATGGCTGATGGAGCACCTGTGTTTTCTTGTACCCGACACTGAAGTCTTGCTGGATCTGAACTACCAAGCATTCAAACTATGCTTCAGAGAGCGTATCAATCTACCATCAATCCCATATTGAAAGCTTTTCCACTTGCTAATAATGTGCTTTATAAATTTGGGCAAGTCACTTAATCTCAGTGCTGTTGTTACAAGTTGCAGAGAGGTTTCTATCTACATTGGTAATAGGAATTTCTCTACCAAGAATGCCCTATACTAATGAAATCTAAGGCCTCATCACTATCCCTATCCTAATAATTTGCTAGAACTTATATTCTTCTCATGGAGCCCTTCAATACCCTTTGGTTATCTCTACACCATAATAAAAAATCAAAATAGGATGTTAGTGAAGGAATGCCAGTAAATGCAAGGAAAAAATGTACACACAAAAAAATCATATGTATGAACACATAGAATGGAAGGGCATACAGAGAACGTTAATATAGAAATTTACTGTGTGAATTTATATTTGTTTGGTTTTATTGTTCTAACTTAAGTATATAATCATTTTATAAAATGCAATATTTCAGAAAATAATTGTCTGGTGTAATTCCAAGGAGCAGGTTGGTCATAGTTTGACACTATCAATAAGGGGAATTTTTTATATTTCTAATGACCTTACTTTTGTTTTATTACATGTACAGAAGTCTAATTCAGTCAGAAATTTTAGGGATAAAGCAAAAGTCCTGTCTTAACATCAGAAAATAACATAATATTTTACCAGGGGCTTAGATATAATTTAGAACAGTGGTTCTCAAACATTTTGGTCTCAGCAACCCTGTACACTCTTTAAAGAAACTGAGGACAACTTTATATTTTAAAAATTATTGAGCTTTTGTTTATGTGGATTTATCTATCAATATTTACCATACGACAGAAAAACTGACAAATTTAAAAATATATACTTTTAAATTCATGCAAAATAATTATTTTAAACCTATTAAATATTAACACAAATATCATATTTTACAAACACTATGTTTTCCATAGCAGAAAAATATTTATTGAGAAGAGTGGCATTGTTTTACATTTTTTTTTTTTGTAAATCCCTTTAATGTCTGATCTTATAGAAAACAGCTGGATTCTCGTACCTGCTTCTGCATTCAATCTCTTTGATTTGATGTTTTGGTCTAAATATATGAAGGAAATCTGGCCTCACCTAGATATGTTGTTAGAAAAGAAAGGAGTATTTTAATAAGCAAATAGTGTCTTAGTATTATCATGAAAATACTTTTAATCTCTTGAATCTCCTGTAAGGATCTTGACCCCAATTTACCAATGTCTTGTTTGATAAATTCAATTATTTTTTAAAAACTCGTCTAGATCTAGAAAATGAGATCCAGACTGTGAAGTGATTTTCCCCAGGGATCCATAGCTAGATAGAGTTCAGGTCTTTTGACTTCTATAGTCTATTATGCCATAATTCAATAAGCCCTTATTTTGCATCCACTGTGTACAAGTTATGTTTTGGATGATGCAAAGAAGTATAACAGTGACTGCTCTTGAAGAAGGTGCAATTTAATTAGAGGAGCCTGCAATAAATAGTGCACACTAGATTTTATCCTCCCCAGTCACGGTCCATTGATTGCCAGCCCTCATTTTTTCATACCTCCAAATGACAGCTTCAATGATTTCAAATGGACTTTGTGACAGTCTAACACTGAAGGAGTGACCTGATTTCTCTTTTCCTGATTTGTGCAGCCTAGGACAGAAACAAGTATCTTACTTTTCACCCCAACCCTCAGTCTTTTATATCACACTTCCTAAAGTATTCCTTGCTTCTATTAGATTTCTTTGTGGATAGGATTAAGATAAATATTATGAATTCTTGAAAAAATATTAAGCTCTCATTTTTTTTAACTTCAGTCAAAGAACAGATGAAACATTTTGAATGAAATTTGACTTTGTTCCAGCACTAACCAAAACCAATCCACTGGTGCCACATCCATGACTTTTTTTCTTTTTCCATGCTTTCAACCTGCCTATGAATAGTTAACTTCCCTGAGATATTTAAAAGAAATATTAAAACTTGGTAAAGTTTCTCAAGATTCATCAAGAAGAAACATAGTAAGAATACAAGACACTAAGGAATAATTTCTACAGGAAGGGCCATTACTTAAAAGAATGCAGAATAAGAAGATAGGATTGTTATTATAACTATCAATTACTCATTAATGTAGACCATTTAATGGAATTGTACTAGAAACATGGTAGGGGGAGAAAGCGGAATTTTCATATCCTGACTGAGCATGAATGTTTTCCAGTGACTAAATCAAAAGGCTATTTGGAAATAGATTGCAACTTCAGAATTGCGTGTTGCCTAATTGGAAGTGCTGAGCTAAGAATGATGGAACAGATCTTGCTTCTCAGCACACAGAGAAGACTTGTGTCCTAACAAAGAGCCATTTCAGAAATGGTGAAGTTGATTGATATCAGTGAAGGTCCGGACAGAATCAGCTGAAGAAATTGCATTCATATATTTCATGATGGGGAAAATTGGTCTATGGATAGAGATTCAGAGAGAAAGAGACAATCAGTCCATCAAGGACTTACTATTATCAGTCTAAAATAAAAGTGTAGGCTCACAAATATTCCAAATATTTCTTTATATTCAAATTTGAAATAGTACACATGTAGCAAGTACACTTTAGCTCAGTTTAGTGAGGCTACCTAATGTTCCTTTCATGGTTCTAGAGTATGCTGAGTTGGTTGGTGTATTTCTTCTCTAATATTATCAGCTCAAGCCCCCATAGACTATATCCTCCCACTGAGACTTGCCAGTACGTAGAGCCCCAGTTCCATTTAACCACTTAACATCAGCTAACTTTTTTAAAAGTATATTTACTTTGAAGATAGAGCAAGAACAAAAGTGCAAACACTTCCTCCCCAACTAAACACTACAGGAATACTCAGTCCAGTTCCTAAATAACATTGGTCCCAACCATGTTCACATCCAGATGCAACATGACTGCTAGGTTTATTCTAACCTCAACTACTACTGGATTGGATCCTTAAGATCGCTCTTGGATGTCACTGTTTGCTCCTCTGGGCATGGCAGCAAACTTGAACTCTAGAATGCTGAGTTTCTGGGCATTGCAATGATTCAAAACTCAAAAGATCAGAGACTCCAGTCCTTTTACTTAGGACAGAAAAGAATAAACAAAGAGGCTAAGGACTAAAGGCCATTTCTTAGAGCTACCTATCCATGATGGAGAAAAGACCCCAAGGTTTCCCCTCCTTCAGGATTATCTCTCACTGGACACCATGGGCATATGAATCCAGCCATGTATAGAGAAGCCAAAAGTACTTTAATGGACACATCCAGAACTAAGATCGTTCAAATGCTTCTACAGCCAAAGAGCTTCTCATTCACACAGTCAACCAGAAGCAGTTATAAAATGTGTATGCATGCTCCGTAGTCTTTCAGTCTTCCTGTGATACTTCCATCACATGTCATGACTTCCAGAAGTAGGTTTCCCAGCATCTCCATGTGGAGAGATACCTTCAGAGATACTCTATATATGAACTGGATGCCCATTACACATATTCTGAGGAAGTAATTGTTCTATCTGTTTTTAAGGAATGTTAATCAGAGACTCTACCTCTTCTGATACGAGAAATTTGAAATTTTTGCTAGACTTGAGGTAAACCACAAAGTTAGAGAATATAACAACAATGTGTCACAAGGAAAAGTGTGCTAGATTTGCAATTCAAATCTTTTTCCTACCCCTGAATCGCATGTGACTATGAGTAAATCTTTTCATTTCTCCAGACCTCAATTCCTCATCTACAAAAAAGGAGGGGGCCTACATCTCTAAGTTCCATTCTAGACCTGAATCCTGTGAAGTGGACATCACCTTTGAGAGCAAAGCAGAGAAGTTATAAGACTGATCTATAGATCTAGATTAGGGACACCTACATGGCACAGAGGACAGAGCACTGCCTGGAGTCAGGATATCCTGAATGCAAATCAGATATCAGATACTTATGAGCTGGGCAAGTCATTTAACCTCAGTCTGCCTAAGGTTTCTCAGTTATGCAAAGGGAATAATAATAGTACCTACTTCTTGGAGATGCTGTGAAGATAAAATGAATTATTTTTAAAGTGCTTAGCACAGTGCCTAACAAAGTGGGTATTTCATAAATGCTTATTCCCTTCCCTCCACCCATATGTATTTTTTTTTCCCTTTCAGGGATACAAGGAACAAAATGTTGTTTCTTCATCATCATCATCATCATCATCATCATCATCATCATCATCAATCATCATGCTACCATTTGAATACATCAATAGGTATAAATAATACATTGGAATGCCTCCTACACAGTATCCTATATATAAATAATTGTATTTAAGTGCTGAACAAAATCATGAAATCCATTAACAGTCCTTAGTTGGACTGAGTCTCTTTGTGACAGCTAGCAGCTCAGCCATTTGTTCAAAGTTAATAGCAGTTTGAAGACCAAGGTTCTACTTCTTGTAAGAAAAAGATCAAATGGGGACTCAGTTTGAAGTCACAGAGACAATATCTCCATTTTTATAGAGACAAGAAGCGGAAAGGATTTTTGCAAGTTGGCTTTATCAAGAGAACTCACCTTCAGTTGAAGAAGATTATAATTCATTTCCAAACACCAAAAATCTAGTTTCTTAAGAAAATAACTTGAGGAGGCGAGGTGGGTGTGAGGAAAATATTCAGAGGTCAAGTCACTGGCTGGGAAAATGCCCAGAAAAGGGAAAAGAAATAACACTATAGAAGGTTACTTTCTTGGAGAACAGGCATTTCCTCCCTTTCTTTCTGATGAGGAAGAACAATGCTTACCATCAGGCAAAGACACAGAAATCAAGGCTTCTGTGTCCCAGCCCACCCAATGGGCTCAGGCCATGGAAGAGCTCAAAAAGAATTTTGAAAATCAAGTTAGAGAGGTGGAGGAAAAGCTGGGAAGAGAAATGAGAGACATGAAGTCAAAGCATGAACAGCAAATCAGCTCCCTGCTAAAGGAGACCCAAAAAAATGGTGAAGAAAATAACACCTTGAAAACTAGCCTAACTCAATTGGCAAAAGAGGTTCAAAAAGCCAATGAGGAGAAGAATGCTTTCAAAAGCAGAATTAGCCAAATGGAAAAGGAGATTCAAAAGCTCACTGAAGAAAATAGTTCTTTCAAAATTAGTATGGCACAGATGGAGGCTAAGAACTTTATGAGAAAGCAAGAAATCACAGAACAAAGCCAGAAGAATGGAAAAATGGAAGATAATGTGAAATATCTCATTGGAAAAACAACTGACCTGGAAAATAGATCCAGGAGAGACAATTTAAAAATTATCGGACTACCTGAAAGCCATGATCAAAAGAAGAGCCTAGACATCATCTTTCATGAAATCATCAAGGAAAACTGCCCTGAGATTCTAGAACCAGAGGGCAAAATAAATATTCAAGGAATCCACAGAACACCGCCTGAAAGAGATCCAAAAAGAGAAACTCCTAGGAACACTGTGGCCAAATTTCAGAGTTCCCAGGTCAAGGAGAAAATATTGCAAGCAGCTAGAAAGAAACAATTCAAGTATTGTGGAAATACAATCAGGATAACACAAGATCTAGCAGCTTCTACATTAAGGGATCAAAGGGCATGGAATAGGATATTCCAGAAGTCAAAGGAACTAGGACTAAAACCAAGAATCACCTACCCAGCAAAACTGAGTATAATACTTCAGGGGAAAAATTGGTCTTTCAATGAAATAGAGGATTTTCAAGCATTCTTGATGAAAAGACCAGAGCTGATAAGAAAATTTGACTTCCAAACACAAGAATGAAGAGAACCATGAAAAGGTGAACAGCAAGGAGAAGTCATAAGGGACTTACTAGAGTTGAACTGTTTGCATTCCTACATGGAAAGACAATATTTGTAACTCTTGAAACATTTCAGTATCTGGGTACTGGGTGGGATTACACACACACACATGCACACACACATAGAGACAGAGTGCACAGAATGAATTGAAGAGGATGGGATCATATCTTAAAAAAATGAAATCAAGCAGTGAGAGAGAAATATATTGGGAGGAGAAAGGGAGAAATGGAATGGGGCCAATTATCTCTCATAAAAGAGGCAAGCAAAAGACTTATTAGTGGAGGGATAAAGAGGGGAGGGAGAGAAAAACATGAAGTTTACTCTCATCACATTCCACTAAAGGAAAGAATAAAATGCACACTCATTTTGGTATGAAAACCTATCTTACAACACAGGAAAGTGGGGGATAAGGGGATAAGCAGGGTGGGGGGGGGATGATAGAAGGGAGGGCATGGGGAGGAGAGTGCAATTTGAGGTCGACACTCATGGGGAGGGATAGGATCAAAAGAGAATAGAAGTAATGGGGGACAGGATAGGATGGAGGGAAATATAGTTAGTCCTATACAACACAACTATTATGGAAGTCATTTGCAAAACTACACAGATTTGGCCTATATTGAATTGCTTGCCTTCCAAAGGGAAGGGGTGGAGAGGGAGGGAGATAAAGAAGTTGGAACTCAAAGTGTTAGGATCAACTGTCGAGTAATGTTCTTGCCACTAGGAAATAAGAAATACAGGTAAAGGGGTATAGAAAGCTATCTGGCCCTACAGGACAAAAGAGAAGACGGAGACAAGGGCAGAGAGGGATGATAGAAGAGAGAGCAGATTGGTCATAGGGGCCATTAGAATGCTCGGTGTTTGGGGGGGGAGGGGATAAAAGGGGAGAAAATTTGTAACCCAAAATTTTGTGAAAATGAATGTAAAAAGTTAAAAAAAAAAAAAGAAAATAACTTGTGAGTGATTTCACAAATTTATATATACACATATAAATGTATGTGTATGTATGTATATAGGTACATATATGTATGTAAGTATGTATATGCATGTATACATATGTATACATATATGTATGTATGTATATTCAGGAATCTAAGAGAAAGAGGGAGAATAAAATATAGAATTTGAAATAAAATAATTAATAATAATAAAATAGTTTCATAAAAATTTATCTTGGAGTTACTGATGCTAAGATGTCATTGTTGCAATTCTCCTTCACCTTAGATGATCTGAAGAGTCTCTTAGATTCTCAAAAATCTACCAATGTCAACTTTTCCACTTAAAGCGAAAAGGTGATTTGAGTCAAGCAAAACATATTGTAAGTTAGCAAATATATCTCCATGGTGATTTAATTCAGCTAAAACAGGCTAGAAGTAGTTGACACTAAAGAGAGAAAATCACTTGTAAATGAAGGGAAGAGCAGACATGTAACGGCAGAATTATGAAATGAAGACCCAGAAACATTTGATAATAAAAATATAACTCCCTTGGAGCTGCTAGGTAGAATAGTGGATAGAACATTCACCTTAGAGTCAGAAGGATTTTGGTTTAAATCAGGCCTCAGATCCTTACTAGCTATGTGACCCTGGGTAAGTCACTTAACTTCAATTACCACCCACTTTCCCTACCCCCCTCCTTAAGAGAATGTAGTTCTCTTTTTTTATTTTAAAAGTTTGAGAACTTCTAACTTATGGTGACTCCAATACTCTAAGTGAACCAATTTCTCCAAATTATCATTAAAATTATTTCAGAAAATGTTAGAGGGAAGCACCAGTAAATTTGAAATATCAAACAAACAAATCTTACCTAATGTAACCGTCTGTACCCACTCCAAATCCACACCATTTTCTATGAGTATCCCACTCTGGGCTAGCAATATTTTTACTTAAATTTCAAGTTTTGACTATGACTGGAAAGGGGTAGCTAGGTGGTATATTGAATAGAGTGCTGGATCCTGGAATCAGGAAGACCTGAGTTCAAACATGGCCTTAGAAACTTACTACTTATGTCATACTGGGCAAGTCACTTAAACTTTTTTTGCCTCAGTTCCTCATCTGTAAAATGAACTAGAGAGGGAAATGAACATCTCACTCCAGTATCTTTGTGGGAAATCCCAAATGGAGTCACAAAGAAACAGACGGGTGAAACAACTGAACAACAAGAGCCATAACAAGTGCCATTTTGTGTACCACTGGCTGTAAACAGAACCTCTTTCTTCCTCCTATCCTAAAAGCTCCTCTTGGGTCATATTAAGCAATGACTCTATCGGGAAAGGAAATTTGGGAAGCAAAAAGAGAGTGGAAAATTGTGCAGAGCTCAGTTCACATGCATAGTAAGGAAGATGCAGTTCCCTGACTGTGGAATAATATTACAGCAAACTTTTTTTCCCAACTATAGAACATATCCTTTTTATGAAGCTGGTTAATTATAAATATTATGGAATCTCTTGCAAAGAAAACCACATTTCAATTGTGGAGCAATAGCTTCTAGTCACCACAATGTGAGCAAATGTTTGGGGAGAGATAGAGGCATGAACTTTTTAAAACTGTTTGCAAAATGTGCTTCTATCTAGAAGAAAAATAAGAGACTTCCAGCTCCTTAAGGCAGCTCAGCCTTCATGCCTAATTTTACCGATATTTCTCTTGACATTCAGACAGAACATTCGGCTGTCCCTGCATTTGATTTCCTGGCTAATCTATTTGGCTGCCATTCCCTTAAATTCCAGGCCTTGTTTCATTCTTCAGTGCACAGCATCCTGCCTTTTTTTTTACTTCATCTCTCCTCTTCCCTTCAGTCTTTACTGCCTGCCTTACAGCTCATCTGCTTGGAACTGTGAGAAAATAGAACCTTAGGAGAAAGATATTGAACACCAGGAAAGCACTGTTAACAGAATTTTTTAAAACATTGATTAAGCACTTATTATGTACTAGGCACTGTGCTAAGTGCCCTGGATGGAAGTACAGGAAAGTAAGATGGACACTCACCTCAAGTAGCTTACCTTCTAATAGATAACACATATAAAGTAGAAATGTGAAGGAAGAATATTTTGGACAGGGAAATCAAAGAGAATAATGACTAAAAGAAAGATCATATTGAAGGAATGGGATTGGGGTGGGGGAAAGAAGTGGGCAAATAGAATAGGATATATGAGGCTGGTGGGAGGCTTTATTTGTTGTGGTAAAGGAGAGCACAGTGAGTTGTTAAATGGTAAGAAGAAAGTTAAGGTGTCTAGGTGATGCACGGGCATGGAGTCAGGAAGCCTCATCCTCCTGACACTTACTTCCTGTGTAATTCAGGACAAGTCATTTAACCTTGTTTTTCTTTGCTTCCTCATCTGTAAAGTGAACTGGAGAAGGAAATGACAAACAATTATCTCTGCCAATGAAACCTGAAATGGGGTCTTAAAGAGCTGAGCATGACTGAATAACCACTGAAAAACAAGATCAAAGGAAAGAAAGCTGGGAAATAATATGTCCAAGCAGGCAACTAGACCATAGCTGACTTTAATGTTGCTTAAATACCTGGTGGAAATTGAGCAAGTGTTGAGCAGGACAGAACTAGATATGACTAGAAAGCTGCACGCAGAGTCTTTCCTCAGGGAAAATGGTCATATCCCTACTTCATCCTTCAAGAATCTATGATTTCTTCAGTGTGGGTATTCATTTCAACAATGCAAATTGTATACATTTCACTAACTATATATACTAAGAGTATTCACTCCAAGTTAGGCTCCCTTATCCCAATTTTACAGCTTCCCTTTATGTGTTGGCTATCTTCTTCCAATAGAAATAAGGTCTTTGAGAGAAGCGACCACCTTCTTTTCTTGATTTTGCATCCCCAGCACTTAATTCGATGTCTGACACATAGTAAATGACTAATAAATTTTCCATTATTTACTTACATGGTCTTTAAGAGCGTTTGGAGTAAAAAAAAAAAAAAAAGCATCTTCCTTTTCTCAGCCTGGTAATGAAACTTTGAGTATTAGACACATAGCCCTATGTCAAAAGTCATCCATCTTAGGGTAAAGATAAGTCAGAAAGAGAAGTAAATTTTACTTGTTATGCACTAAACAATCACAGAAATGCCTCAGCCCTTCCAAATTCGGTTTCTCCTTCAGCCTGCTTATATCCAAAATTTCACAATTAGAAATTCATTCGAGTATAGGTTTTTTCCCTTTAAAATGCAAATACATTGGTAGTACATTAAACTGTATCAGTCATTTACAGTTTAGCAAGAAATTAATTTATTAGATCGTTTCCTGAAAGCACTATTATTCATCCTTGGTGTGACAGAATACAGCTCTGATATATAGTCCTCTAATGTAGAAAAAGGTAGGTGACAAAGTAGATAGAGCACTGGGTCCAGAGTCAGGAAGATCTGAGTTCAAATCCATCCTCAGACACTTATAGCTCTGTGACCCTGGAGAAGTCACTTAACCTTTGTTTTTTTCAACTTTAAAATGTAAATACTAATAGCACCTACCTTGAAGGGTTGTTATGAGGATAACAAAATAGTATTTGAAAAAGCACTTAGCACAGTCGGGCCCATAGTAGGCACTAAATAATAATAATAATAATTAATACACATTTTCATTTAGTAGAATGATCTTGTGTTACTAAAAACTCACCTCTTAGAATCTTCTACCCCTGTTCAAAATTTCCTTGCAAGCCATCCCTGTAGACATTGACTGAAACTTTAATTCTAAAGGTAAGTGGGAACCTTCATACTCAGTGGATAAAAGCTAAGCTATTGATGCTGTTTATGTAAGTGATTTAGTCTGAGCCCAGCTTGTGGCCTTCTTCTGCACATTCTTTTCTTTGCTCTTAGCAAGTCTACATGGTGCCAAGTGGTGTCTGTGTCAGCCCACACTCATAAAATAAAATAAAATAAAATTTTCTGAGAGCAAAATGTGGTCAGTAACTGGGAACCTTCAACTAGAAATTAAAGCCTATGGTAAAAATTCTTGCATGAGCAAACTAATGAAGCTTCTGTGCTACACTCTGCTTGAATTACTACTCAGCACAAAAGACAACAATCTTGCAGTTGTTTCTACACAGGCTTATTGAGATGTATTCTTTCCAAAGCATGCAAGGGAATTCACCAGGAATGAGGAAACCCTCCACTGCATAAAGTAGCCTATTTTCTAGAGGTTTGGAAGAGAATGAATTTCACTTTGGAGAAAGTGTCTGTGGTTTCAATTCCCTCTCCTGCACTTCATTTTTCTTTATCACCATCAGGTCCTAGACTATTAGAAATGACCATCAGCCAAATGAAGAAAAGAAAATCAGCCCCTCTTAGAAAAAATAGAAAGAGCTTTGTTATACCTATCATATTCTTGAAGGGTATTTTAGGATATGTCTTGGCAGTACCTAAACTTCAAATCTTTTTAGACAGTTTATCAAAAAAATTGATTAAGCTAGCTGTCATGTGGCTAAAAGAACAGTTTAATCTGAGTTTTGACATGGTAGTGGCAGAAACTCAGACCTACCCTAGTTTCAACAGTATGGAAAGTTTGAAAAGGTATTCTCAACATAGGTATTACTACAGTGTATAGTGTTCTATTTCTGTCCCTGTTTGTCCCCTAGAACCCACATATACATATCTTGAAATAGGAAACAAGTAAGTATGACCTCTATAATGTAAGCAATGTTCCTAGCAAATGTAGAACTTTTTGAGGTTAGTCAGGATAACCTACTCCAGAGAAATTTTAACTAAAAAACTTTGACTGAGGTTCCAATGTACTTTTTTTCCCATTTGGGAGCAGAAAAAGAGTAAAAACAAGAGAATCTTTGGGCTTTTTAAGTACTTCTTTCTGCTGGGTATTCCCTCTCTGTTTCTTTTACTCTATCCAGATAAAAGGTATTACTAGAGTTCTAACTCAGTAAGTGCCTCTGGGACTTTGTCACAGAGCAATGAAAATTAAAAGATGCTGACAAGAGCCAAGATGATGGAGAAAAGACAGCAACTCACCTTAGCTTTTCCCAGAACCCCAACAAACAATGCCATAACACAATTCCTGAAGAAGTAGAACCCACAAAAGGAAGGAATGAAATAATTTTCCAAGCAAGACAACTTAGAAGGCCAGCAGGAAAGGTCTGTCACATCTGGCTGAGAATGGAGCACGATCTGCTATAGCCCATTTCATGGAGACTGGGCTAATCAGGAATTACCCCTTGGGAGCCACTGAATTACCAGTGACAGTGGCTGCTTCCTGAGCTGTCAGCTCACAAACAATAAGGGGGTTGGATAACTGATTAGAAGGAGATTACGGGGGGTTCTTTACTTCATTTGAGGCAGGATTCTGTTTTTTGCCCATATTCAGATCTGGGTCACAGTCATAGGTGACTATCTCAAGGCAAAAAGAAGTACTAACACACCAGTGCTTGCAGCCACAGTGGAATAGGGACCTTTGTCACAGTTCTAGGGAAGAAAAGAGTGTTTGTAGTCACAGAACAGCACACAAGACAGGAGATTGGAAAAATACCTCTTCTTGGATCATACCACCTTAGAAGAACCAAAAACTTACTGGTCTCTAAAAGTATTTCTCAACATAACTGCACAAAACCCCTGAAGTTTGTAACAGTGTGCCTTCCACCCTGGAAGCAAAGCCCAATTGTAAGAAAGCCTTAAGAGTCAAGAAATAGACTAGCAAATGAACAAACAACAGAAAAAATTCTGACTGCAGAAAGTTGCTACGGTGACAAGGAAGCTCAAAATACACACTCAGAAGAAGATAGCAAACTCAAAACTCCAACATCCACAACCTCCAACAAAAATATGAATTGATCTCAGTTCATGGAAGAGCTCAAAAAGGATTTTGAAAATCAAGTAAGAGAGACAGATGAAAAATTAGGAAGAGAAATGAGAGTGATGCAAGAAAATCATGAAAAAAGGAGTTAACAACTTGGTGAAGGTGACACAAAAAATAATGAAGAAAATAATTTCTTAAAAAACAGAATAGGCCAAATGGTAAAAAGAGTTACCAAAATCTAATTAGGAGAAGAATGTCTTGAAAAGTAAAATAGGCCAAATGGAAAAGGAGATCCAAAAGCTCACTTGAAGAAAATAATTCCTTAAAAATTAGAATTGAGCAAATGGAAACTAATGAATTTATGAGAAATTAAGAAACAATAAAATGAAACCAAAAGAAGGAAAAGAAATCAAAGACAACATGAAATATCTCACCATGAAAACAATTGACATGGAAAATATTTCCAGGAGACATAAGTTAAAAATTCCTGGAGTAACAAAAACATGATAAAAAATAGACATCATCTTTAAAGAACTTATCACGGAAAACTGCCTTGATATTCTAGAACCAAGGGGAAAATAACAGTTCAAAGAACCCATCCATCACCTCCTGAAAGAGATCCCAAAATGAAAACTCCCAGGAATGTTTTAAACAAATTCCAGCATTCTCATGAGGGTCAAAGAGAGAATACTGCAAGAAGTCAGTAAGAAACAATTAAAGTATTATTGAGCCAGAGTCAGGATAACACAAGATTCAATAGTTTCCACATTAAAGTACTGGAGGGATTGGAATACGAAGGCAAAGGAGTTAGGATTACAGTCAAGAATCATGTACCAGAAAAACTGAGTTTAATAATCCTTCAGGTAAAAAAAATTGACATTTGAGGAAATAGAAGACTTTCAAGGATTTTTGATGAAAAGACCAGAACTCAATAGAAAATTTGACTTTCAAATATAAGACTCAAGAGAAGCATAAAGGACTTAGTAAGATTAAACTGTCTACATTTCTATCTGGGAAGATGATACATGTAAATCACAATAACTATCTCATTAATGGGGTAGTTGTGAGTGGTTAGATAGATAGATAGATAGATAGATAGATAGATAGATAGATAGATAGATATTGAGGGGGGCATAGTGTGAGTAGAATGTGAAGGGATGGTATCCAAAAATTTATATTTGAGGGGTGAGAAAGAGGAATGCACTGGAAGAAAGAGAAAGGGAGGAGTAAAATGGGGCAAATTATCTCACATGAAAGAGGCAAGAAAAAAGCTTTTAGAGTAGAGGGGAAGATGGGGGAGTTGGGATAGACTGAGTGAAACTTACCATCATCAGAATATTCAATTGTATGGCAATCTATCTTACCCTTCAGAAAAGTAGGAGGAAAAGGAGATGCAAGAAGTGGGGGAGGTGATGGAAAAGAGAGGATATTGGGGGAGGTGGCAGTCAGAAGCAATATACTTTTAAGGAGGGACAGGGTGAAATGAGAGAAAGAGAGAGAGAGAGAGAGAGAGAGAGAGAGGGAGAGAGAGAGAGAGAGAGAAACTAGAATAAGTGGGGGGAATAGGATGAAGGGAATTATCATAGCTGTGAAAAAACTGAGGTAGTGAAACAAAGGTGGTAGAGTAAAAGCAGGGACAGCTCTCCCCTCAAACCCCTAAAAAACCTTTAAAAAAAATTCTAGAGCAGCAGAAGCCACAAAATGACAGACTGAAACAAATTTTCAGCCCAAGACAATCTGGAAGGTTGACAGGAAGGATATATTGCACCAGGCTGGGAGCAGAGTGTAGTTAGGCATGGACAGAGCAGGAGCAGACCTTCGGGACTGAATAGCTGTCAGCTGTGGCAGTTTTCAGACTTCTCAACCCACAAATGGCAAAGATAATTTTGAACATCAGTGGGAAGGGTCTCTCAACTGGTTGAGAGGAGAGTGTGGTCTAGCCCTAGTCCCAGGATAATTCCCCGCCCCTACTCCAGGGTTGTGGCAGCCTCTGCCAGGGCAGCAGTTGTTTCTGAAGCCCTTTACTTAACAAAGAGCTAAAGAGTCAAGTAATTGGCTGAGAAAATTAGCAAACAGGAAAAAGGCAGACTATAGATAACTTTCTCAGTGAAAAGGTAAGTTCTTACACCACTGGAGATGAGGAAAATCAATACATGCAATTAAAAGAAGACAACAATATCAAAACTCCTGCATACGAACCCTGCAAGAAAGATATAAATTGATCTCAAGCCATGGAAGAACTCAAAAAGGATTTTAAAAATCTAATAAGACACATAGAGGAAAAATTGGGAAGACAAATGAGAGTGATGCAAGAAAATCATGAAAAACAAGTCAAGTGATTGCTGAAGGAAACCCCCAAAAATGCTGAAGCAAGTAGTAGCTTTAAAATTATACTAACTCAAATGGCAAAAGAGATAGAAAAAGCCAATGAGAGAAGAATGTATTAAAAAGCAGAATGGGTCAAATGGAAGAAGAAGTCCAAAAGCTAACTGAAGAAAATAATTCCTTAAAAATTAGAATAGAGCAAATGGCAGCTAATGGCTTTATGAGAAATGAAGAAATTATAAAACAAAACCAAAAGAATGAAAAAAAGAAGACAATGTGAAGTACCTCATTGGAAAAACAACTGACCTGGAAAATGGATGCAGGAGAGATAATTCAAAAGTTATTGGACTACCTGAAAGCCATGATCAAAAAAAAAGAGCCTAAATATCATCTTCCAAGAAATTATCAAGAAAAATACATTGATAGTCTAGAACCAGAGGATAAAATAGAAATTGAAAGCATCCACTGATCATCTCCTGAAAGAGATCCCAAAAAGAAAACTCATTCGAATATTATAGCCAAATTCCAGAGTTCACAGGTCAAGGAGAAAATATGCAAGCAGACAGAAAGAAACAATTCAAGTATTGTGGAAATACAATTAGGAAAACACAAGATTTAGCAGTTTCTACACTAAGGGATCAAAGGGCTTGGAATATGATATTCTAGAGATCAAAGGAGCTGGGATTAAAACCAAGAATCACCTACCCAGCAAAATTGAGTATAATACTTCAGGGGGTAGAAATGGAACTTCAATGAAATAGAGGACTTCCAAGCATTCCTGTTGAAAAGACCAGGGCTAAATAGAAAATTTGACTTTCAAATACAGGAATCAAGAGAATTATGGAAAGGTAAACAGGAAAGACAAACCATAAGGGACTTATGAAATTGGAACTGTTTATATTCCTACATGGAAAGATGATATTTGTAACTCATGAGACCATTAGAGTAGTTAGAGTAGTTGGAGGGAATATGTGTGTATGTGTATTATGTATGTATATATAAATATATGTATATATATGTGTATATATGTGTGTGTATACATATATACATATATATATATGCAGAGAGAGAGAGAGAGAGAGAGAGGGCATGTGTTCAGGATGAGCTGAATATGAAGGGATGATAACTAAAAAATAAAATAAAAGTTGACAGGAATTTAATGGGAGAAAGAGAAAGGGAGAGACAGAATGTAGTAAATCATCTCATATACAAGAAGCAATGAAAAGCTTTCATAATAGGGGGAAGACAGGGACTTTCACTGGATTTGGATTCAGGAGGGAATAACATACACACTCAGTGGTATATGGAAGTTTATCTTACCTTACAGGAAAGCAAGGGAGAAAGCAATAAGAAAGAGGGAATAATAGAAGGGAGAGCAGGTTGGGGAAAGTAGTAATTGGAAGGAAATACTTTGGTAGAGTGACAGGTCAAAGGAGAGAATGGAATAAATGGATAGAGAGAAATAAAGGTAGTCTTTCACAATATGACTCTTATGGAAGTGTTTTGCATGACTACCCATGTATTACCTATATCAAATTGCTTGTCTTCTCAATGAGGGTAGGTAGGGAGAGGGAAAGGGAGAGAATGTGGAACTCAAAGCTTTAAAAATGAATGCTAAAAATTTTTTTACATGCAACTAGGAAATAAGATATAATGCAATGGAGTATAGAAATCTATCTTGTCCCATAGGAAATTAGAAGGAAAGGAAATGGGGGGGGGGGATTAGGGAAGGCAGGGCAGATTGGAGGAAAGGGAAATAAAAATATATGCTTTCCTGGTTAAGGATGGGGGAGAAATTGAAATTCAAATTTTGTGGAAGTGAATGTTGAAAACTAAAAATTAATAAATTTAATTAGAAGAAAAAAATTGAAGGAAGTTTTTTCTGATAAAGGCCTCATTTCTCAAATATATACTGAAAGGAGTAAAATTTATAAAAATTGGAGCCATTCCCCCATTGATAAGTGATCAAGAGATATGAACAGTTTTCAGATAAAGTAATCAAAGCTATCTCTAGCCTCACGAGAAAAGGCTTGAAATTGCCACTGATTGGAGGAATCCAAATTGAACAATCCTGAGGTACTATCTCATACCTATGAGATTGGCTAATATGACAGAAAATGAGAAGGACAGATGCTGGAGGGGATGCAGGAAAAATAAGACTTTAATGCACTGTTGGTGGAGTTGTGAACTGATTCAACCATTCTTTAGAGAAATTTGGAACTATACCCAAAGGGCTACAAAACCAGGCTGACTCTTTAACCTAGCAGTACCACTACTATGTCTATATCCAAAAAGAGATAAAATTGGGGGGGGGGGGAGGAAGAATTTACTTGTATGGAAATATTTATAGAAGCACTTTTCTGGTGACAGGGAGTTGGAAATTGGGAGGATGCCCATTAATTAGGAATTTCTGAATAAATTGTGCTATGTGATTGTGAAGAAATACTATTGTGATGTAAAAAGTGATAAGCAGGATACTCTCAGAAAAACCTGTAAAGATTTATATGAACTGATGCAAAATGAAATGTACTATGTATAAAGTAACATCAATATTGTAAGATGATCAGTTGTGAATGACAACTATTCTCACCAATATAATAATCCAAGACAACTCTGAAATCTTATGATGAATAATGTTACTCATCTCCAGACAACCTGTATCTGAATACAAATTGAAGCATACTATTTTTATGTTTCTTGAGTTGCTTTTGGGGAGGGGGGGGGCGTGTGTTATATTTTCTTTCATAACATGACTAATATGGAAATGTGTTTTGCATGATCACACATGTATAACCTATATAGAATTCTTTGCCTTCTCAATAAGGAAGGTGGACAGGGAGAAAGAGAGAGAATTTGAAACTCAAAGTCTTAAAAATGAATGTTAAAAATTGTTTTTACATGTAATTGGAGAAAATAAAATACCAAATAGTTTTGGTTTTTTTTTTATAAAAAAAGATGCTGGCAGCACTTATACTCCATCAATTAATAATAATTTAACAAACACATAGTCAGTAAGAACAATTAGTCAAAAAAAGTGAAAAATACTAGCTCTTTCTTCTTCCAGGTACACTCCTTCCTGACCCATCTGTTTCCTAATTATTCTCTGAATGGCAGCCATCTCAGCTTTGAATTTCCAGTGTCCCTGTATCTACAGTTGTGGGAATCCACATCTCATTTCTCTCTCCTTGATATAAGGTGATCTCGCTGGAGTCCCTCCCTCTTTTGGACCTTGTGTACCAAGTTCTTAAGTGTTCTCCCATCACCACTACCATTTCCCAACTCTTACTCCATGTAACTTAATTGGTCTTAAAAAGTGGATTACTGGATGGGGAAGGTTGTGTAGCATATATGCTAGGAAGCAGAATTGCTAATTACAGCTCCAAATGATGCATTATTCACAATAAAAATAAAATGGGAGAGCTAGGTGGTACAGGAGGACCTGTGTTCAAATCCTGCCTCAAAAACTTATTACCTGTGTGACCCTACACAAGTCACTTAACTCCAACTCCTTTCAATAAATAGTTAAATAAATAAATGAATAGTTGAATGAATGAATAAACAAACAAACAAATAAATAAAGACCCATTCTCACCTTTACACCTGTACTTTGATATTATATCTCTGGTATTTCTCATCAGGTAATAGAGAATATAGGTTTTGAGTTGAAAGAGGTCTCAGATGTCTCATTCTTTGTGACTCCATTTGGCATTTTCTTGGTAAAATATACTGATATAGTTTGCCATTTCCTTCTCCAGCTCACTTTGAAGATGAGGAAACTGAGGGAAAAGGATTTAAATGATGTGCCCAGAGGCACACAGCTAGTAAGTGTGAGAGGCTAGACTTGAATTCAAGTCTATCCTGACTCCAGGCCCAGTGCTCTATTTACTACACTACCTAGATGCACTGTGAATTGAATGTAATGAAATGAATAATCTTGATTTTGAGAAATTTGGGATTTGGTTAGAAAGTAATTATACATGCCTATTAGACAACAATCCAAGACAATGTAAGTGTTGTTTCATCACCTTTAAATTATTAATGGTAGACATGGGAGTGGGGAAGGGGAGAGAATAAATTAAAATTGTCTCCAAGGTTCTATTTAAACCTAAATTCATGATCTGGTGCCTGAGACTTGCTCCTCCTTTCACTTCATTGTAAAACTCTGTCTTTCATTATCCTTCCCCTCCTTCAAACACTAGATCAAATACTATCTGTTTCATTAAGTCATACTTGATGCCACCACTTAGAAGCAACCCTTTTCATCTTGATGACTTTGAACTTCCCTATGCAATTAATCCTTTTCTAACATAGTTATGTGTATGCATATTGCTCCCTCTTAATAGATTTCATGTTCCTTGGGGGCAGACTGTGTCACTGCTTTATTACTGGATCCCTATCATTTAACATGGTAGACAGCTTACTTATTTATTTAATTAAATTGAAAAAGCTGAACATCACCATTTTTCCACCTGCAACTCTCTCCCTGCCTTATACCATAAAGCCTTGAATAGGAGAGAAGCCCATATTTGAAGGATGAACATGGGGTAGCTAGGTGGTGTGGTGGATAGAGTACTGGCCCTAGAATCAGTAGAACCAGAGTTCAAATCTAGCCTGAGACAATTGCTAGCTCTGTGACCTTCAGCAAGTCACTTAACCCCAATTGCTTCCCCCCCCAAAAAAAAAATAGAAGAATGGAAAGAGGCAAGATAAAGTGTAATGTGTGGTGCTCATTTTTTATAATCATAATTAGAAAGGGCTTATGTGACAAATCCAGCATCCACCTTCATAATTTTATTTCTGTTTTGTCAGGGAGAGTATCATTAACAATTTGTCTTGTTTTGACAGCACAGTGCCATAATTAGTTTCTATTGGAAAATATACCAATTAGCAGTTTTTACTTTTTGGTTCAGATCTAAATGGAATAGAAGGAAACTGAGAAAATACGAAAAGTTAAAAGGGTTTTTGACTTCAACATCCAAAACCTAAGGGTCAATCTTCTCCCAGTTCATGGAGACAACATCTGTATCATTAGATCTGTCCTGTAGTTTCTTTTTTTGTTTTGAGCATCATACTCTGCATGGTTTCCCCTTCTGATTCTACAAAATTGAAAAATCTAGCCTAGAGGACCCTAGTAAAGAGAGAATTATGCCTCAGCTTTCTGCTCAGACCATGACTTATGTCCAGTTTGAACATTCTGGACCACTATGTTCAGCTCATCCATGGCTACTGGTCTGCACTGTACTCACATGTAGACCAAGTAATGTGGGCATATACAGAATATGCCTTTAGGTACACCAAGAAGGGTTCTCCTGCCAAAAATATGTTCCCTATGAAACATAGATGGAATTTCAAAGGCATTGGCTTCTTAGGGATAGTCACTGCTAAATGCAAACATTTCCAACATTTCCTGTTATTAGCTATTAGCAACTATGCATGAATTACTTTTATCATATTACTTTCTTTCAAAGTAATTTACCAGTCTGGCATCCTGCATACTGCCTGCTTGCATGCAATAGATACTTTATCTGAGTTGAATTGAATTGAACTGAATATGGCAGGAACTGTAGTTTCTAATGTATAGAAAAGAGAAATAACTTTTGATATGAGGTGTAAACCACAGAGGATGATAGAGAACTTCAACTAGGATCTTCCAGCAGCCTCTGGGTTATAAGAGAACATGGAGAAGGTAATCGATAGTGAGAGAGGAAATAAGCCAAAAATCAAGAGCGGAGGGGGAAAAAAAAATCTTGAAAATAATCCAAGTCTGGACATAGAGTGCCTTGCATGAGGAAGAGCAACAAGAATTTATTAGCCAGGTGACATGTGGAAAGTTTTTTAACTTCTGTTTGCTTTCTCATGGGCAAAAATTATTGGATAATGATAATATCTACCTCTCAGGGTGGTTGAGGGGATCGAAAAAGATAATATTTGTAAAATATTTTGCTGACTTAGCTGTTATTGTTTGTTGACTACAAAAAAGTATTTAATTTGGTATAAAAATATCACTTTATATCCTTTTTATAGCAAGTCTTCTCTCACCCATCAATGAGCCCATTGAGATCATTCAAGATTACTTAGAAGATAAAATAACTGAAATAACCATGCACTGACTCATATAAGGTAAGATACAATACAGGGATGTGTATGCTCCCCAGAGATATTTGTCACTGTGATGGAGGAGATCCAGGGCAGACTCCAGGTCAAGAATTACCTGTGGATGGTGAAGTCATCAAGAAGTTTCTGTTTGTAGAGGACATTGTGATGACCACATCTTAAATGCCTTAAGACATTGAAGAGAACTCATAAACACTGAAAGGAGTTTGGTCTGGTCCATCTCACACTGGAAAGACTAAGTAGATGAGAAATGCTTATTGGCAGATTTAAACATGCACATGCTATATAGTTCAATGTGGTGTATGTGTGTGTGTGTGTGTGTGTGTGTGTGTGTGTGTGTGGAATAGGCAATATAGATAGACAATCAGCTGATTCTAGAGTTGAAAAGAGAGCCAGATTTATGACTTTTAAGAAATTGCAAGGTTCTTTTACAGACTCTAAACTTAACATGAAAGCAACTTTTCAGCATTTCAACATGAACATTTTACTTGTGTTGCCATGAGGTAACATTAGATGTGGAATGGTATTTCCTCTGAAGAAGTAATGATGAATATCACAAAGGAGAATGAATAGGTACATGCTGAGTATGAGCAGACTACAATATATAACTGATGACAATCCCCAAAGAACAGGAGTAAGGAATGTCATCAAGTTATTGTAAGAAAGAGATGGGGCAAGTGTGAGAGTGGCAGATAGATAGGTATTCCACTGGTTTTATCATGGAGTTCGGAGAACGTAAAGGAAGGCCTCCAGCATGTTGTTAACTGTGATAAAATTTGAGAAAATATGGACTAGTTATATAAGATAGGCAGGTATAAATGGATCATCTTCTGATTTTTTGGGGAAAAAAAAACCTCCTGAATCAATGAAGTATGAGAGCTATGGGCAGGGTGGATTATAACAAGAAGAGATCAAAAGAGGGAGACTTAAGTTATAAGCTTCAGGTACAAAGTGACAAAGACCTGAACTTAGGTCCATTCCTCATTAGACTTCTCTGAAGCATGGTTTCTCTACAACATTCCAACCTATTCATTCATTTTGAAGTTGAGTCCTGTTTGGAGTCATCATCACTTTCAAAAAATAGCTAGTTAGTCTCTATGGCATTGGTACAATTCTCCATGAAGATAACTAAAATAAGCAAATATACCATTTCAGATTATGGTCTGTCATCTTGGCAAGTCCTCAAGAATATAGATATTTTTTTTTCTAAATAGTTAAACATATGCATCTTCTGCTACACCAGCAGGTGTCACTATTACTCAAGAGGAAATTAGGATGGCAAAGATAACCAAGCAAGGGCAGACCTACTCCCCAGCTAGCCCTGCAAAAACAGAGTTATATGGTTTGTTTTCTAGCAGCCATCATCACACATCTGCTGCCTTGGGTTAAAACACTGAGTGCTAAGAAATAAGAATCCATGGAGTTCTCACTATAGAAAGGACAATTTATTAAAAATTTTTTGGGGATTAATATATCCCAGGGCAAAGCAAAGTAAGTACAGTGATTTTGGACAAGTTCTTTCCTTCCTCTGGACTTTCTCATCTATAAAATAAAAAGTTTAGAAAAAATTATCTCTGAGCTCCTTTCCAATCCTAATATTTTTTTTTTATGCTAAAGCATCCTGATGGGCCCAGATTTTAGTGAAGTTGCCTTAGCTTTTAGTAAAGTTACTTATTTTTAGGTCATGATTCTTTTTTTCTTTTTCATGCATATATGAATATGATATATGCAAAAATATTTCATTCTTTCATTGGATATATATAGAGAGAGAGAGAGATGCTATCTATGGAGATATATAGATAGAGACTATATATATGTATACATATATATATACACACACACATGCATGCACACACCAATATATACACATATATGCATATACACATATAAATACAAGCGTGTTGTGTTTATATGCATCGAAATGGAGAGGTTATATATGCACATATGTATATGGAGTCCTCCTCATTCCAAGGCCAGTTCTCTCTCTGTCTCTGTCTCTCTCTCTTCCTCTCTGTCTCTGTCTCTGTCTCTCTCTGTCTCTGTCTCTGTCTCTCTCTCTCTCTCTCTCTCTCTGTTTTTGTCTCTGTCTCTCTGTCCCTCTGTGTGTGTGTCTCTCTCTGTATATATATGTTTATATGTATATGTGTGTGTGCTTACACACACACACTTACATTATTTTTATTATTATTATTAACACTACCTATTGATTAGCCACATAGTGAATCCTTCCTGGCAAATTTTAACTTCCAATATCATTTCCCTTTACTATGGACAATCGACTGCTTAGAAGGGGATAAAAGTCATATCTAATAATGGCCAAACCAAAAAGAAATAAGCCAATGAATTTCAAAGTTAACTAGAGCCCTTGTAGCACTGCTCTTCTTCATGAGTATAGGTTGGAATTCTAGTTTTGATACTTGTCAGTTGTGTCACCTTGGGCAAGTCATTTAATATTTCTGGCCCCAATTTACTCATCTATGAAACAGGGATAGAAATAGTTGCATAATTACATTCTGTGGTTGTTGTGAGGAAAGTACTTTGTAAACCAAAAAAAAGTTACTACTATTATAATTTGTTATGTGCATTCATCAAATGTTCTGTCTTTTTATTGTAGAATACATCTCAAATTTAAGTGAATCAAAATTTTACTTTAGCTTCATCATTCAGATCTTTCTGTTGCTTCCAGTAACCAAATTTTTTAATTTGGGGTTCAAAACAGATTCAGATTATGCTGGCTAGGCAGTAGTATGTGCAAGAAAAAATACTGGAATAGAAGACTTAAACTTTCTTATCAGCTTTGTTATGGAATGATCATAAGCATTTCATTTAAGATTCTTGGATCTCCGTCTTCTCCATAAAATGAAAAGACTGGAATTCATAGCCTCTACATTTTCATCAAGCTCTAATATTCTGTGATTCTGCACTCTAGAGTAGGTTTTGGTGTAGAGAGGCATACACAGAAACACATACTCATTTTATATACATATATAATATATATACCTATTTTATATAAATATACATGCATGTTATATATACACACACATATACATTTACACACATATATACATGTCCAGACATATATACACATACACACACACACACACACACACACACACACACATATATATATATATATATATATATATATATATATATATATATATATATATATATATATATATATATACACACACACACATATATACACATACATATATAGATATATACTGATTTTCCTCTGTGACAAGGTTACTGGAATACTATGCTCAAAGCTGATGCAATTTGGAAGGTATGAGAAGAACAACAAAGAATTGCTACAAAGTCTCTTCAAAACACAACTTTTGGGGGGCAGAGCCAAGATGGCAGAATAGAAGGACACATATACTCTAGCGCTTCCCCCACAGCCCATAAAATACTTGTAAAAAATGACTCTTAACAAATTCTAGAGCAACAGAAGCCACAGAACAACAGAGTGAAAGAGGTTTCCAGCCAAAGGTAACCTGGAAGGCCAACAGGAAAGGTATATCTCAAGGGACACTGAGCAGAACAGAGCCCAGCCCTGGCCATGCAGCACTGGGAGGAATAGGACCTGAACAGACCTCTGGGGCAGAATTCCCATCAGGGAGGGTCTCAGATCCCTTAACCCACAAGCGACAAAGAAAACTCCAAAGGTCAGTGTGGGAGGGCTTTCCCAGCTGTGAGAGAGAGCAATGGGGTCCCTTCAGTACTGGCCTTAGGCAGCAGCAGAGGCAGCAGCAGCAGCAACACCAGCAGTGGGCAGCAAGCAGCTACAGTGGCCACAGAAGCAGCCTGAGTCCATTGTTCAGGCAGCTCAGCTTAAAACCCCTAGAGGAATTGAGCAGCTCATCTGAATCTCAGCCTTGAGCATGGTGCTGGGGGGAGGAGGAGCACTAGGACCCTCCTCTTTACAAAGGATTCAGAAGTCAAGAAACTGGCTTGGAAAATGCCCAAAAAAGGGAAAAAAATAAGACCATAGAATGTTACTTTCTTGGTGAACAGGTGTCTCCTTCTATTCTTTCAGATGAGGAAGAACAAGGCAAACTGTCAGAGGAAGTCAAGGCTCCTGCTTCCAGTACCTCCAAAATGAATATGAAATGGGCCTAGGCCATAGAAGAGCTTGAAAAGTAAGTCAGCAGCTTGCTAAAGGAGAACCAAAAAAATGCTGAGGAAAATAACAACTTTAAAAATAGACTAACTCAAATAGAAAAAGAGGTCCCAAAAGCCAGTGAGAAGAAGAAGGCTTTAAAAAACAGAATTAGCCAAATGGAAAAGGAGGTTCAAAAGTTCACTGAACAAAATAGTTCTTTAAAAGAGAGAATCGATTTCAGGGAAACTAATGACTATGAGCTAAACCAAGAAGTTAGAAAATAAAACTAAAAGTTTGAAAAAATAAAGATAACGTGAAACATCTCATTGGAAAACTAGCTGACTTGGAAAAATAGATCCAGGAGAGACAATTTAAAAATTATGGGACTACTTGAAAGCCATAATCAAAAAAAGAGCCTGAATATTATCTTTCATGAAATTATCAAGGAAAACTGCCCTTAGATTCTAGAACCATGGGGCAAAAATAAATATTGAAAGAATCCACTGATCACCTCCTGAAAGAGACCCAAAAAGAGAAACTCCTAGGAATATTGTGGCCAAATTTCAGAGTTCCCAGGTCAAGAAGAAAATATTGCAAGCAGCTAGAAAGAAACAATTTGAGTAATGTAGAAATACAATCAGGATCTGGCAGCTTCTACATTAATGGACTGAAGGGCTTAGAATAGGATATTCCAGAAGTCAAAGGAACTGGGATTAAAACCAAGAATCACCTATCCAGCAAAACTGAGTATAACACTTCAAGGGAATAAATGGTCATTCAATGATATAGAGGACCTTTAAGCATTCATATTGAAAAGACGAGAACTGAATAAAAAATTTGACTTTCAAACACAAGAAGGAAGAGAAGCATGAAAAGGTAAACAGGAAAGAGAAACCATAAAGGACTTTCTAAAGTTGAACTGTTTACATTCCTACTTGGAAAGATAATATTTGTAACTCTTGAGACTTTTCTCAGTATTTGGGTAGGTGGAGGTATTATACATACACACATACACACACACACACACACACACACACACACACACACACACACATAGACAGAGAGTACAGGTTAAGTTGAATCAGAAGAGATGACATCCATAAAAAAATTAAATTAAATTAAGTGAGAGGAGAAAATACTGGGAGGAGAAAGGGAGGAGAAAGTAATGGGGCAGGCTATCACTCATAGAAGAGATAAGAAAAATCTTGTTCAATGGAGGAGAAAAGAGAGAAGGTAAGAGGGAAAAAGTAAATCTTACTCTCTTTACATACGGCTTAAGGAGGGAATAACATGCTTACTAAATTTGGTATCAAAATCTGTCTTACACTACAGGAAAGTAGGGGAGAAGGAAACAAGTGGGGTGAGAGGGATAATAGAAGGGAGGGCAAATGGGAGAAGGGAGTAACTAAACACAAACACTTTTGGGAAGGGACAAGGTCAAATGAGAGAATAGAAAAAAAAAGGTGGGGACAGGGTAGGATGGAGAGCAATATAGTTAGTCTTACACAACATGACTATTATGTAAGTCTTTTGCATAGTGTAGACTGATTTGATAAAGGTTACGTGACCTTACAAAAGAGCAAATACCTGTCACTCCCACACCAGGATGGGTACAGACTTATCAGCAAGTCATGAGCAAAAGAGTGCATTCTCAACGACTGATATTTGTAGTGACCATTTTGTCAATATATCTGCTCTTGACTGATACCAACCGCTGAGTTTCCACGAAATGGAAATTCATTTTGATATTAGTCTAAGCAAAGTATATTTTAGAAGAGATGCCTACTAATCCCCCATCCATAGAATTCATTTCAAAGCTTTTTTCTGTTATCTCTTTTGCTACTCAGAGACTCAGTATCCTTGTGTGTTAAATAGGGATAGTAGTACTCATCCTACAATTTTGTTTTGAGAATTAAATGAGATTATGTAAGTTGAGTGCTCTGTAGACCTAAAAGTATTATATAAATGCTAACTACAACAGAACAAATAAACAAGAGGAAGCAAAAGAGATTATTTTGTAATTGTAATGTGGCATAAAAATGACTGATACCTAAAAAAATAAAATGGAAAAAATGAGTGTGTGACTTTGAATCCAGTTCAATACATGTGTTTAAGTACTTGCCATGTACAAGGCATTTTATAGAGATGAAAATGAAATAGTTTCTGTCCTCAGGAATATTATACTCTCCTAGAGTGGAGGCAAAGACATGCATATAAATACAGATATATAAATATAATTTAATTATTAAGAAAGTAAGTCAAGTCAATAGGCATTTCTTAAGTATCCACTATCTACCAGGTGCTGTTATTGTTTGTTGCGTGTCTTTCCTTCTCAAAGAGGACCATGACAACAGGACAGTGATGCCATGAGTTGCAAATGAATTGGATTTAAGTGAGGCAGGGCTATGCAAAATCACCAGCCTCCCTATCTCTTCTGCAGTCATCTGGGTCCAGTGGCAAGATACAGATCAGGACAACTAAGTGCTACAGACATAAAGAAAGGAGGAGAAATAACCCTGCTCTTTAGGTCTAATGGAAGATAACATGCAAATAACTATGAGATATACATAGACATACACATAATTATCTATCTAGCTATCTAGCTATATACGCATACAACTATAGATAACCATGTACATATAACTACATGTATATATATACATAAGCTATATATTGAACTTGATATATACATATATCTATTCTACATAGATACATTTATGTATAGTTATATAACTACATATAATCATATAACTATGAATAATATAATGTAACTATATAACTACATATTATACATATGCATAGACAAACATATAATGCTGTAGGTAGCTGTATTAAAAACTACATAACTACATATGAAGCTTGAAATATTTTGCTTTTGTTCAGTCATTTCAGTTCATGTCCAACTCTTCTTGGTCTCACCTGAAATTTTTTTTGACAAAGAGACCAATGTGGTTTGCATTTCCTCCTCCAGCCCATTTTATAGATGAGGAAACTGAGGCAAATAGGGTTTATGGCTTGCACAGGATCACATAGTGTCTGTGGTTGGATTTCCACTAAGGTCTTCCTAATTTTAGGTCCACTGCTCAATCTACTGAGCCACCTATCTGCCTCTTGTTATATCTGCATGCATGCATGCATACATACATACATATACATATATACAAACATAGTTATAAATAATTATATAACTGTAGTTGTATGTATATACATATATGCACATACATAAAACATTGTATATGAGTATGCATATCACCACAAATGACTATATATATAGTTGTAATACTTAATATTATAATATGTAACTATATATGTATATATAACTGCAGATTTGCATGACTATATGTCAAACTTGATATATTTACATATATCTACACTATATATTATATATAGTTATATATAGTTGTATTATATATTTGTATGTTTATGTATATGTATACAGACATACATGTGTGTGCAAATGCAAGCAAAGTTTGAACCAATTTGATCCACAATGAACCAGTTTCTAAATATGTTCAACATTCCTTATGATCTTCAGGTCATCAGCAAATAAATGCTTTTCTTCTAAAAGGGGAAAGCCCCTCACTCACACTAAGTGAGGGCAGGGATGTTAAAAAGGGGTTAACAGTTTGAGACTCCATTTATGGCCAGTCTATCTTTTTCTAGGAAATATCACTTTCTCTAGTAAGCTGCGAGGCAACCGATTCTAGGACAAGATCTATAGAGAGATGGTTGATAGATTTGATAGATTCTTTTGGTAGATCTAAGAGGAAAATTTGGAGAACTGACCACAACTAGTTGGGTTGTTTCTAAAATACCCACTACCCCTATTCCATAGATTCCATAGTTTTTTGCAGCCAAGAGTTATGTAAACATTTTATTATCAATGAGAATAAACAAACATATGCTGTAACAGTTTTAAACTCCTCTCTAGCCTAGAAAGAGAAGGAATTCTTTTCTGCACTCCAGTACTAGCACTTGAAAATGAGAAATTCAGGGTCTCTGCTCAGTGTTCCACAAGGTCAGACATGAAATCTATGCTGGACCATCACTGATCTGCCATATGCTGAGTTTCCAATATTTATCCAGTGCAGCCTGGAACTGCGCAGATGTAATGAAAACAGATATTTTGGCTATCTGGGCCCACAGAGACCAGCTCTCATACCATGGTAAAGATCAGATCTTCTGGTTGCTGGGTCCCAAGGAAATAGGGAAGGGAAGTGTCCAAGGACTATGGTGAGACTAGTCATCCAGAGGCACATAAATAAGTAACAACTGAGTCTACTCCCTGATTATTCACCCTACTATTTGACTCATGCCCCAGCAGTCCTTATACATCTCCATTAGTCTTATGACCTCATTCATGTCTTCCTTTTCCACATAAAAAAGGGACAAAATAGACATATAGATCTGTATGTATATCCTACAAAATACGTAAATACACATGTGTATATATAGTATAGCAACATATGTAAATATATCATAGTGACATAATATACATATAACTATGTGTATATATGTATATGTGCACATATCAAGTTGATATACATAGCTACATTTATACATAGGTATATATAGTTATATACGGTATTGCATGTAGTCTGTATTCGTGTGTGTGTGTGTGTGTGTGTGTGTGTGTGTATGTGTAATGAATCTGAGAGAAATTCGGAAGGAAAGTACTAGCTTTAGGGGAGATCAAGAAAAGTTCCTTTCAGAAGGTCATGCTTGAGTTGTGATTTAAAGGATACTTGGTTGGCTAGGAGATGAAGATAGGGAGGGAGAGAGCTGGGGTAACAGAGATAGAAAATTCTTTTGTCAAGAGGTTGTGTTTGTCCTCTGTTCTCAAAGAGCACCATGACATCAAGATGATGACATGACTTGCAGTTGACTTTGATTTCAGTGAGGGAGGGCTATACAAAGTCACCAGCCTCACTTTCTCCTCCAGAGTTATCTGGGTCCAGTGGCCAGATATTCAACAGGATGACTGGAGATGACCCAGGATGCAATGTGAGACCCTGACCATTTTAAGCTAAGGTCTTATCAGATTCTCACTTTGAGTGAGATACATCCATTCAATGAATAGGCTTCATTAAGTAGTTACTCAAGGGATGACCCCTTTTATTAAAAAAGAAACCAAACTGGGAGGAGAATACCTTCAGAATTCCTGGGTAGAAGAGAAACAGTTACTATTTAAACTGTCATACTCAAGGAACAGCAAGGAGGCCAATATCACCGGATCATCATGTAGATGGAGGAAATAAGGTATAAGAACACTAGAAAGGTGGGAAAGGGTCAATTTATGAAGCCAGTTTTGTTTTCTAGGATTTTATATTTGATCCTCAAGATGATAGGGAATCTCTGGAGTTTATTGAATGGGAGGTCAGGTGGGGTGAAGTGGGGTAGGACTATATAATTAAAATTACACTTTAAGAATATCACTTTTATAGTTTTATAAAGAATTGCTTGAAGTGGGGAAAGATTGGGATGGTAGTAGCAATGTCAAAGAAGAGAATGTACAAGAAATGTTACAAAGGTAGAATCAACAGGACTTGGCAACAGGTTGGATGGGTGGTTGTGGGGTGAAAGAGAGTGAGGAGACAAGAATGTCACCTAGGTCACAAATCTGGGTAACTGGAAGGATGGTGGTACCTCCATATTAATAGGAAAGTTAGGAAGAGTACATGGTTTGAAGGCAAAGATAATGAATTCAGATATGGAAAGGCTGAGTTTCAGACATCCAGTATGAGATGTCCAATAGGCAATTGGAGATGCTAGACTAGAGGTCTAGAGAGAGTTTAGAGCTGGAAAAATAAATCTGATAATCATCTATACATAGATGATTATCAAATCCACTAGAATTTATGAGATCATCAAGCAAAATAGCATAGAAGGAGAAGAGAAATGGGCCAAGGGAATAACCTAGATAAAAAAAAAAAAGCAAACATGAATAAAGAGTGATCAGAGAAGTAGGAGGAAAATCATAAGAAAACAGCAGCATGAAAACTTCAAAAGAAGAGACAATCAAGGAGAAGAGGGTAATCAAAAGTGTCAAAGGCTGAAGAGATGTCAAGAAGAATGATTATTAATAAAAAGCCATTCAGTTTGAAATTTAAATGATAGTTATCCCTTCCACATTGTCAGGATTGGGGTCATGGCATTACAGCAGTCTGAAAAATCTGTATGAGATTTTCTGGCTCTCCCTTCATACCAGATTTATTATGGTATTAAAAGATAAAATAGGTTGCCATTATGAAATATTTTACATATATTTATACATTTCTGAGTTTCTGAACCTTTTCTGTGTCATCTGCTAGCCTTTGTGTATTGTCTGTTGCGTCTGCAAAACTCCCCCAAAATTCCCATTTAATTTCTTATGCTGACCTATGATACAGCAAGACTATGATGGGAAAAGCCGTGATGTGGAAAAGATAACTGTAATTGGTAACTTTGAGAGAGAAGTTTCAACAGAATGATGAAATCAGAAGCCAGACTACACAGTTCAGAAGAGAGTAAGAAGAAAGGAAGTGGAGGCACCAACTACAGAAAATCTTCTCAAGAAGTTTAGCCAAAAAAAAGAAAGAGAAGCATAAAATGAAAGTTAGCAGGGATACATAAATCAAGTAGGGGATAGGGTGGAGGCTGAAGATGGAGAAAACATGGATATGTTTATTAATGGTAAAGAACAGCTAATCGACAGAGAGATTGAAGATAAGAGAGAATCGGAATTATAGAGGAAACAATCTTTAGGAAAAGACATGACAGATTAGTACTAGTTATATATGCATAAAAGTTTGTCTTGGTCAAAACAAAGGAAACTACTTTGAGGCAAGAAGGAAGGAAGAGATAGTAGGGGGGGCGGAGAGAGATTTGTATAATGGTAGATGAGAAGGGAGACAGAGGGGTTCCACAGTAGGTTTGAGGAGAGACGAGGAGGGACCCTCACTACAGCAAAGTATCCCTTTTTCATCTCCTGTAATTATTCACAGTCCTATTCACTGCAGTGGTTTTTCCAAACCTTTTCATCTCTCCTCAAAAATAATGTGGAATTCTTCCCCTTCCCTGCTCAGCTGAGAGCCTTGCCTCCATTTTCCAGTTGAGATTATGCAACATAAAATTGTAGTGTAGCTCAATCAACATGGTTTAAAAAAAATTCTATCTGTTCATCATCAAGTACCAATGTGAGATAATACTAAGATTATTACCACCTTGGGGAGAGAGGGAAAAAATTATGAAGGGGGTGAAGGAAAAGGACAGCTCTGAGAGACTAAATTGAGGAAGGAGTACATTCTAGGCATAAGGGAAGGTTTTAGGGAATGTATGGAAAAAGGAGATGGAATTTCAAGTTTAGAGTAATATCTAGGTGTAAAATCTAGCTGGGGTTTAGAAAACACAAAAGCAAGTAATATAAATTTGATAAGGATGCAGTATGGTGCAGTGAAAAGAATACTAGATTTAGAGTCAAAGGACTTGGGATCAAAATCTGTCACTTCATACATTATGACTTTGAGGAATCTACATAACCTCTCTAAGCCTCAGTTTTCTCATTGGTAAAAATAAAACAGTTGGACTAAATGAACTCCAGTATCTTCTAGCTTTAAATCCATGATCCTGTGAAATAAAGTTAGAAAGATAGATTGAAATCTGTTTGTGAAGGCACTTGAATATCAGGCCAACTAGTAATATTTAACTTGGAGGTGATGGGTTGCTGTTGAGAGTTTTTAAGTAGGAGCGACTATTGAAGGGAGTGACTAAAAGTAGAAAAAATAAAAAAGAATTAGGAAGTCATTACATTAATCCATGCAAGAGATGGAGAAAATCTGAGCCAGAGTGATGGCCCTGTAAATGGAGAGAAGAGGGTGGTTGTAAGATGAAAACACAGAAGAAATAGAATTTAGAAACTTACTATATATATATTGGAAAAAAGGAGGGAAGAATCAAGAATGTCTCCAAAGTTATAAAATTTGGTGAGGGAAGGTTGTGTTTGTCCTTCATTTTCAAAGAGGACCATGACATCAGGGTCATGATGATATGACTTGCAGTTTACTTTGATTTGAGTGAGGGAGGGCTATACAAAGTCACCAGCCTCACCAGTTCTTGGTCAAAGATCAAGCCTCAAACCCAGTTCACTCTGGAGCTCATATACTAGACAACAAGTCCTCTCCCACCTAGCACAGAGTGGATTTAAATACTAAATAGTAATTGTTTCTCTTTTACCCAGGAACCCTGAGGATCTTCTCCTCCCAGTTTGATTTTTTTTTTTATTAAAGGGGCCATCCTTTGAGCAACTACTTAAAGAAGCCTATTCATTGAATGGGTGTATCTTATTCAAAGTGAGAATGTGATAAGACCCCAACCTGCAAGAGTCAGGGTCTCACATTGCATCCTGGGCCATCTCCAGTCATCCCAATGAATATCAGCCCACTGAGCCCAGATGGCTCAGGAGAAGAAAGTGAGTTTGGTGGCCATGTACAGCCCTCTCTCACTCAAATCAAAGTCAACAGCAAATCATGTCATCATCTTGACATCATGGTCCTCTTCAAGAACAAAGAGAAAACACAACAACCTCCAGAGCCATCTGGATCTAGAGACCAGATACTCATCAGGACAACAAGAAATAGCCCATGATGCAATGGGAGACCCTGGCCCTTTTAGACTAAGACATTTTCTAGTATTCACTTAGAGGGAGATAACCCCCATTCAGTGAATAGGCCTGTTTAAGAAATGAGTCCCTTTAATTAGAAAAAAACAAGAAAATCAAGCTGGGAGGGTAAGATCCTCAGGGGTGATGTTCCAAAGAGAAGCAATTACCATTGACATTCACTCTAAGCTGAGAGAGTCCAAAATACAGCCTTTAAGTGGAGCTTAATGGTGATGGAAACAATGATAATAAAGTACCAAAATTTCAAGTTTACAAAATCAGTTCTAAATGAAATAGAATCTTATGCATATGTGAAGTATAATCTATGCAGCTGTCTACATATACCAGTAGGCTATGTTGAGGAGGCAATGAAGTGGTTTGGGTGAATAGAGTGCCTAACTTGGAGTTAAGACCTGAGTTCGAATCTTGCATCAAACATTTACTAGCTGTACAAATCACTTAACCTCTCAGGCTAAGTTTCCTCCATCTGCAAAATGAGGATAATGATAGCACCTACTTCACAGGGCTGTTGTGAGGATCAAATGAGATATCATTCTCAGATTTTCCCAATTTTAATGTTATAAGTGTTAATTATTATGTTGATGATAAGCAATAATAGTTATAAACATTTTTTTTAATATGATAAAAGTTTGTTGTGCAATGACTAATAAGCATCTAAAATGTTGCAGTCTGTACTTTCCCCAAAAGACTCACAGGCAGAAAAAAATACTGACTTTAATTTTCTTACCATTTGCCTGGCTCAAAAAGTTAATTTACTTGGGGAGAAATGTGATACTCATACTGTGGTGACAAAATACTACTATTGAATTATTATGAAGTATTAAAACTCGGCTTCTTTAGTCAGATGGCAGTTGGACTAGGTCAGGGCTCTTAATCTGAAGTCCATAGCCCCAACCCCCACAAAGCATCTGTAGATTTTCAGAGTATACATGCACTTGGATGGAAAAAATATATATATCTTTATTTTCAATAACCTGTATGCAAAATTCAGCATTTAAATTATATTTTTTAAATCACATTGTTCAGACACGTCCACAGGTTTTATTAGATTGTCAAAGAGCTCCATAATGTAAAGAAAATTCAGAAATCCTGGGCTAGATAATCATTAAATTCTTTTCAATTTAGCCATTCTGTGATTATAACTATGAACCTGAATTGTTATGATATTATAGATTTTGAGTTACAAGGAACATTCAAGATCATCTTGCTCAATTTGAAAACAGGCCATATGATTTAAATTTTTTATATTATATTTTATCATATTTATATTATGCCACATAATGATAATCAAATGATTTTATTCAAGATCACAAAGCAGAAATTTGAACCTTCACCCTCTGATTGAAAATGTATCACTTTCCATTTTATCATAACAATCTGCAAAACAGTCTATACAATAATGAATTTTTAAAGGTCAAACATATATTCAGGCTCATGTGCAAGTCTATTGTGAGAATAATCTGTTTCTTTAGACTAAGCTGAACGAAAATGTGAAAGTCACCAATGTTACGAATAAACACCCTAAGGTTTACTGCCAAATGAGCACTTCAACCAGCCCAGTGGTAACCTATTTGGATTCACAAAAGATTGACTGGATCTTCTACTGAAAGCTAATACTGTCTAGTTTCAACTTTGTCACTATGTCCCTGGGGTAGTATTTGATGCTTTCATAAAAAAGAAATTTCGTCTCACACACTTTAGCTCTTACAAAAGGGTAGCATGGAGAGGTGTTTTTACTTTTCTTTCTTTTCCTTTTTCTTTTTTTTTTCCTTTTCAACAGATGACAAGGCACAAGAATCATGAGAAGATCTTAGAATCTGCTGTTTTCATGACCCCATTAGCTTAGTGAATTCAAATTTCTATTGAATAAATACAGTATATTTCTCTGAAGTCTTACATTGTTACAATGTAGATTAAGAGGAAATTTTCATCCTTTGGTGACATCTTATTGTATTTCTGGCAAATAACATTGTAGACATAAAGACAGGAGAGGCAATGACAATATAAAGATCTATTTGTATTTTTCAATTGAGATAAATTTGCTTGTTTGGTCTTCACAATAACCCCCTGATATACACTGAGAAAGAAAGCAGTTCTGCATTGTGAAAAGAGCATTGACATTAGAAACACAGGTCCTGGCTTTTTATCCTGGTTTTGCCCTTACTATCTATGTAGCCTTAGTCAAGTCACTTAACTTCCCTAGACCTCAGTTTCCTCACCTGTAAAATGCAGACTAGAGGAATCTTTGAAATATATGACTATATATATATATATATATATATATATACACACACACACACACACACACACATATATATGTGTATATGAATCTATGCTTTAAATTTATGGTCTATGATCTCCACTTTCTAAATAAGGAAAGTGAGACTTCAAGAAGTTAACTAATTCAAGGTTACATGGCTAAAGTGTGATGGAGCTGAGACTCAAGTTTTTGAACTCAAATATATCACTCTTTCCACTATTGTACACCTGGCCTTAGATATACTGTGTGTGTGTGTGTGTGTGTGTGTGTGTGTGTGTGTGTGTGTGTGTGTACGTGTGTGCATGTTTATGAAGAGGGACAGAAGCAGTTAGGTGGTGCCGTGGATAGAGCACCAGATCTAAACTCAGAACGACTCATCTTTTCAAATTCAAATTCAACTTCAGACACTTATCAGTTGTGTGACCCTGGGCAAGTCATTTAACCCTGTTTGCCTCATTTCTTCATCTATAAAAGAAGCTGGAGAAGGAAATGGTAAATCATTCCGATATCTTTGTCCAGAAGACCCCAAACTGAATCAAGAGGAGTCAGATACAACTAAAAAATGACTGAATTGAATGGATGAAGATGGGTATATACTAGCCAGTCATACTTCCACATTTCTGTGCTTCAAGTATCTAAGATTTTCTTAGACCATCAGTCATTTGCTTACTGGCATGTTCTCAGTGAGCAAGGAAGAGTAGTTGTTACCTGGGTTGCCAGGATTAGTAACGACTAGAACTCTATACCTTGGTTTTGTTGGGGGTTTTTTCAGTCTGGGTGAAAAAATAATAATTGAGGTTAGAAGGTACCATCATAAAAACTAAATATCTGACCATAGGTCCATTTGGGCCAGGAGAACAATGTTTTGTTTGTACCAGAATTTCCAAGACCTATTTACCTTATCTACAGAGAACTCAGAAAGCATTGGTCCTATAACTAAGATGAGATGAATGGGGTTTTGTCTAAAGCACCAACATCTAAAAGGAGTAGTTATTCCCAAAAAAGGTATAATATTCCTCTCCATGGCAAACATCATTCCTGGCCCTTGTCCTTGCAAGAGGACACAAAGGAAGGGCCCTATAAGCACAGTGACTTTGCTGTATAGATTGCTTCTCCTCAACAAGGTGACACAAAGAGTTAAGAGGTCATCACATGAGGGAAGTATGTGCCTCTCTAGACTGCCAAAGCTAGTACTCTGGACAAAGTCCTATTTATCTCATGTTTGTTACAGCTGTGGAATCAGCTGATGTTTCCCTCTTCTGAGTAGGCAACACAGATAGCTCCTAGAACTTCTGGAGCAAATGAGGCATTATTCTGTTTTGCAAACTCCTTGGATGTACTGAATCATAGAATTCAAGAGCCAAAATAGATTTGAGAGGTCATATACTAACCCTTTCATTTTATTCCTGAGGAAACCAGAGCCCAGAGAGGTGAATGACTTGTCCAAGATCGCATAGCTAGTAAGTGGCAGTCTCACTAGTCATTGTACAAATTGATTTTCTGGTTTTTCTCACTTTACTCTGAATCAGTTCAAATAGATTTTTCCAAGTTTCTCTAAAACCATCCATTATTTCTCTTAGTGCATAAAAAATTCCATTATATTCATTATATGGGCACCTTTTACTTAGTTTCTAGTTCTTTGCTAAAACAAAAAAATGCTGCAATGAATATTTTAAAATATGATTCTCTTTCTCTAATCTCTGAGTTACAAACCTGGTAATCATATCTCTGTGTCAAAAGGTATGTCCATATTTCTCTCCAGAAAGGCTGATAAATTTGTAATACTGCCAATTATATATTACTGTGCCTGTCTTCTCATGGACCCTCTAACAATTATTATTTCCTTTTCATTATCATTTTTCCAGTAATGGTGGTGCTTTAGAACTTCAGATTCATCTTCATTTATATTTCTCTTATTAGCCATTTGTAACCTTTTTTTCTATGGCTGTTGGTAGCTTGCTTTTTCAGAACTGCCTGTTCATATCCTTTGACCACTTAGCTTTTGGGGAATGACAGTTATTCATGTATATTTGAATTCATTACATATATGTGCATGTACATATGCATGTATATGTATACATATACATACACATATGCATATATATACATACTATATATGATGTATTTAAACATTAGATTTTCATCTGAGAAAGTAACTACAAAGGTTTTCCCCCATTAACTGTTCCCCTTTTTAAAAAATCAACTGTGTTTATTCTCTCTGTTAAAAAAAAACTTTACATTTTGGGGGCAATCCAAACTGTGTGCTTTATCTTTTGCCATCCTTTTTATTCCTTGTTTGAGCAAGAACTCCTCCCCCATCCACAGTTCTGAAAAAATCTCTCCTTCCCTGATCCTTTGATTTGTTTATTGTACAATATAAAAAATTTTAAATCATATATCCATATGGAATTTATTATGGTTGATGGCATAAGATGCTGGTCTAAATTAATTTCAGTCAGACTGCTTTGCAAGTTTCCCAATAATTTTTGTCCAATAGCGAAGCTTTAAACCAGGAAATTAATTTCCTTGAGCTGAAAGAATATTACGCTGTTGTGATGACATATACCTGGATCTTGCATATCTAATCCTTTCCACTGATGTGCATTTCTCTTTGTAGAGGTAGGGATAAAAAATGGACCTGTGACTTCATAGGCATAGAAAATATGCAGGTCAACACCTTCTCAGCAACTTAAAATCTTTCAATCACCCTGAGTATCGAGGTGTTAGAGAAGTTGCTCAGGTCACTCAGCTACTATATTTCAGAGTTGGGACATTAACCCAAGTTTTCCTGACTTCAGGGCTATTCTATTTTTTTTTTTTTTAATTTTTAACTAGTACGAAATAGTGCTGATAAACATTGATTTGCAGAGTAGTTTGTGATCTGATACTTTGGAGGTGGAAGATTTTAGATTAAAAAACTCTAGTCACAGTATACTACCCATTCAGCCAGGTCATTTATATAAAGGTTCTTTCAGGCTGATCTCATATTGATTGCTGCATGAATGGTAGGTTTAGATATTTGTTTTAAGTAACTGAGAAGGCCCTTTGGGCATAGCAACCATATGTCCTAGATTTTCTGGTACCATCCTAGTTCCAAGAAAAGAAAGTATACTTTTAACAAGGTTTTATACAAAGAATATCCTTTATCAAAACATGGATCTTGACCTCAGAAAATATAGCCACCATGTCTATGGAGGTGGAGGAGGACACCATCTTTGTTAACTGGTTTTCAGGGACAAGGTGATAAATTGAGCATAATTTCACAGATCTGGTACTTCATATCTTAGGGAAGGAAGTCATTATAGATCTAGAAAAGAAAAGAAAGCTGCCTTGATATTCCCCTTAATCTTCTCTCACCCTATTTTTATAACAAAAGTAAATACCAGTCATTTAATGTTTTAATGTTGTTCACCTCAGTTCTTCATCTATAAAATGAGCTGAAGAAGGAAATGGGGAGCGTTCCAGTGTTTTTGACAAGAAGACCCCAACTGGATTCTCAAAAGAGTTGGACACAACTCAACAACAACAACAACAACACCTCTTGTCAAGGTAATTGTGAGGATTAAATGAGTTTACAAATGTAAGTACATTATAAACCTTAAAGCACTATGTTTTCTGTTATTGTTTAGTCTTTTTCAAGCACCATATCAATATCAATTATTATTGTAGTTGTTAATATATAAATTGGACAATAATAATCATATAGATAATCAAATCAATTGAGGAGACTTTTTTTCCCCTCATCACTAGGCTTCTTCCCTGAGTCTTCTGAAGAGCTACCTTTGCTCTCCACATTCGATGATATAAGTAGATGTCATAACCCCATGTGCATGATGTTTCCAAAGAAGAAATAAACACAAAAACAAAACAACTTCTTCTCCACTAAAAGGTAGAGCAGGTACCATTGATCTGTTCCCAAGTGAAAGAAGAAGAGACTGGATTTTGAATCTATGTGATTTGAAAAGAGATTTTTGATCTCTTCAGAGGAAGCAATCAACTCAATTGTCATGCTAAATAGAGCACATTTGGGAGCAACATATGTGCACCCATGATATTTGCTCTCATGCACCAATAAGGAAAACAGCTATGAATGCATAGTGTTGTTGCACATCAAAATATTTCACTTATAAAGAAATTCTTTGGAAAGCAAAACAAAATTGAGTTTTCATCCATATAAGGTCCCAGGGTAAATTTTTAACACATGATTTCCCTCACACATACCAAAAGTCTTTCAACTTGAAAGTGTTTATTTACCATGACCTCCATGCCAAGCTTTCTATTTCCAAAGCAATCATTTTCATTGTTATTCTTTTTAGACTGACTGAAAAAAAAACTCTCTCCAATAAGGTGCACATTTGTTCTGCTTCTATAGAATGAGGCTTTACTATTCCTAATGGGATGTTGCTATGCTACAAATGCACTATCCACTTACTGTGTGCAGGAAGAGAGATGTTGGATATTGACCTATATGAAACCAACAATTTAGAATATTAAACTCGAAAAAAATTTCCTAAAATACTTCTGGTTTGCATCTTTGTTTCTTTTCTCTCGTTTAGATGAACTCTCTCTCTCTCTCTCTCTCTCTCTCTCTCTCTCTCTCTCTCTCTCTCTCACTCTCTCTCTCTCTCTCTCTCTCTCTCTCTCTCTCTCTCTCTCTCTTTCTCTCTCTCTCTCGTACTCAATGTTCTTAGAATAATTTTAACATTCAAAGGGACAATGTACTAAGTTCATAAACCTTCCTACACATTACATTTGCCACTGCACTTCAGATAAATTTAAATTCATCATTTCATAAACAAGAGTCATTTCTTGTAAACATCTAGGAAATAGCAATATGTTTATTACAATGCTGGGGGGATGAGAGCATGCACAAAGGCAACATCATGAAGTGTGACTCATACCAGAGACAATAGCTGTGTACTATAAATAAGACAGAAAAGGATGAGATAGTTAAACCAGTTCACTGAGATGCTAAAGGACTTAGCTACTGGATCCCTGTGGGGACTAGTTACATATTCACCCTAACTCTCTAGTGCAAACAAAGTCATGTGGATACAGTTAGTTGTTTTTTCCCCCAGAGAAAGCCTGTTGAAAGAGAAGAGATATTGGCTGAAAGTGGCTAGCACTGCACAATTGAAAATATCAGACACCCTGCAGAAAACATGATATATAAAGAATACCTATCCTCAGGGATAGTGCTAAAAGACCAGTAGTAATACTATTTCAAAAAGCCTCTGTTTTCCCTGGCCTTCCTTCCTTATTTCCTTTTTTCCTTCCTTAATTTATTCATTCATTCATTTCTTCGTTGTAACTATTGGGTTCCAGGCACTGTAACAGACTCTGGGGATACAATCACAAAAATGAAGCAGTTAAAGATGTCAAGTTGCTTACATTCTTCTGTGGGGATAGTTCATATTCCCAGAGAAGTAAAGTCAATGTATAGAGAGAGTAAACACAAATTAATTTCTGATAAGAGCAATAATGACTGTGATGCTTAGGAAAGAACTTATATAGGAAGTGTCACCTAAATTGAGCCTTGTAGGGAGTTAGGAATGTTGCACAACCTTCTCACCTCAGGAGATCTCCACAGCCAAGAAAAAAATTGTAACTTGATGTTCAATCTCATGGTGATATGTTTCTCTGAATTTAGCCAAAATGGTAACATAAGGTCATATTTACATCTAAACCCTGTCTAGCTTAGTTGGAAAGGCCAAAGTTTGCATTTTAGAGAAAGCCTGGCTACGGAACTGGACATAGAGACAGGAAAACCTTTGTTTAGCTACTACCTCTGAACCTTAGGGGCAGCTAGGTGGTGCAGTGGATAGAGCACCAGTGCAGGAGTCAGGAGGACCTGAGTTCAAATCTCACCTCAGACACTTGACATTCACTAGTTGTGTGACCTTGGGCAAGTCACTTAACCCCAACTGCCTCATCCTGGGTCATCTTCAGTCATCCTGATGAATATCTGGTCACTGGATTCAGATGGCTCTGAAGGAGAAGTGAGGCTGGTGATCTACACAGCCCTGCCTCACTCAAAACAAAGTCAAATGCAAGTTATGTCATTACTTCTTGGATGGCATGGTCTTCTTTGGCAACGAAGGATGAACACACGCACTTCTGAACCTTATTAATTGAATGTTATTGGGATAGCCTCTTAGCTCCTCTAACCCACAGTTTCCTCCTTTATAAAATGAAGGTAATAATCACACCCACCTCTTAGGCGTTCTAGTAAGATCATATTTAAATCCCTTTACAAACTTGAAAACATTATAAAAACAGAAGGTATTATTGATTGATTGGCATGATGTTTGAGAAATAAGTGATCCCTTCCACAGATGATGAGGCATCAGAAAAGAATATTAATAGGGAGATAATGACAATGGTGATGACAAAGATGATGTCAATAATGATAATGAAATAACAATAATGAGAACAGCTAATGTTTGCACAGCAATTTATTGTCACAAAATACTTTTACATATATTAACAACTTGACAGAAAAAGTATAAGCCGTGATGCCTTTCATGAAAAGAGAAAATGCAAAAGAAAATTCTTCACAAAAAGTCATAAAACAAATTCTGGAAGCAACTGCAGAAACCATTTAATCTAATTTCTTTGTATTTTTAGAGGAATATTATGTTGCCCAAGGAGGTTAAGTAACTTGTCCAAAGTCAAGTATATTGTAAGTGACAGAGGTAGATATCAAACTCTGGTGTTCTAACTGCACATCTGGGGCTATTTCCATTTTTTCAGATCTCTCCTATGAAAAAGGACACATTATACAAGAAAGTATAGGTGATAGTTGAAGACTGAATTCCATAGAACAGACTCCAAGTTCCATAAGAGCTGGAATGAGACAGAGAACAACAAGGACTAGATTACTTAGGTTTTAGGGAGACACAGATTGAAGGATGGGTAGCTTTAGACAAATAGAAGACAGAAGGAAAGCCTTTCCCTATGAGAGGAATAGCAAAAATTAAAATATAGAGGTCATGAAAAGCATGGTTGATGGAAAGATAGCAGCAAGACAAATCTGAGTACAGATACTTGGGGGTAGAGAGGGTAGAGCTAACACTGAGGTATAAGGTTGAATAGGTTAAATGGCACCAGATGACAGAAAACCTTGAAAGAGAGGCCAAGGACCATGGAGGGAATCACTACAGTTTTTGAACAGATAATTTATATCTGCACACTACAGTTTCCATTACAGTATAAAAAACTGAAGTTATATTTTGCAGGTACCAAATAATACTGTAATGTGTGATATCAATGGGACACAAGTATTAGTGTTTTATTCTGTTAGTTTAGTTTAATTTTATCATATTTGTTTATGTCATATTATATTACTCATGTCATTTTGTTCATATAGTTAATTACTATCTCGGTCTGAGAAGTGTATCCACTGAAATGTATCACAGCTTTTAACAGGTAGATGTTTTGTGGTCTGACCAAAGAGTAGCCGAAGTATAATAGGATGCACATTTTAAATACAAACCACATGCAAATGCCTTTGGCGGAGGCTATTTCCTGATCATACTCTTGGAGCTGCCTCAGCAACAGTGAATTAAGTCTCCAACCAGGAGAGACAGGAGTCTGGCAGCTCCTAGTCTGGGCCAGAGTAAACGCTGATTTGGAGCTGACTGACAGGAAGTGCTTTTGGTCTCGGGGGAGTTCACTGATGCGAGACCAAGAGGGACCCTGGTTCCCACAAATGAGAGCAGTAAGCTCCAGGCCTTGTTCTACCATCAGACTCTCTGACTCCAGGGAATATGTTTCTTATTCATTTGTTTCTATGAAAATCCAATGCCCTATTTCCTTATTCCCATCAAACATCAGAAAATATCTCTTTTCTATCCTCCTTCTCACTTCCCCACCGTTGCTATATGCCCCTAAGAGATATCAGGTTTGGGAAAGGAGAAAATGATGGCTAGGTAAGTAGAGAAAGAGGTAGATTAGACTAAAAAACGACAAGAAGGTTATCTACATTTTTATTGTGCATAAAAATGCTGTGTTAGAGAAGTAAAAATGAAGACAGTTTTAGAATATTTCAAAATCACAGACCACTGCTACAAAAGAAATAACTTTAATGCTTAAAATACTATTGTGGGCACTGACAGGTACAGATTGTAACGTCTCCATGTCTTCTTATACTATGTAATTCTTGGATGTGTTTTTCCAGAAACTGACATAGAACATCTACCCAATGTACATGTAGCCTCCCTCAGTTCCTTTTATTATTTTATGGAAATCAATTTTCAACACTAGGGCTATCCATTTGTTATATTTCATTTACTAGGTCATTATCCCACCTCCTTTTCAGGTAGCATGCTGTATGTCTCTGATGAGGGCAATCCATTAAATAAATAACATTGTTGATTTAAAGATGGAAGGGGCCTTAGAGATCATCTAATCCAAAACCATCATTTTACAGATGAGGAAACTGAGACCCAGAGATTTTAAATGACTTGTCTAAGGTCACATTGATTTAGTAAGGGACAGGGGAAATTAGGACCTAAGGCTGTTGATTCTAAATCCAATACTCCTTCCCACTCAGTTGTGGATACAAAGACCTCTCAGTCCTTTGCTGCTGAATTTCTGTACTGATGGTGATAAAGCAATGAAGAAAAGATCAAGAATGCTAAAAGTCATGTAAAGTCTGAAATTAAGCTGTCTTAAAGAAAAGATCTTTAAGCCCATTGAATAGTAACTGTATCTTCTATCAAATCTTTGCATAGAAAGTTTCCCTGCCACTCTTGCCCTTTTAAATTTTGACTTCTCCAGTACAGTTAAGGTAGGTAGCTAATATCTACATTGCGTGTGAAATATACAAAATCATGAATTCAAACCCCTAACTTTGCCACAGAATTCTGTGCCTTCTGTTGATGTAAAGTGAAACAGAATGGAGATTATTTTCTAGTTCTTTGATCCCTACTTCCCCTAAAAAAAAAATGCAACTTTTGTTTTAGGTAATTTCATATGGCAAATGAAAATAGAGTTTGGCCCATCTGGCAGCAGGAATAAGGATGAATGATGTAGATCATTGTCTCCAGTCTCCCTTTCAAACTGTGGTGCTGACCCTTAGTGAGTCATGTTCAGTCTCACTGTGTCCTCCCATATGAAAGGGAGCTGACCAGACTTCTGGTGCTTGGGGAATGGGATCTTCAATGAACATAAAGTCTTTTAGAAACACCTTGTGTCATAGAAATTTTGAGCATTATGATCTTTTTATTGATCTATAGCCTTCAGTCAGTCTGAGAATGACGTAAAAGAGAGAAGCTTGTAGGTGGATGCTCCAAATGCCTCCAGAAAACCAATCACCTGCCAATCACTGCTTCACCTCCTACTGTAACATTTCTTTCATAGACACCCACTTCAATAGTTCATCAAAAGCTTTTTTTCTCTCTTTGCAAACTCTTTCAATATAAGAGGAAGTATGACACAGGAAACAGTCCTAAGCATTGGTCTGAGAATCAGGAAACAGAGATTCTAATCTTGGCTCTGCATTGAACTTACAGTAAAACCATGGGCAAATCGCTTTACTTCTCTGGGTCTCAGTTTCGTTATCTGAATAATGAGCAGGTTAAATTAGATAGCCTCTGAGAATCTCACCAGCTATAGATCTATGTTCCATTGTATAAGACACTCAAGAAGCAGTTGATAATTGTTTAGATTGTATTCTTTCTTCAGTACTTGATAAGTGTGTTCACCAAAGCTTTCCATTTAGAGGCCAGTAAATTACTAGCAGCCTGACTAAAAATGGATTTTCTCTAAGGCCTCTGCTCTGGAAAAAACTGTGACTGAGATGTCACCTTAGATATATGACATCTATGGACTATTCAATCATTGACCTTTTATTACAGCTTCCCATTAAGGGGTCCTCAATGATCTTGTCTGCAGGGTAGCAAAAGTGGGCACAGAGTAAAATATATTTTTATATCAATCAAGCCAAGGTAGTTGTTCAGTTCTCTTGGAGCTGGGATGCCATTGACTCACTGGCCTACAGGAAAATAGGCTGCTATTGTTTATTCAATGCTTAATGTAGTCTCTCTCACAGGAATTGCTTTCCATCTAGATTATTCTGTTTCTGGGAGTCTGGTTTCTCATCCTTTAGAGAGGAAGATGAAAGTGTGCCGCAGGAAACTGACAGAGGTAGATGTGCCTTTTTCTCTTTCTTTTGTAAAACTAGGGAGAAAATGCCATAGAAAATTTCAAATTCTATTTACCTTTAAAGCCTTTATTCAAAAGCTTAAGAAAGGAAAAGTATCAAGCTCTATAGGCATTGGTTTAGTGCATTATATATCCAAAAAAGTCCATTCATTAAAAGATTTTGGGTAGGTTTAAAAAAATCCTCTAGGGATATTCAATTTCTCATAGAACTTGATGAAAAAGTGGTGATGAGACTGCAGAATGAAGGGATGATCAATTAATTTTTATCTTAGAATCTATGAAGTGATTTGGAGTCCAAATCTGGAAAGCCCTCCTATCAGTGCACTGAGTAGAAATTAGAACAATTTGCTTCCTGCTTGGATTGGTTGCTTCCCAGCTCCTTGTTAATACAACACTTTTCTATGTGAAATTTATTGGACTCTATCTTGGGTTTCACTTGCCTGTTGATGATTGCTAAACTCTTCGGCTCCTCTTTCATACGTGATGAAAAAGTGAGAAAGTAGTTTCTTTAATCCATTTCTCCTTGGGAAGAGCATTCGTATTGTTTACCAAGTTCCTCTGAAAAGGGGCTGTCAGGTTTTATTCCATAATAATTATTATATTAGAACAAAATTCTATTATCATAATCCAAAGTATGAACATAAAATACTGTGGTTTAATGAGTCAATAGAGCTTAGTGTAGCCAGTTAATATAGTGGATAGAATGGTAGAACATGGAGTCAGAAAGATATGAGTTCAAATCCTGCCCTAGAGATTTTAAAATTTGGTAATCTTGGACTGGCCGCTATGTCTTTATCAGATTCTATTATTCTGTTAACCCAGAAAGATCAATTGCCTTGTCAAAGTCCCATAAAGACTGAGTTAAACAAAGATATTAAAATTTGGGATACCTCTACCTGATGCTGGCTTCAGTCTCTGTTATCCCAGAAAATAGATATTTTCATCTGTATTCAAAATTTTATCAATATGGGGACATCATAGCATGGACAGTCTTGCACCAGTTTATATAAGCAACCCACCTTCAACTTGTAGTGTTACAGACTTTTATGGAGCCCTGAAACCTTAAGTGATTTGCCCATGGCTATGTTGATAGTATATGTCAAAGACAAGAGTTTACCCCATGGCCAACTGTGTATTTGCCATACCTTTCTATGTCTTATTTAAAGGATACAATAAACAACAGTCTTGCATCCAGAGTTCTTTGGAGAAAGATAACTATGAAATCAAAACATTATTAAATATAATATTTTTCTTATCCCAATCTAGGATAGTCAGGAGGAGAAGAAAAGAGTATGATGAACCATAGCTGTGCAAGGATAAAAGTACTTTATCTCTATCCAGTGAATAAGGGGAAAGCTCTACAGGAGCCTTATGCTTCCTAATGGCCCCATTGCAACCCCACCCACCACCTTAAAACATGGGATCCAAGATAGAATAAGCTACCATTTCCAAACAAAATAAGACTCTCGCTTTCCCATAGCGACTGGGTAGCCACATCCTAATACATCCAGAAATAAATCCTGCAGTCATACAGGTTGTATATACATGGACATTTTTGTCTAGAAAACTCAGTTTAAGGCCTGAATTATCTAGTTTAGTTTGCCTGTGTAGTGACATCTACTATATAGGCTTTCTGTATAGGCTTCTATACAGGCTTTCTTGCATGTTTGGAATGAAATTTGGTTGGCTAGAAAAGACTTAAAAGTTGACATTTTCAGGAATGTTTTCTGGATGATATAAGTGATGCATTGGTTTTTAGATGTAGAAGGAAACTTTAAGTTTAATTCTATTAGTTTTACAAGTATAGAAACAAATACTGAGAGAAAAGTGTGTTACACAAGCTCACAGTGACCCGATCTACTGGTAAACCAAAGACTAGAACCCAGATAAGTAAATTCCCAGTCAAATGCTTTTCCTACCACTCATCCCTCTAGCCTGCACTCCTCAGTCTTGAGCATTAACATGGAAAGCTTGTATGATCCAATAATTACTAGGTCCTTCTCTTCTAAGAAGAGGTTAGATGTGTGGAAAATGTAAACCTATAGAGCAAAAGGAAAAAATAAAAGGATGCAATTATCTTTCTTGTAAGATTTTAAAGACAAGTAGAAAGAACTAAAGTTCCATTTATTTCTTCATGTTTCTAACTCCAGGTCACAAAGTGTACTAATGACACTTCTTGAGTTAAATCTATGCAGACCACACATTGAAATGCTTCATTAAACCATCAAAAGTAGATAATTAGTAACACAGGTGACATTTTGGGAGAAGAGGTAGGGAGGGGGGGAAGCCTGCAAAAAGCTCAGAAATTTGAAACCCAGAAGTTGAAGGTTACAGATAAATGATTTGTTCCAATAAGAAATAGTTTTAACAACCACTCATAAGTTGAAATGCTGAAATGAACTAGAATTTGTTGCTCTATAGCCTCTATTATTCCTCTATTTTGAAGTAAGGATTATGTCCTTCTTCTAGCTTAAAGGGGATTTTGAATAATCAATCACATACATATTATGTGGTTTCAGCAAGGTACCAATAAAACCAAAACTATGGGCTTAATTCTCTTGTGGACCTGATGTGAATGATGGATGTATGATGGTATTTCTATGCTGTGGTCATTATAATTTACCAAGATCAACAATGTTTCACAGCTCTATGTTGAATAGTATATAACACGATGGTGTTATGGGGAAAAAGTTATGGATTTAGAGTTAAGGGAGTTAGGTTTCAAATACTGGCTATCCCATTTACAAGTCAAAGAATCACAAATTTAGAGCTAGAAAGGACCTTCCAGAAAAATTATGTGACTTGCAGTAAGTGGAAGATTTGAACTCAGCTTCTTTAACTTTGAATCCGGTACTTTTTCTTCTGTGCCTCTCTGGTTCTCAATTTCCTTATCTATAAAATGAGGTAATAGGATAGATGACCTTTATGAGCTCCCTTCTAGCTTTAAGTCTATGATGGACTAGGTTAGCTCTGAAGTCCCTTCTAGAACTAGCTCCGAAATCTTCATTGAAATACTATACAATTTGGAGACAGAACACATAGGGTCAATCTTGCCTCTGATACTATTTAGATAGATAAGTCATGTAGCCTTTCTCACTGTCAAATTCTTATTTGTAAAACTAGAATCTGTAGTGTTTCTTCTACTCATCACAGAGGGTTACTAGGGGGAAAGCCCTTTCCAAATCATAAAATACTCCATAAATGTAATCTATGATGATGGGAGGGTAGTAGTATTTTGTAAAGGAGACCTAGGGTGAAAAGGTGAAGTAAATTAGAGAAACTAATGTACAATGGAAAAAATTACTCAAAACACATTTCATTGTGCTCCTGTGTTTGTAGCATCATTTTTATCTGTTTGGAAATCAAATTTGTTAGTGCATTCCCCAATGCAATCAAAAGTTGTGAGAAACTAAGCCTTTAAGATTAACTCACAAAGAAGTAAGTTCAAAGATTAATGACCTACAGCCCCTAACAGCTTACTTCAATCTGGATCCTGCAGTAATATGTGAGAGTTTTAGAAGTTTTGCCTCTATATAAACACTGAATAAATGTTCATTTGTCCTAAAAACAGAAATCCCAAACAAAGTCCATTAAGAAAATTTTTCTATATTTTTAGGCATGAGTTAATTTCAGATAGGTGGGATCTGCCAAAAGAGTGAAACCTTTAGAACCGAATTTTTCATCTCTAGTTGACAATAGGGAGAAGACCACAGTTGTCTTTTAGCTCCTGGCTAGTTGCTGTCTTTCCAAGCTTGCCTTTTTCCCCTAGGGTTGAGATAGGAACCAACTGAAAGTGGCAGTCTGTGATGGAGCCAAGATGGCAGAGTGAAAAAAAAGCACTTAATCTAGGTCTGCAAACAGTCCCCTCCAAATGCATTTAAAATAATGTTTCAAAGTGATTTCTGTAGTGGCAGAGCCAATAAAAGGTCAGGTTGAGACATTTTTCCAGCCCAAGACGACTCAGAAGGTTGGGAGGAGAAATCTATGGCACAGGAGTAGAGGCTGGACCAGAGCCACCTGCAATGGTATTAGGTGGTAAGACAGAATCAACAACAGCTTTGAGAGCTCTCAAGCCAAAAACAGTAAAGGCATCTGGAAACTGGTCAAAAGGAGATTACAGGGGTTCCCTGTGTTAGCACTGGATATAGGAATAAAGGCTATTTGGCAATTCCATTATCTATACCCACTTCTGGGTCACAGTTCAAGGGCAGAGAGGAGCACTTTAGGTCAAGAGGGAGAAGGGACACAGAAAAGCAGTATCATTTTTTGATCACAAGGGATCAAGGACCCCAAGAAATAGTATTGCTTATTATACTTAGGGAGTGAGCACCCTGAGGAGCAATATCACTTCCTGCCCCATGGGAATACAGATGGTGAAGAGCAGTTTCAATTGAAATTCCAAGGAGTCAGGGACCTTTCCTGGATAAGGACTGTAGTGCCTACCAAGAGAGCAGTGACCACAGATCACATCAGCGCTGAAAAAATTGCATGTCTCCAGAGCTAGCTCTGAAAATAGTAGTGTGAAAAGCCTGAGCTTGGCTAGTGTACCTTTCTCCCCCAAGCTGAGAAAAGAGTCCAACTTTAACATAAACTTAAATACAAAAACAGTAAGCTGGATTTCTTTTAAAAGGATCTGACTATTAAAAGTTACAATGGTAAAAGGGAAGTTCAGCACACAAACTCAGAAGAAGACAATGAAATCAAAATAACTACAAGAAAAGTTTCAAAGGAAAAAAATGTAAATTGGGAAAAAAGCCCAACAAGAATTACTGGAAGAGCTAAAATAAAATAAGAATGGTAAAGAAAAAACTAGTCAAAAAAGTAAGAGTGAGGGAAGAAAATTATTAAAAGAAAATTAATAACTTAGTAAAAAAAGGCAGAAAAATAATGAAGAAAATAACACCATAACAAAGAGAATTGGCAAAATGCAAATAGAGGTACAAAACTTCACTGATGAAAATAATTCCTTTAAAAAAGGAATTGACCAAGTGGAAAAAGAGATATGAAATCTCACCAAAGAAAATAATTCCTTAAAAACATAAAATTTGACAAGTGGAAGCAAATGATTTTGTGAGGCATAAAGAAACAATAAAATGAAATCAAAAGAGTGGAAAATAGAAAAAAATGTGAAATATCTCAGAGGAAAAACAATAGAGCTAGAAAAAACTATTGAGAAGAGATAATTTAAGAAGGATGGAACTGCCTAGGCATTATATTTCAAGAAATTTTCAAGAAAAACTGATCACCATCCTAGAACCAGACAGTAAAATAGAAATTGAAAGAATGCTGAAAGAATTCTCAAGATGAAAACTCCCAGGAATAATAAAGCCAAATTCCAGATCTCCCAGGTCAAAAAGAAAATATTTCAAACAATCAGAAAAAAAAACGTTCAAATACTGTGCAGTCACAATCTGGATCATAAAAGATTTGGCAACTACCACATTAAAGGAGCAAAAGTCATGGATTATGATATTTCAGAAGACAAAAGAACTAGGATTGCAACCAAGAATAACCTACCCAGGAAAACTGAGTAAGCACCTTCCAGGGGAAAAAAAGAAATATTTAATGAAATAGAGAAGTTTAAAGCATTCCTCATGAAAAACCTAGAGTTGAATGGAAAATTTTAAATATAAGACTCAAGAGAAGTGTAAAAAGGTAAGCGTGAATGAGAAATCAATAGAAATTCAATATTAAACTGTTCATATTTCCATGTAGAAAAATTACACATATAACATCTAAGATTTTTTATTATTAAGGCCATTAGAAAGATTCTAAATAGAGAGGGGACATGGAAGTGAGACAATAATCTTGGACTGATATAAAAAGAAGTGTGGGTAAGAAAGAGAGATTCCCTGGGAGAAGAGGGAGGGAAGAGGAAGAATGGAGAAATTTTTCTCACATAAAAGAGACTTGCAAGAAAGAACTTTTAAAAATGAGGGGGAAATGGCAGGGGGGATAGGCAAAGCTTGAACCTCACTTTGATCTAAATACGTTCAAAGAGGAAGAAATACACACACACACACACACACACACACACTCATACACATATATTGAATTGGGTATAGAAATCTATCTTACCCAAGAGGGAAGTAAGAATGAAAGGGGGTAGAGAAAGAAAAGAGAAAGAGAAAGGGGTGATAAAAGCGAAGGCAGGTGAAGGAAGGTAGTGCTTAGAAGCAAAACCAACTTTAAATGAAGGACAGAATAAAAAGAGAGAGAAAAGGATAAACAGAAGAAAATAGAATGGAGGGAAATGGTTACCAATCTTAACTGTGACTTAATGGGATGAACTCAACTATAAAATGGAAAAGGATAAGAGAAGCAAAAAAAAAATTGAAAAGATAATCAGGTAAACATCATCTTAGTGAAAAGGAATAGTAGACAATGAAGTAGTATCAATACTCTCTAGATAGACAGATAGATAGATAGATAGATAGATAGATAGATAGATAGATAGATAGATAGATAGATAGATAGATACACACATACATACATACATAGATACACAGATAGATAGAGAGATATACAACCACATCAAATGGCATAACATCCAAATTCTTAAATGAAAAAATTAATTACAGAAGGAAATAGATATCAAAACTATAATAGTGACAGCTAGGTAGTGCAGTAGATAAAGCACTAGCCCTGGAGTCAGGAGGACTTGAGTTCAAATCTGGTCTCAGACACTTACTAATTGCGTCATCCTGGGCAAGTCACTCAACTCTAATTGCCTCCAAACAGCAACTATACTCAGGGGGAACATCAATTTTCCCATCCTTGAACCAGATATATCCAAGCATAAAATAAATGAGAAATAAATTTAGATGAAAGGAATCTTAGGAAAATTAGACACAATAGACCTGTAGAGAAAATTCAATGGAAGTAAGAAGAAATATACATTCCACCTTCACAAAAACTGGTCCTGTATTAGGGTAGTAAAAACCTTTCAACCAAATGCACAAAACCAGAAACATTAAATGAATTCTTTTAAGACCATAATGCAACAAAAATTACATTCAGTAAAGGGTTATGGAAGCAAAAGTTATAAATCAATTGGAAACTACATAATCTAGTCTTAAAATATGAGTTTCTTTAAAAAGAACAAATCATGGAAACAGTCAGTAATTTCATTAAAGATAATGACAACCATGGGAGAACGTACTAAAATTTGTGGGATGAAGCCAAAGTAATATATAGGGGATTTTTAAAAAATCTCTAAACATGCACATTATTAAAGGAAAGAAAGAGCAGATCAGCAAATCGGGCATACAATTAAAAAAAAAAACCTAGGAAATGAACAAAAAATCCCCAATTAAACAAAAAATAGACATTCAAAAAATAAAAGGAGATATTAATGAAATCAAAAATAAAAGCATAGAAATAATTACTAATGCTAGGAATTTGTTTTATGAAAAAACAAGAAAATAAATAAAACACTGGTTAACTTGATTTTAAAAAAGAAAGAAAACAGAGTTACCAGTCTCAAAAATGGAAAGGGTGAATTCGTCACCAATGAAGATGAAATTAAAACAATTATTAGACATTATTTTCCCCAATTATACACCAATAAATCTGACAATGTAAGTGAAGTGGATGAATATTTTAAAAAAAAATACAAACTGCCTGCATTAACAGAACAGGAAATAGAATTGATAAATAATATTATCTTAGAAAAAGAAATTAAACAAGACATAAATGAGCCCCATAAAAAAACAAAAAACAGGACCCAGATGGGTTTACAAGTGAACTCTATCAAAGATTTAAGGAAAATTAATCATGAAAATGTTCCCTTAAACAAAATCACAGACAAACTCTATGTCTAGATAGATGATAGAGATATAGATGATAGATAATAGATTAGGTAGATGATAGGTTAAATAGATGATATGATATATGATAGAGATACTATTAAAGGCAGCTAATAGAGGGTGCAGTGTTAGAACTTAAATGCCGCCTCTGACATTTACTAAATATTTGATGAAGGGTGAGTTACTAAACCTTTTTTATACAAAAATATTTATAGCAGTTCTTTTTGTGATGGCAAAGAACTGGAAATTGAAAGGGTTCTCATCAGTTTTCATAGCGTTGTTAATCATTTGCAATTCTTTTGAGGATTATTCATTTTCTTTGATTACATATCTATTGGAGAATCAAGTTTGTATTTTGCTACTTATCAATATTTCTTAAATATCAAACCCTTATCAAAGATATTTGATACAAATATTTTATCACTTTACTTCTTTTCTCATCCTAGATGCATTGATATCATTTTTACAAAAACTTACCACTTTCATCTCTTATTTGGTTAAAAAATTAAGCACTTATCCATAACTTTGGAAAATATTTGATCTGCTTCTCTTCTAATTTTATTATACTATAATCTTTAAAATTCAGACCATGTGTCTATTTTGAAATTATTAGGGAATATGGTGTAGGATGTTGGCATAAGCCTAATTTCTGCCAGAATGCTTTTTTTTAGTTTTCTCAACAAGTAGATTGACTTTTAAATGCAACTCTGTGATATGGTCAATCATTATTTATTATATCTCCTTGTTTCCTTAATGATGCATTCTAGAAACTAATTTATACTTCATAAAGAGATAGCATCTTTGACAAAGTTTTGTACCATCAGATGTTTTGTGTACGGTAGTTCATTATAAAATCTGATCCACAAAGCATTACCGTTATGGGTTATTGAAGGGCATGTAAAAAAGAGTTTAATTATGCAAAGTCTTTCTTTGCAATAACCTTTGCCAATGAGACTTCATCTGGACATTCATCCTGTTTATCCATTATTCATTCAAAACTTTTATTGTCAGGAGTTTTTATAATCTTTTAGTAACGAAATTGGTAGTGGAACTTTCTCTTCTTAATGTTGATTTACCAGTTATGAAACAGACACACACATGCATATCTGTCTCCATATATCCATGTGTAGACATATGTGGATATGTCATACATACCTTGTATATTCATTCAAAAAACTCCAGTAGCTCTCTATTATTTCCAGGATCAAATATAAAATCTTGTTTGGCTTTTAAAATCCTACATAACCTGGTCTATTTCTTCCTTCCCAGTCTTCTCATACCTTAGTTCTTTCCATTTCCTCTTCAGTCCAATGACACTGGCCTCCTCACTGTTCCTCAAACTTGACATTCCATGTCTGAACTCTGGGCATTCATTTCCAGATCCTGGGCATTTTCCCTCCATTCCTGGTACTCTCTCTTCCCTCATCTCTACTTTCTGATTTCCTTCATGCATCACCTAAAGTCCCATTTTCTCTAAGAAGCCTTTCCCAGTTCTTAATTATAAGGCCTTCCCTCTGAGATTATCTCAAAATTTATATAGGATCTTTTTGTACTTAGCTTTGTTATGCCATCTGCATTAGACTGTGAGCTTTTTGAGAGTAGGGACTGACATTTTGTTAATTTTTTTTACTGTCTGGTTTTGGTTTTTGCCTTACTTTGTATCCCCAGTGCTTAGCACAGGGTCTGACACGTAATAGATGCTTAATAATGATTTGTTAAGTTGCCTTGACACAAACACACACACACACACACACACACACACACACACACACACATGCACACAAAATATACAGCAATTAAACCACCATTATTCGTACCTTAGTAATGCTTGCTGATCAAATTGTTTGCCAACAAGTCACTTTTTCTTTTCCTAGGAGCACTGCCTTGACAATAACTTTTCTTTGTCACTCTTGAAAACAATTCCTCTTTCTATTGACAGAATAGAAAAGAAGAGAAATATTGTTTCATTGAAACAAGAAGGATATTTTAGTCTGATTTATAGTTTGGGGCAAAAAGTTATCATATTTCTATTTGTAGTCTTTTTTATAAATAAAACAATGATATCTCTCCTTCCTTTCACCTCCTCCTCAAAATATCTACCCTTACTTCTGGACTCCATACATCAACTTCACCAAAGGTGACTCTATTTTGAAAATTGAAGGAATACATTCTATGCTAGGTCAAATAGTTACGTGGATCAAAATAACAGTTTATTCGTCAGAGTGAGGCATAGGTCAAGGATTATGATTTTATTGGAAGAAGGAATGCCGGCTGTAGACACTATGCTAATCATTTGTAGTTTATAATCTTGAGTGTTGCCCCAGATAATCAGAAGTAAAGTAGTTCACTAGTATGAGTCTGACACTGGACTTAGATCCATGTCTTCTGTACCTCCGATGTAGCACTATTATGCTTCTCGATAACTGGCAAATCAGAATTAGTATTTTAGGGATATTATTTTAAGGAAAGAAAAAAATATATTAGTTACAAACTGAAAATTCTGAAGACACTTTGAAATTTATCCCCAAATGACCAAAAAAGGAAAAAAACAAGAAGAGAAAGATATGCCATTAATTTTATTTTGCATTCGTTTTTAGCATTTGGTAAACATATCTTAATGACAAATATCTCATTTTTATTCAACATTCAGATCTCTAAATGAAATAAATTACCTATTTACATGCATCACTAGGACCATCTGGTTCCATGGGAGAATTCAACACAGTACCTATTAATTTCAAGCCATGTTTATTCATTATTCTTAATTCATAATTTTCATAAATAATGAAATCATTGGACCTTTAGCAAACAAGGAATCTTTATCATCATTTCTATATGGGTTTTAAAATTCATAATAGTCCAGGCAAATATGTACATAATTAAATGGGTAGTCCAGTTAAATGTTATTGTATCCATCCTCAGTTTTAGGGGAACGAAAATTGTTACAAGAAAGACTACTTTTTTCTCTTTCAATGCCTGCACAAGGTTAAGTTTATGGTTACGGATTCATTTCTATATTGTTCCAAGAACATCTTTAGGCTACTGATTCAGGAATCATCATAACTCCCTCTCCCTGGACCAGACCATCCCCCTCATTCGTTTTATTTTTACTAAAATCATCGCCAATACTATTTACTTCTAAAGCATTACTGACCAAGGTCAGCTCACTAATTCGTGCTATTGGATTAGATCAGCAGCACAGATCATTCCAAACAATAAATAATGAAGAGATGAATATTATTTGACTTTGAAGAGCCAAGAGTCCATCACATCCATATCAACTAGAACTACTTCCCAAGTACAAAGATAATGAGTAAATAAATACATATCATAAATCTGAGCTGTGTAGAACAAAAGCCTGATTATTTTAGTTTTTCCCCTTCTTGTCCGACAAATGGCTTGGTTTTTGTGTAGGGGTTTTGTTTTTTCTGTTGTTTATTGTTGGAGTTTTTTGTTTTTTTTTCCATTCAGTATGATGTGCAAGGAATTGAATTACTGAGATAAGTTACACAGGATACATCTGCTCAGTATAGTGTAATAGAAATTTGGTTCTGGACTCAGAACACCCAGCTTCAAATGTGAATTTTGAAGCTTACCAGCTGGATGACAATAAAGAAATCACTTTCCATTCCTAAGCCTCAACTTCCTCATCTGTAAAATTGAAACAATAATGTCTCACACCAGTTTTGTCAAGAAAATGGCCTATAGATATAATAACTTCTACAAGGTAAGTAGGTTAATTGTTTATCTTTCCTTGGAGGTCTTCTTTAATTATGTTTCATTATGTGCTCAGTCAAAGCTGGAAAACCAAGACTGAATGCCAGTTTGGTAAACGTGTATGGCATACAAAGGGGCATGCACGCAAGCTGTTATTAGGTCAGACATGACATGCATTGAACAGATACAAAGCCCCTCTCAGCCAGGAGAAACAAAGCTTCCAAGGCCATCAGTCTCTGATCTAACATTGTTCTTATATATAAAAAGAATTGTTTAAAAAATCGACCTCAAACATGATTTTATGTCTTTTTTTAACTTTTAACCTAAGCATCCCATCTGTTTTGTGAGTGGTATCTATAAACCAATACTAACTGTTTCTTTCCCATTTTATGAACTCTTAGACTCATTCACATGTCAAAAGAAAAAAATAAAAGAATCAATATCAGACCATAGAAGTATTTTTAATGGATTGGATAGATATTAACAGCTGAAATGTTACTGCATATTTCATCACCGCTACCAAAAAATAGAAAATATTGATTTCAAGTGCTACAGTAAAAACAATAAAATATTCTCTCTCTCTCTCTCTCTCTCTCTCTCTCTCTCTCTCTCTCTCTCTCTCTCTCTCTCTCTCCTCTCTCTCTCTCTCTCTCTTTCTCTCTCTCTCTCTCTCTCTCTCTCTCTCTCTCTCTTTCTGTCTGTCTCTCTCTCTCTACCTCTTTGGGGCTGTTCAGGTGAAGCAGTGTACCTCTACACTGCACCAATTCAAGATTTTCTGAATCCAACTAAAACAGAAATAGACAACGTCAGGGCAGGGCCAAATGCTGATGAGAAGATAAGTAGCTGATTTTGGAAGCAAAGTAACTAACGTAAAGCAGGCATTATCCCTCCCCAGTGCAGGATTGTGTGCATTGTTTAGTGATTGCTTGATTCCCTGCAGCCTGATGAATGGAATATCTGCTTTGTTTTATGAAATTGACTCATGGCCAAAGGCCTTTAATGCACATCTGCTATGAATATGACTTTAACACATTAGTGTTGTTCATATTATTTCTTTTATTCACATTAATAATGACCAAAAATGCAAAGACACTTCAAAGATGCCCCATACTGATTCCAAAAACACTGCGTATGAGGCACTAAAAACTTAAACTGTGTTTGCTTCTACCATGCACTGAACAGCCATTTGAATTAAAAGGGCACCAATTCTGTAGTGAAATGATTGACTTGCCCTGTTTATTATTGGTCATCATGATTTATATCAGACCAGTAAACTAGAGGTCTAGATATTTCCCTAGACTTTTTGTTTAATTATGCCTCATTTATATGCTCAGTCCATACAGGACATGATTAGATGTCTTTTTGTACAATGTATGTGCACAAGAAAACATTTCTTTTGGTCTTCCATATCATTATGTGCCAATCTGAATGTTAACATGACTTCATTTTTTCCTGTCAAGGGATTCAGGGTTAATGTGGCTGTGTAAACATCAGAAGACCTGTGTTTTGGAAAAGCTTAGACATTCATGCTGTGTGCGGAAATTAGAGAATTGTCGTCCAGGGAGACTCCTTTACACATAAACACTCTGAAAATTGCTTCTCATGGTGTGAGGTTCAACTTTTCTATCATATTTCCTGTTTCCTCCATGTGAGAATCAACTTATACATATTACAAAGTTAAACTGGGTACTTGCATAAGACAAAAGTATGAGTTGAACTAAGACATGGAAGAGTGAGGTAGGGTATTAGACCACTGGTTTTTGGGGAATCTAAATATATGTCATGTTAAAGCAGCTCCAAAGACTAACATGATGATACTTGGATAAATAGAGGGGGAAGAGAAAAGATGGAGGACAGAGAATAAAGAGGAGAGAGCAGAAACAGGAAGAATCTGTAATGACATGAACAGTTCTTCAACTTCCAGGTCAGAAAAAAATAAAATGAAACCACATTATAGATCTCATACAGTTCTAAAACCAGAGATCAGTCAGGTTGTTTATTGTTTTGTTTTGCTTTTAATCTTATGTGTCCATCTCAGAGTAAAACAATAATCAGAATATAATGTAAAGAGGATAAAAACTTTGGGCCTAGTGGCAGGAGGGAATGCAAAGATAACCAGTTCTTCCCTTTCTACTCCATGGTAAGTGTCACCTTTAGTTTTAACGAAGCACCAAAGCAATTCACTTGACCTGGATACCAGTTGTCAGGGGCATGACAGAAGGTGAAAGGAATTGAGTAACTCTAACCCTACAAGGGATGGGGCCTGGGAGACTTCCTATTGGAGAAGAAAAGGAGGAGCAGAATAGGAAGGGGGAGGACTGGATAGCTATATAGAAAAAGAAAATATATTAATACCTTATTATTGATATATAATTAAGCAACATTTTCTGTTTTAGCCAGGTGTGGAAAGGCCTTTTAACAAACATGCTGAAAATATGTTAATTAGACCTAAGGTATACTGACCTGAACCATTCTCATAAATGAATGAGAAACTTTATCCAAGAGAAAGAAGTAGCCAGAGCAAAGGAAAAAAAGCCACAGTTCATGATAAAAGCAGCTCATTAGAGTAGGAGTATTAATGGAGTCAGGAAGTTAAGAGAAAGGGCAAATGAACGCTCATTGGATGTTAACTAGAGAAGCTGATGTGAGTGGAAGTGACAAGGGTGAGCTGCAGTAGTATATCAAGGGAACTGTGAAATGCAGAGTCAGGAAACTGTAAAGCACAATAGATCACTGGGACACGGAACCATGAGAGATATTCCAGTCACAACTCAACCACCTTGGAAGATGAGAAACTCAGGTACCATCATAGAAATCTGTGGGAAAAATAGTCTTTTGTGTTTGGAGTCAGGACTAGAATCTATTCCATCTCTTGCCTTCCCATCTCGTGTTCTTCCCATGAGACCATTCTGCCTTTTGTTTCCCTAATTTCATTATTGGAGACTTGAACCAATTCTAAGTACTTCCACTTTACAATGGATCTAATTGCTCCTCAGTGTGTGTTTTCCTTCCTAGGATGAACACAGTAAATCATCCACCCATTGTCTTATCTGATTCTTATTCACATTTATCCATAAATCAGCCATAGGCGATCCACTGGCATACATAGATTCAAGCCATAAATAAGACTTAGCAAAGAGTGAAAAAATATGTCTGAGAACATCGGTTTGACTCCAAAGACTCAGGAAATACACAAAGATCATGGGCAACTTTTAAAAAAAATACTAAAATTTAATTCTATTCGGTAAAGCAAATATTTAGTTCATGCTTATTATGAAAGATGAGAAAAGATTTGGTTCTTGCCCTCAAGAAGTTCATAATCAAATTAGCTAAATACTAACAAGTGGTACAAGTAACAATAATAAGAAGAGAATATAATAAATGTATAGCAGAAGTATAGAGTGTTGACAAGAGTTTGTAGGGAAAGAATCGCTTTCTGGTTAGAGGGAAATCAGGGAAAGCTTCATGGAGAAAACACTAATAAAGATACAGATTTGGGAGCATATGACATGTGTTTGGGGTGCCTAAACCTTATCATTCCAACATTTTTATCAGAGGCTATGTTTTTATGAAATAAAGCATCAGTTTAGTAATGAAATAGTCTAGTATATTTAGTATCATGAGTTTACAAGTTGTTTATTGGGAGTAGATTGTATAGTGGGAAAGAGCACTAAATTGGGCATCTAGTTTTTCTTGACTTTGCTTAGAAAATCTTATATTCTTTCTGAAACTCTATTTCAGGAGTATGGAGTGAGTTTGTATGGTACTCATCTCCCTTCTATATTAATATGAGAAAGAGAAGTTCATTATACTGCATAGGGGGCAGAGAATTTTTATTGCCAATGTTGAAGAAAGTTTGTCTTCTCTTGATCTTAGTGAGATAGCTGGAAGAAAATGGTTTCTTTTTTTCTCCATCAAGGCTAAGTAGGGCCACTTTTGTCCTTTTCTCATTAAGATAACAGGAGAAGAATTTGTTTGTGGTTTTATTCACTTACAAAATGGAGATAGTACAATTGAGAGGGATGAGTAGCATTTGAGGTTAGCCAAACAGGTCTACATGAAAATGACCACACTGGAAGCCCTTCAAAGATAGGTGGGTTGCAGACAATGTGAAGGAAATTATTGCAAGAAGGTATTATTCTTCAGAAGGAAAACAGTATCTCAAAGGAGAAAATAAATGTAAAATTTTTTGAAAACTCTAAAGTACTCTATAAGTATTGGTTATTGTTGTTGTTGGGGAAAAGATACAAGAATGGGAAGATCCTAAATATAGACTTGACCCTTTACTTAAGTCTTTACCTAAAGGAGTCATCCAAGAGTATATTCTAGCTAGAGAGAGAGATTGAATCTATGCCTTCATTTTCATGAGTGTGGAGTAATTTGAGGTCCAAATGACTCTACATGGAAAATGAAAAGACATTGTACTTATTCAGGAATATGATAGATACTGATGACATTATTTTACCCTTAATTTCTGTTCCAAATAAATACCTTCTGTTTCAATAGAATTCTTTGCCTAGATCTATTAGCATGATAAGTAATTGAAAACATAGGCATAATTTAACTTCAGAAGTTCCTAATTTGGGGAATGAGTAGAAATAAAGTGAGTCATATAGGTCAGCTGCCACTAAAAGTACTCATAACTTGACCTTGAGTCTGTGTGGTTCAAGTCAGTGCAATCAGACAAAACAAAACATTGGTGGTTGATTAAATTCTCTACAATGAAAATTATATGATTAAAATTTATTTTATCACTTCAGACATTAATTTGACCCATTCAACAACCTGATGATCCTGAATAGACATAGCCACAGATTAATTTCCTGGGGTTAAAAACAGAATATTTTCAAGTGAAAAGTCAACCACTTGATGGATAAAGAGTAGTACCATTTATCCCCAAAGTTATTTAGCTATATGGTGGCAAAAATATGTGTAGATGTATATGATGGCCTTGAAAACTTATCTTCCCAAAACCAAGTAAGTCAAAATTAATGCAATTCAAATATTCCCAGTCTATCCAATGGGGTAGCCTAAGTATGCAGGAAACAATCTACACAATGCTACATGCTATACTAAGAGCTCAGTTGAGAAGGATAGATTGAGTTCCTCTTCCTTTTAATCACTTGTATTTGTCAAGGACCCTCAAATTCTCTTTCTTGCTCTCCTGTAAGAAACCATTTTTGATTGAAAGGTATTATTTGGCAATGCATCTAAATTGTCTATTTCTAATACAAATTCCAGAGTAAGAGCTGCTTGATTATTTTGAAGTTTTGTTGTAAAAGATACAGGTTTGACAGGCTATAATGAGTGAGTGGTTTGGGGCTAAAGAAATTGTGAATTGACTTCTAATAAAGTTACTCTATAGATTTAAGATCATATGTTTTAAAATGGAAAACATCTTGAAGGTCATTCAGGCTTCTCTGATTCTTTTTTATATGTTTTTAAATTAATTTATATGTTTTCAGTTTTCAAAAATCGTTTCCAGAAGTTTTAAATTTTCTCCCACTCCCAAACCTCCTTCCTAGAAATGGCATGCAATCTTGTATGGCTTCTACACATACACTGTGATTAAACACATTTTCACATTAATCATGTTGCATAGAAGAATTAAAATGAATTGGAGAAACCATGATAAAAAACAAAACAAAACAAAACATAACACAGGATAAAACAGTCTGCTTCATTCTGCATTCTGATTCCATAGTTCTTTCTCTGGATGTGGATAGCATTTTGCATCAACAGTCTTTTGGGGATGTTTTAGGCCCTTGAATCATTGCAAAGGGTTAAGACAACCAGAAATAGTCCCCATACACTGCTTCTTACTGTGTATAATGTTCTCCTGGTTCTGCTCATTTCACTGAGCATCAGCTCATATAAGTCTTTCCAGGTTTTTCTGAAGTCCTCCTGTTCATCATTTCTTATAGCACAATATTATTCCATTACATTCATATACCACAACTTGTTCAGTTATTCCCCGGTTGATGAGTATCCCTCTGTTTCCAGTTCTTGGCCACCACAAAAAAGAACTGCTATAAATATTTTTGTACATGTGGGTCCTTTTCCCATTTTTATTATCTCTTTGGGATACATTCCTAGAAGCAATTTTTCTGGGTCAAAAGGAATGCAAATTTTTATATTCCTTTGGCCCTAGTTCCAAATTGCTCTCCAGAATGGTTGGATCAGCACCCAGCTCCACCAACAATGAATTAGTGTTCCAACTCTCCCACATCTTCTCCAACATTTATCACCTTCCTGTTTTGTCCTATTAGTCACTCTGATAAGTGTGATGTGGTACCTCAGAGTTGTATTGATTTGCATCTCTCTAATCAATAGTGATTTGGTTTCTCTGCTTCTTGAATAGATGAGGGAACTGAGACCCATTAAGGTTAAATGGCATGGTCAAGATAACACTGCAAATAAACAACAAAGACAGGAATCATTGACAGTCAATCATTAAATGTTTATTAAGTACCTACTGTATGCCAGATGCTGTTACAAATGCTGGAAGATCCTCTGATTTTAAACACAGTGCTTTTTTTTTTTTACTGCACTCTGCAACCTAAATATATATTTTTTTCAACATCTTGGAAGAAAGAAGTGGACACAAATCAAGAGCAGTTTTAATTGTTAGTTTTTAAGATGCACATTAAAAATGGAGGAAGCCATGGTAACACTAACTTTCACTTTTTCTTGGTATAGGATTGGTCTGTTTATCTTCCTTTGGTTTACTTAAGCTACTGTATTTGCTAACTGATGGGCTTATGGTTGGAAGTGATTGACATCTGTGGCAATGCAAATGCAGATTTAGGGGCATACCAAAATGTTCCACACCAACAAAAACCTAGGACACTATTCCCTTAAAGAATGTCTTTAAGGTATATAAAAGTACACCCACAATACCACAATTTGTTTTTTGAAAATATTTGCATTGCTTCCATTGTCTCCAAGGAAATACTGACTGTAATGGTACCATGTAGACATAGTTTAGGGAGTCACCCTAGTAGAGCTGTAGATATTTTTCTAATCATGGACAGGCTCTAGCAGCAATTTGGAAATCAATTTTTTTTTATTTTTATTCCTGACTCAGTTATTTTATCTTACAACAATCACTTCAAATCTCTACATCTCAGTTAATCAGGGCACTGAAAACTTCAAATGGCCACTCTAACCCACATCAATAACTCAACGATTAGAGCTTCTCTAAGACATTGACTCCCTTCGTGCTAGATAAAAAGAAAATGTTAAGACTGAAAAACAAATCATATTTGTCAGAGAAAAAAGGGCAACCTGCTGGAACAAACGATTGATAAACTGCAGGTGATTATTTGAGACAAGTTTCATTTCAAAAATACTATCAATCAACTGAGTTGTGAATGTGATACAGTCCTATGCTGCCAAATGTAGTCGTTTGTCTGCTTTTCTTTTCCCATTCTGGCGATAGTTCAGCAGGAATCCTTTTTAGCTACTAGAGAATAAGTTAAAATCTATCGACAAAAAAGCAAATTAGTAGATTGTGCCTTTGATAATACTTTTGTTCTTGAACTAACGGTTTCTTTATTTAACCATTGGCTGCTACCTTCATTAGAACATTAAAGACACCATTTATAAAATATCAACCAGCCTTTGGGAGCAAAACATTAACAGAGATGCAATTTATTTATTTTTTTGCCAGATTCAAGATGTGCTGAAAATACATGCAGAATATAATCCCAACTTCTGCCTCCGAAGAATTCCAATTACAGGTGGCCTACAAGCAATAGTGGGTATAACTAGGTTGTAGCAAACTTTCAGTGATGACTTATAAGTAAGGAAAGGTATGATTGGAAAATGAAGTGGGTCAGTCATGAACTTATTTTTTGATAAAAAGCAAAAATGGTATACTGTTAACCACACAGAGAAATATGACCTAGAATAAAACCTCTGGCACTTTGGATGTTTCATCGAAGGATATATGAGAAAACAGAGATAAGAATTATGTAGAATGAGAAGGGATTAGATAAGTTACCATCTGTACCAAACAAAGGAGTATCACATCAGGGAGGCACTCATTCTATTGGGTCATTGATGTAAGAATCCTAAACGAATAGGCAAGTCAAATTCTTTTTTTTTTTTTTTAATGTAGCAGAGTAAAAAACTAAACAAAATAAAAAGATTTCTAAAGTCCACGTAAGTGAAGAGTGACTGGAGTGGTTTGTCATTTTCTTCTCCAGCATATTTTACAGGTGAGGAAACAGGTAAACAAAGTTGAATGATTCGCCCAGGATAACACAGCTAGTCAATGTCTGAGGTCGGATCTGAACTCAAGAAGATGAGGCTTCCTGGTTCTACAGCCAGTACTTTTTCCACTGTGCCGCCTAGCTGTCCTTTCCAATACATTGTTGTGGTTACTATGTATGTTGTTTTCTTGGCTCTGTTTGCTGCACTACATCATATCACATAGGTATTTCATGTTGTATTCATCACATGCAACATCTATTCAATCATTCTTTTTCATTTTATTAGATTTTTAAAATTCATTAACATTTAAAGATATGTGTTAAGTTAATATTTTCTTCCATCTATCTCTAATATTGTTTGTTTTTCAAGCTATGTTTTTTTTTCCTTTTTTGCTATAAACACAGTACAATAATCCTTCATTTACTTTACCCTAATCTTTTTTTAGGTGGCCTATTCTCACTGGCTCTCTTCCTTTCACCCCTGATACCCCTTATCCTTTGAGATTTTGCTTATTAACTCCCTTTTCTCTCATGATTTTGTCAGGTTATATAATTATTCTATCCCCCTTTTTTTCTTTCTTACTTAGGTACATTACTCCTTAATTAAGGTTTTTTTTTTAATTTCTTAACTTTTTAGCTCCCCTTTCCAGATAGGACTTTTTTTTTTTGCTGTCTTCATTATCCATCTTCTCTGTCTAGATACTCACGATGGCTCACGACCCCTATAATTATCTTGTCTCCCTCTATTCTCTGTATTCCTCATGCAATCCAAACTTCCAAGGTATACATTCTAGCTTCTTCCCTCTTGCCCTTCTCTATTGTTCCTCACTCCCAGCTCAATGCCAATTATTGCAGGTGCCAGAGAGGACATTGTCCTCCCCACATCCCTGATCATATAGCCTATCACTGACATATACCTTCTCCTGATTTCCTTTTCTTTGCCTCATTTGCCTCAAAATTTGTTTATTGGGTCCATGTTCTCCCACTTTTTCACATGCAAGCTGCTGCCATGAGTTCCAACTTTCCTTATCATAAGGTAGGACAATTGGCCTTTTCAAGGACCAAATCCCCCAGGCTCCAACCAAGGAGAAGTCTCCATCTCCTTTCACAAAACATCTTTCTTCATTCATAGTAGAGTATTCATCAGTGGAAACTTCTCCCACCACTGAAGCAAGGTCTCTTTCTTCCCCCCGCTTTTCAATCTTTTGCCCCTCTACCTAACCCACTCCTTTTCAAGTTCTTCTTTTGCTGAAACCACAAGGGTTGTCTTCTGCTCAATGCAAGTCTTTGTTTTACTCAGGCATATTATATATTCTTCTTTATCCCCTCCTCCCTTCTTCTCCTTTCATGTGCTCTCCTATGTTTTATTATAATTCCACAATAGATTGTGATGTAGCTATAGGTGAGGCATCACTATGTTCTGTCCATAATTGCCCAAAATCACTTCTTTGTTGTGATCTGCACTGGACTTTTACCTTCACGTTTGTCTCCTCCTATACATTTAGAGAGAAATCACTTACTGGTCTCTCTGCTATCACTTTTGCTATTGCTTTCCTTTAGTTACTACATTCATCCATTCTTCATTACTGGGGTGTTTGAGAAGCAAATAATCTCTTCAGTTCTGGTTTCCTTTCTAAAAATGCTTCACCTCTTCTTACTGATGATCCATGTTTCATTTTATGGTTTAACTCAGATTTGCAGAGGGCATCGCTCTGAACTGCATCTTGAGCTCCATTGTTCTTTTATACATATTATTCCATTCCCTCTTGCATTTTTTTAGGCAACCAGGGTTAAGAGACTTGCCAAAGGTTACACAACTACTAAGTGTCTGAGGTCAGATTTGCACTAAGGTTCTCCTGACTCCCAGGACTGCTGTTCTATCCACTGAAACACCTAGCAGACTCTCCCTCCTGCAGTTTTTGATGGGTGGGGAAGAACAGTCTTGTGTATTCAGATTTGCTTTTCTTTGTATTTGAAAACAATTGTTTCTGATCATTTACAGACCTTGTGGTTGCTAAATTGAATTGTAAAATTAACTATCATGTATCTTGAAGTTGTTTTGTTTTTCCCTTGAATATGACCTACGAATTCTTTGAATTGTTATATCATTTTCTGTGTTCAGAAGTTCTGGGTAGTTCACTTGTATTATTTCTTGCATTATAGCATTCAGATTTTCCATCCTCATGTTCTTCTGAGAGATCAATGATCTTCACATTTTTCTTGTTTTTGAGATCAGTGTTTTGCTTATATAGTGACTATGTTTTCTTTCGATGTAAATGGTTTGAGGATTATTTGCTTGTTTGCTTTGCTTCTCTTCTAGTTTATCCTTCACTTCTACGAGTTTGTATTTCAGATTAATTGTTCTCTCTTTTGTTTCTTCAGTGAAATTTGCTATAGCAAATTCCAGTTTTTCTACTCTGCTCATTATTTTTGCTGTGCAGAACATAAATTTTGCTCTCATAATTCTCATTTCTCTTTGAACTAATCAAGAATAATGTGCTGTGGTTCCATGTTCTCACATTCCACAGGGCATTTTGTCTCATTAAGTGTTGGATTGTTTTCCTTTGTTTTACAGTATTTATTCATAGATGCCTAAGCTCATATACTAGATCTGGAGACCGCATTTCCTTCTATTGTCAGTGGTTTCTCTATTGATTTATCTGCTTATGTTCAAGGTCTTTGCGTTTTCTTCTTCCTGAGGTCTTCAGGAATTTCAGTCTTTCCCCCTCCTCCCACATAGCTTCTACTATTGTTCACTTTTTGACAATATCCTCTCTGATAATGGTCTCTTTGGAGTTTGGGTCTTAAAACATCTCAGCCTCCTCTCACACTGGATAATTCATGGTTCACCAGACTAGGTCTCTGCTTCATGTGACTTTTGGGTAGACAAAATTTATTTGAGTTCTTGGCTGAGTCTTCAGTCTTTAGTAAAATACTGCATATCCCCCAGCCCCTCAGATATACAAACAGTGCCCTGCTCCACGCACACTCTACTTCAGTTCTTTGGGCCAACACCAGCAACTCAGGCAGTCTATAGCTAAAGGGTTGTCCATGGAGACACTGGTAGTTCAAAGCTTTGTAGTGTTAGTACTGCAGGACTGTCTGTTGAAGCACAGGCTGTCAGGGTAATGGATGTCATGGAATAAATATGTATAGAGTTGGGTTCTTCCTGGCACTGGAAGGAGACAGGGGTACAGAAGTGTGAAAGTGCTTTTGTAAAAAGGCCCTGTGTCAAGTCTTTGATTCTGCCAGTGCAGCACTACTGCAGGTGAAGTGGAAGGTGGAGGAAGAATATCAAGTAATTTCAGGATCAATGAGTATCAGTTGATGGCTTTGTAATGATTATTTTTGACATTCTTTTGGATTGTGAGTGTCCTAGGTCATAGAGGTAGGTGGAATAGTTCTATCTTTGGTGAATAACTTTTATCTTGAAGAGGTTTGAGGGGTCATGGAGAATAGAGAAAGTGTTTAATTCTCCACCTTATTGCTTGAATAATTTTTTTTAAATGTAGATCATCTACAAAACATTTCTTTTTAAATTTTACGTAGGTTTTTGTAATTACAATAGAAAATATGTGTCTGATGTTCTGGAAATTTCTTTCAGCCCAAATTAAGACCTAAAACAGAAAGAGTTAGAAACCAGGTACTTTAGCAAAAGATACAGCAATTCCTTGGGAAACAATTTCTAATTAAAAAAATTCAGCATAAAATATATAGAAGGAGGGACTCCTTATAACTCCTTAGGTCAGGGAAGTAGCTAATTGCTATAATTTTATCTGATAAAATATATTGTTGTTATGATTTATCAGACCTATGCTTATCTACTACTCCAGGCTTTAGCTGTCATATCTCCCTCTATGACATGAAAATCTAAAATGTTCTGTACTTATTATTAAAATTATGTATTAAAACATTCCTCAAGTCTTGAAAAAAAGTTAAAATTCAAATATAACAATTTCCATGCATTAATAACAATCATAGCTAGTATTTACAAAGCAATTTAAATGTAATCTCATTTAATTCTCACAACAATGCCTCGTTGGGTCCCCAATTTGAAGATGAGAAAACAAGGCTAAGAGAGATTGTGTCTTTCCCATAGTTACATATCTACTATGTGTTTGGGTCAGGATTTGAACTCAGGTCTTTCTAACTCCAGGTCTAGCATTGAAACTACTCTGCCATCCAGCTCTCACAAATTTATTTTGTTGTTAAAGTAATTTTCCCCCTACCAAAGAGCAATTAACATTTAACTCTTGCCAGAACTTTTTTTCTTTTTTTTCATGGGAATCTCCAATCAACATTCTTCTCTATCCAATTTTATTGAAATCCTATGTTTCATTTATTTCCTTCTGGAATTAGCTGAGCTACTATCATTTTGTTTGATATTGTCTTTCCCAAATCTTTCCAGTTCGCATTTTTCCTAGGATGAATCTAATTTAAGCTGCTGCAATATTTCTGGTCTTATTAGAAGTTTCATCCACATCTATTTTATTCATTGACATCAGTTGTGTTGATAATATCTTAAAATGTGGCATCAGCAGACTGTTTTTTTCATTTACAAAATATGAGAAGTGAGATATTATTCTCTCACAAGTGTTGTCTAACCCTTTGATTTCATCAGTGAGGGGAACTCCCTATGTAGAAACACCCTGCATAGATATAGATCACCAACTTTGTTGTAATTTTAAGATCAAAGAGTTATTGATGCACTGAGAGATTATGTGACTTGCTCATGGCCACTCCAATAATGCATGTCAGAAATAGGACTTGAAGTAAAATCATTCAAACTCCAAAACTAATCTGCTGACTACATTATTCTACCTATCTTACAGATAGGAGTGTACATGGCTACATATGTACATGCACATTTTATAAATGCATTTAAGTATATGTTTTGTTTTGATATTAGAAATCATTAGCAATATTGAAAAGATCAGAAAATCATAGTCCTGGGACAGGTAGGTGGTTCAATAGATAGAGCACTAGCTCTGGAGTCTGGAGGAAATGAGTTCAAATCCAGCCTCAGAAATTTTCTAGCTGTGTGACCTTGGGCAAATTGCCTAATCCTGATTACAGGAAAAGAAGAACAGGAGGAGGAAGAGGAGGAGGAACAGGAGTACAAGTGGAAGCAGAAGAAGAAACAATAGTTCCTCTTGGATTAATGGGCTGCACTTTGGATAGTTGAACTGTGTGTATGTCTTCCTGTTCTTATCTAATTTCATCTGAACTAATTCTACTATGGCAAGTGAACTGGGTCATGGTATCATCAGCTATTCATTTGGTCATGCTCACCATCACTGAGTAGTAATTGTTAGAGCTGTAATACAATTGAAGTGGAGGAAAGCAAGGTTAGAAATTATAACATTGATATTTCAACATGTCCACGAAATTTTGTAAGTAATTAGAACAGTATTATGTATTGTTCAGGATACATTTCCAGGAATGAGGATACTGAAAGGTGAAACAGTAACATGTGACCATAATGTGATCAAATTGAGGACCAAGGAAATGTCTCCACTCTCTCTTGGTCCTCAGGTGTATCTGCCAATTTAGTTTAACCAATAGTGGAGAGCTAAGGATGGGAACACCTGGAAGTACAAATGCAGTCACATGACAAGATGTTCTTAGGGAAGTAGCAACAAGGTAAGAATGAATAGCTCCAAGCTGAAAAAGTGAATAATAGACATGACATAAGTTTAATGCACCCAATTTCATGATCATGGAACTAAACTCAGATGAATATCAAAGCCCAGAAGGAGAATAATTTTAGAGCAGAGGGAGTTAAGAAGAAAAATAGCTAATGGATAATCAGGATTAAGCACTAAGAACCACTGAAAAATATTAACTGCTAACATTTCTTGTCTGGTATTATATTCCTGCATCTGATCCCTTCCCACCCACTTGTATTTTGTAATTATAGAGCTTCATATTAAATCGTTTTTAAATGCCTAGCCTAAGAGATTGGTGTGCAGTTATTGGGAAAGAGCAGAAAGACTGGGAGGAGGAAAACTCTGTGTTCTTCTTGCAGGAGACTTGGTTTTGGGTGACCCAGATAACCAAAATGAGATGCTGGCAAATGAAAAAAACCTGAAGGAGGCAATAGTGAGCCCAAATCTGTACTTCTTGGTGGGGCAATGGCAAGTAGTAAAGGCTACAAGTGGCCTGTTTCATCTGTAAGGAGAGGTCTGGTGCATGTTCCAGTTTGCTCACCTAATGCAATCTCTCCATGTGGAGAGGCTACAGAGCTTATTTTCTGGAGAATGCTGATGATCTGTGAATGAAATACCATAGAGAAAGTGAGGGGCATTCATAGACATTCTATAACTGATTCTAGTCTGCTAACCATGTGGTGAATGAGAGGCTTTCTGATAGACTTCAGAGACATTTAAAAAAGGCCTACTACCTTCAGTTCTTTGCTTCATTCATGGCTGGGGAACCAAGCATTTGCCTACATTTTCACATACATCCCATGACAGTAAAAGCAAAATCACTCAAAGTCTTAGGTTTCCTTCTTGTTAATATATCCTGGATGAACAGATTGGTGAAATTGTTGTCTATTAAGTAGTGATACTGCTGATGTTGGAAGCTGTGACTTTTCAAAATCAGGAAACAGATGCTAAAAGGAACAAAAAATGGTAGTGAGAGAGGACTTTGTTTTGTAAGTTTTGTCTCTGGAGGTTAATAAAAGAGGACAATGCTGGAGAAATGTCAGTCACATAGGAAGAATTTAAGATAGAGTCCATAGATATGAGGCTTCAATCTAAAACCAATCCTCCTTCTGGTAGATGTTAATGACTGTTAATTAATAAGCCATTTCAAGAAGTGATGAAACAAAATGAAAACTATTTTTCAGAGTGGTACTTTAAAAAAAAGTTATGAAGAGTCATGCCAATGGAAAATAAATTAGGCAGGTCACTGTGCCTCTCTATAACTCAGTTTGTTCACCTGTAAAGTAAGGGAATTAGTTTAAATGACCCCTAAGATCCTTTTCAGTTCCAAATCTGCAATCCTGTGTGTCATTATATGAAATGTAATATGTCCTTTATGACTCAGCTCCACATGTGAAACATGATGATTAAAAAAAAATAATGTATTCTTTTATTTTCACAAACCCTTTGAAAATTTACAGACAAATCTCTTCAACTGGCTTTTGATAACTCATCTTTTAAACAACCTATTTTCCTTTAAGAAAAAATATAAAACACCTCTTATTGTTCTTTTTCTACGTCTGTTGCAATTATCTTCTTGAGTCCATTTTTGTATTCCATTAAAACTAGTCGCATTCCAACAATAACTTCTGGCATGCCTAAAGGAAGCAGGCAAATGTGATTTCATAAACAGTTGCGCATACGGGTGAGAAGCATTCATTGTGTTTCCTTTAAGCTTGGGCCATTGGAACTTCAAGAAATTCAAGCCAACTTAAGTAGCAACATTTCTGTGCCAGTATATTTACTGTTGACAGTTTGACCTATCAGTTGAAGAAAAAAAATAGCAAGAGAGTTCAGATTACTCAGCCACTTCCCTTGTTGACTCATAATCAACAGTCTAAGTAAGTGAGAGTAGGGTACAACACTCAGAAAAAGTGACAAGCTAAGATTCTTAGCTTAAATCTCAGAGTTTTCAAGCTAAAAGAAACGGAACCACAGAATTCTGAAAGATGAAAGGGATCTCAGTGGTCAGCTAGAAACACCCACTACAACATCCCAAACAAGTGACTACTCTCCAGCGTCTTAAGAGCTCCAATGAGGAGGAATTCGTTACCTTTCCAGGCAGCCCATTCCACTTTTGGATGGCTCCCAGGTCAGATGTTTTTCCAAAGAGATATTTCACATTATCTTCTATTTTTTTCATTCTTTTGGTTTTGTTTTGTAATTTCTTGGTTTCTCATAAAGTCTTTAGCTTCCATCTGCTCCATTCTAAATTTTAAAGAATCATTTTCTTCAGTGAGCATTTGAATATTTAACTGCATAGAACCAACTCCAGATCCCTGGTGGTCATCCCCAGAAGACCTCATATTTTGACAATGAACCATTAACAAATACTTTTTAAGTCCAGCTATCCAACAACTTTTGAGGAGCATTTAGTCTAAAATTCTCCATCTTATTAGAAGAATAGTTGGAAACATTTTTGTTTGTTTGTTTTAACATTTTTTAAATTCCCAAATTCTCTTCTTCCTCAACCTCTTGCTACATACTGAGAAGGCAAGCAGCATGATGTCCATTATGCATGTGAAATAATGTAGAATTTACATCTATATTAACTATTTTGCAAAACAAAAATAAAAACAAAACAAGAAAAAGAAAATGAACATGCTTCATTGTACACTCAGAACTGGATGATGGATAGCATTTTTCATCATGAGTCCCTTGGAATTTTCTTGGATCATTATCTTGATCAAAGTAGCTAAATCTTTTAAAGCTGATCATCTTTGAAATATTGTTATTATTATGTACAGTTTTCTTCTGGTTCTGCTCACTTTACTTTGCATCAATTCATATAATCCCCAGGTTTTTTTCTAAAGCTATTCTACTCATAATATCTTATAGTACAGTAGTATTTCATCATTATCATGTACCATAATGTTTTCAGTCATTCCCCAATAATGGGCATCCCCTTAATTTCTAGTTCTTTGCCACCATAAAAGGAGCTGCTATAAATATTTTTTTATGTGTTGGCCCTTTACCTTTCCTTTAATCTCTTTAGGACACAGATCTACTACTGGTATTGCTGGACCAAAGGATATGTAGTTTTACAGCCCTTTTGACATAGTTCTTCAGAATGGTTGGACCAGTTTAAAACTCCAGCAACAGTGCATTAGTATGCCTATTTTCCCACATCCCCTAGCTAGAAATACTTTAATAGAAATAGTTGCTGAAATGTAGGTAAATTAGTATACCTGCAGCATTATTCTTACATAGTTTAGTAACCTTGTCAACTTGTCTCTTAGTGTTCACCCTTTCATTTTATGTAGGAGGAAATATATCTCCAGAGATGACATGACTTGCTGAAAGCCACATGCCAAGTTAGTAATAGATCTAGAACACAGACCTGCATTTCCCAACTCACAGCTTAATGCTTTTTTTCACTATATGGTTACCAAGCAGAGATTATTGCATTAGAAAACAATGCAAGCTTTGTTTTGCTTTATTTTGTTATTCCCTACCTACAGAGCAGAGGGGAAAGCCCATGCAAACTTGCATAGACTAGTAGATACAGATAAGGGCAGAGAGGTGAAGAGACAGATGAGGTGCACTTGGAGCTAAGAGGCCTGGCTATGAGTCCCAGCTCCAACATTAACAGGCTATAAGTCTTTGAGCAAGCCTCTTTTTTCTTAGCCTTGGTTTTCTCATCTGCTAAATGTGGAAAACAAAGCCAGTTTTGCCTTTCCCAAAAGTTGAAAATAAATGAGACAGCATACATGAAAATACTTTGAAATGTGTAAAATCCTACTCAAGGATAAGATATAAAATAGCTTAATTTTTTCTGATATCAGAAACCCACTGGCTCAAAAATATCCCTCACCATGGTTCCTTAAATTTACTTTAGAGTCGATCCTTTGGGTTAAGGATAAATCTTTAGAAAACCCTACGTTACACTGTAAATGTTATATAGATTGCATGAAACATTAGCAGATTGGTACTGAGCAGCACCTTTGATGGTATCAGTTTATATTATTATATAGTTATCACTGAGCTTAGACACTAGAAGAATCTGATTCTTTGACTTGGAGAACTATTTCACCTAAGGAAAAAGCCAGAGACTTATTAAAAAATATATATTTTAGTGACAATGAAAAAGTTCCTCTTTACCTAATGAGTAGAACTATTATGAAGTCCCTAACTTTAGCCAGTCATATTGAAATTGAAAATGTATGACATTTGTTGGAAGGAGGACTCGGAGGGAGAGTGTGGATGACTCAGTATAACCCCTCCCCACGACTGGAAAAATAACTCAAAGGCTTATTGTCTTCCAAACAGTGAACTGGTTGAATCATCTTTGTATACTAAGGTCAGCATATTATTACATGCAAAGGAAATAATTTTTTAGTGCAAAAGAAGATAAGTGAAGAGCCACAATACATCTGTAGTTCTGAAAGCACTGAAGATAATAAACTGTGCCTCAAGACTCAATGTCCTGAAACTACAGTTGTTAGGCTGCCAGCTGTTTTAGTTAGCTGAATGATTCAACTCTACACAATTGACTGAATTATTTTTCAAAACTTTTACCTTGCTCAGAAGGTTTATTTCAAGGATTTGACAGAGCAAAAGATGGTTGTTTACACATTCTCTTGTCATGTTGATCTATTCTTTTGAGTTCTGTGTCTTACTTAGACCTTCCTACTTGCCTTCTCTCCCCTTCCTTCCTCCTTCTCAGTGGATAGGTCTAGATTCTCAGTTCCTCAAGGACAACGACCATAAACACATTGTACAGGATAAAGAGCAGTGGATTTGGGGTCAAAAGGTATCTGGGTTATTGCTGTGACTTTGACTAGTTCATTTTGTCTTTCCAGGACTCAGTTTTTTTCATCTATAAAATTAGAGGATTAAACTAGATGATCTCTAAGGTCTCTTGAAACTCAAAATCCTATGACCTTTCTTTTTCCTTATAATAATGATGATAATATATTTATACAGTGCCTTAATGTTTTCAAAGTAGTTTCCCCATCTCACCTCTGGGAGAATAGGGCTTTTATTATTTATATTTTTTAACTTTTAAAATTGATTTATTTTATTTCTAATTTATTGAATAAAACAAGCATTTCCATACCACAGTATAATAAAAAAAAAAAGATGATTGCATATGAAACTGCAATTTTTATGTACAACTTGCTATTCCTTTAAAATATGTAATGAAATTATTATATAAATTTCTTTTTTCCCTCTTTTTCTTTCCCACCCCCACCCTAGAGATGGCTACCATTAGGAAATACCATGAATTTTCATTTTATAGACAAAAAAAGACTGAGTCTCAATGAAACTAAATTACTTTCCTATAGTCATACAGCTAAGAAATATCACAAATTGGACTTGAACTCAAATCTCCTGATTCCAGAATCTACACTTTTTCAAAAAATCACATCCCAACACATGATACAGTACTAAAAGCATACACTAGGCATTCCTTACATGTTCATTGACTATCAATTTTTTAACGAATTCGTTAACTTTTCATTTATTTCCTAGGAGAAGGCAAGGGAGATTTACCAAATAAAAGGTGCATTCTCAGGAGAAATGGATAATTGAATGAATCCTGGATCTAGATTCAATCCCATCCTTAATATTAACTACTGGTATAATCTTGAGAAAGTGACTTAACTTCTTTACCCCTAAGTTTCCTCATTCATAAAAAAGGGCATAGTAGGCTAGGAGATCCCTGAGATCCCTTTAAACTTTGTAATTTGTTGACAGTGTAGTATGGTGAAAGAGCACTGACCTTGGAGTCATAGGATTTAGAATCATATTCTAATTTTGATCCTTACTACCTGTGTGACCTGAGGCAAACCATTTAAACTCCCTAGACCTTAGGGTCATCATTTGTTAAAAGATGGGGCTTGCCTAGATGAGCCTTCAATTTCCTTGTTGCTCTTGATCTATGATTCTGTAAATTAGAAAGTTGGCAATTATTTTTCAAAATAAATTGTATGAATGTCTTTTCATGACCTACATGTCTCCATGTATCCCTTCCCCCTCCTTCTATGAGAATTATTTTTTTATGGCAAGGAATTTTTTTAATAGCAAGGAATAAAAAGAGGAAAATGGAAACAGATCAGCAAAACTAACCAACATATCTTCCCACAAAAAGAGTCTCAGATTCTATACAGCTTCCCACATCCATAATTTATCCTGCTTTTTCAAAGAACCAATGGAAGGAGTTGGCAAGCATCTTGCCTAGATGATATCTGCATTGATTTAGTCCATCAGTATGTATAATTCTGATTTGGATTTGAATAGGAAGATGAGAACAGTTTGGGTAACATTTGGGAAATTATGGGACAATTAAGAAATCCCAAATCAAGTGGTTTCCTGAAGCAAGGAACTGGTGTTAACACCAGTGATCTTTCAATTATTCTATATGTCTGCAAATCATGGAGCACGTCAATCTCTGAAGAAAAAAGCACTTTAAGCTATTCAAGAAGCAATTGAAAGATGCTTATTATTGGATGGTAGCTGTGAGAAGACTGCAGAATAGTTCAAAAGATGACTTGAACACTAAGACATGTATGATTGGAAAAGAAAGTAGAACAATCACATACGGAGAGCAACAGGTAGCAGACAACTTTACTGCTACACAGGTATCCATTAACTATTAAAAGACACAAAAGGAAAGCTCGATTATATTGAGTTCAGCCTCTAGCAAGGATTTCTGAAAGAACATGGACAAGATTCTTATGGTCCAGCAACAAGAGATAGAAAAAGAAGCTCCATTTAAAGTAACTGTAGACAACATAAAATATTTGAAAGTCTGCTTGTCAAGACAAACCCGGGAACTATATGAATACAATTATAAAACACCAGTCATGCTAATAAAGTCAGACCTAAATAATTGGAAAGATATCAGTTGCCCATGCATAGACTGAATTAGTATAATAAAAATGACAATTTTAAGTAAGTTAATTTGTTTATTTAGTGCTATAACGATCAAACTACCAAAAAACTATTTTATAGAGCTAGAAAAAATAATAACAAAATTCATCTGGAAGACCAAAAGGTCCAGAGACTGCACACAAGGGTGTGTATGTCCCTACACCTGCATGTCGCTCAGACCTGCCAGTGCCTAGTGGCTGCTGCTGGGCCCCCGGAGAAGGAGGAGAATTAAAGAAAAAAACTGCACATAGAACCAATCCAGGCACCTCCCCCAGCACACCTAGTATCATGGCATCTGGAGTGGAAGTCTTGTGATTCCAACTCCCAGAGTATGAGGCTGCTCTCCTTCGAAACATGAACCAGCTCCAGGCAAAAGAGCACTTCTGGGATGTCACCATCATGGCCATCAGCATTAAGTTCCAGGGCCACAAGATAGTCTTGGCTTGCTACCCATTTCTTCTTGACCAGTTTCTCCTCAATCCCAGTTCAGAGTTACAGTCTCACAAATGCACAGTACCAGAATAATGGCAAACCTCCTCCTCTCCTGCTATACTGGTGCTCTGGAGTTTGTTAATGTGGTAGAAACATAACGGTATTTTTTAAGGAAACAGACTACTTATTTTTCAGGAGTTTTCTGGAACCTGAGGTCTCAGTTTCCACTTTTATTTTCCACAGAATAAAAAAAAAGTTTTTTAAAAACAATTTGAAACTGTGCCCAAAAGGTTACAAAAATATGCATACCTTTTGACCCAGCAATATCATTTCTGGGACTCTATCCCCAAGAGATCATAGAAATAGGAAAGGGTCCAGCATGTACAAACATATTTATAGTAGCTCTCTTTGTGGTGGCCAAAAACTGGAAATCAAGGGGATGCCCATCAATTGGGAAATGGCTGAACAAGTTGTGGTATATGAAGGTAATGGAATACTATTGTGCTATAAGAAATGATGAACAGGAAGACTTCAGAGAGGCTTGGAAAGACTTATATGAACTGATGCTGAGTGAAAGGAGCAGAACCAGGAGAACTTTGTCCACAGCAACAACCACAGTGTGCGAGCAATTTTTCTGGTAGACTTAGTTCTTCATTGCAATGCAAGGACTTAAAAAATTTCCAGTGGACTCTTGAGGCAAAAAGCCTTTCATATGTAGAGAAAGAATAATGAAATTAGATCACAGATAGAAGCGGACCATTTTCTTTTGTACTATGTTTTGTTTTGTTTTGTCTTGTTTTATAGTTTCTCCTATTCATTTTAATTCTTCTATGCAACATGTATTTAAAAGGAATATACATTAGGGAGCAATTGGGGAGGGAGCGGGAACTGGGGAAAAAATATTGAAGTGATTATAGAACACTGAAAACAAATAAAATAATTTAATTTTAAAAAAAAAGAACAGAAGGTGCCAAGCCTAGAGGCCTGTATTGGGCTACCCGAGTCTTTCTTACCTGTCCAGGTCTTCGGCTGGCCACGCCGGATGCACGTATGAGAGAAAGGACGTTCCAGAGTCAAACAGGGGTTGAGCTTTATTACAGGGTTTCGGTTACAAGTGCAGGGGGTCTTCTTTCTTAGGGCGAAGAGGGGGAGATTTCCTAAGAAGGCTAAGCTTAAGGGAATGGAAGTAGAAGTACAAGCGGGGGAGAGAGGGGGAGGGGAGAGAGGAAAGAAAAGAAGCGGAGCCCTACTTTTCTCTTTGGCTCCACACGTGCTAAGAGAGCTTTTAGGCTTCCTCAATCCTACTTAATCTTCAGCCACACAGTTTGCATCTCAATACCGTGCTGTTAGGTAACTAGGTGTGCTCCAATCCGGGACGACCTCGAGGGCAGGGAGACTCCACCCATCAGGTATCTCCGGGGGAGAGGCGGAAATACCCGAGCTAGCCGAGCTAGCTTGGTCTGACCTTCTCGAACCCCCGCTGTTCATGGAGGACCTCGTAAGACTCTAAGATTTAGAAGTCCCACTTTTACCTGCCCGAGACTGTCCACACGGAATTGAGCTTCCAGTCCCAACATATCCCCTTCTTTGTTATGCGCGGAGCACACCTGGCTCTAGAGCAAACAGTGGCTGGAGGCTGAGTGGATTAAGGAAGGCCTTTAGCATATGAGTACCTTACAACAAGACTTCATTCACACAGAAATCTGCAGCTAGCACAACTGACAAAGGGAGGCATCAAATAAAACAAAGATGAAACTAAATGGCTGAGTTACAACAGGGGAAGTGCAATCAACTAAAATCCCAAAGCATATTTTAAGAGAAGCAGCTGGTGTAGGCGCCTTACACGTCACCACTCCCTTAATCTTGCAAATGGATCTATACAGGTGGAAAATTGGTCACCTCCTCCCCACCCAAGTGTCCTGGGTTTGTGATATCAAAGTCCTCATTCAGCTGGCGAAAAAAGGATGCCTAGATGGGAAGCTGTCAGCAGCAGTGTCTGCGGTTGTGATGAGGGCTGCTTCCTCTCTGGGCAGCAAGGTTAAAGCTGTCAGCAGCAGGCTCAGGTGGTGTATGATCCTTCTCCGGGGTCTCTGGGCTCTCCGGGGTCTCCGCCTCCTGCGTCTCCGTCGTCTCCGACCTCGGTTCCCACCTACGGATCCTTCTAATGGGAATCCACGCATCACCTTTTCCTGTGGAGACACAAACATACCCTGGACCCCATATTAGTATCTTATACGGACCTTTCCATTTCCCTGAGGCCATATCCTTTACCATGGCCCATGTGTCTTTATATCCAGCCTGGGTATTACTTTCCTTGCGGGGTTGTCTTGGAAAAGTCACAAAATGTCTCATAGCTGGAGTAGTATGTGAGTTTCTTGAGATATGCAAAAAATTGTGTGTATACACAGCTGTATCAAGCTCTGATTGTGTTAGGCGACCTTTTCCCCTTCTTTGTTTAGCGAGGATCGCCTTCAAGGTGAGATTGGCCCTTTCCACTATGGCCTGGCCTTGTGGATTGTAGGGGATTCCTGTAACATGTCGAATCCCTAGATCGCGGAGGAAGTGTGTAAGGGTTTGAGAAGTATAGGCAGGGCCGTTATCTGTCTTTATTTCTAAGGGTAAGCCTGAAACAGAAAAACAGTGCCAAAGATGTTGAATTACTTTAGCACTTGATTCACCTGGCTGTAAAGTCACCATAAGGAATCCGGACCATGTGTCAACTGTCACATGTATGCACTGGCCCTTAAGATGGGTGACATCCATTTGCCAAATTTCATTGGGTGCCAAGCCACGAGGATTGACACCCTGGTCTAGAGATGGGTGGAATGGGATACATTGGAGACAGCTCTTAACAATTTTTCTGGCCTGTTCCTGAGTTATCCCATATAATTTGCAGAGGGCTTCTGTGGCTAGGTGGAACCTATCATGAGCCTTTTGGGCCCTTTCTTGTGGTTCCACAGTGTGCCCTACCAGGTATAGTGAATTGTCTGCTATTTGATTTCTTTCAAAAATTGGTCCTGTGCCATTTGTATGTGAGCGCACATGTAAAACATAAAAAGGGTGTGTTCTGTTATTAATGGTGGTCAATAGCCGCTCACACTGTGAAAAAATATTGGACCGATAATCTACAATAGAGTCCTCAATCCGCGAAATTAATAAAGATGCATACTGACTATCAGTGATAATATTAATGGGTATGTCACTATATATTTGGAGAGCTTGGATTATAGCTTCCAATTCGTTCTGTTGAGTAGAGGTGTAGGGTGTGTTAACTATATATATCTCTTGGGAGGCCGAATTATAAATAGATGCCTTGTGATGTTTCGTGGCATCTGTAAAAATGTTAGGCCCTTCTACTGGGTTTGGTGAGTACCTTTTCACTGGTGCTGGGGCCCACTGTAATAATTCTTTGAATAGGAAAGTTGAATTTGGTTTCATCTGGGCCCAGTGGAGTATAGTGGCCCAAGAAACATGATTCTGAGCTAACTCTTCTACATCCTTAGTGGTGAGTGTAGCATAAAGAATTGGCTGTTTTTGGTATATGTGGGTGGCTCTTCTTACTGCCTCTAGTGCTAACCGTCCTAGAAATTCCCACTTGTTTAGTAAACTGCTTCCTGTTTTACTTAAATATACCCACTCTAGGGGCTTCTCTTTTTGGTGTATGACGGCATAGGGAGGTGTGGTGGAGATAATAGATACCTCCAGATCTCCTCCTGGATCCCACCGAAATGTGGTGGACTCTAAAAATTGTTTTTTTATTGCCTCTATGGCCTTGGCTGCTTCAGGAGTCAATGTTCGTGGGGAATTTAAAGCAGAGTCTCCTGTCAATAGTGAATATAAAGGTTGCATGAGAGGTAAAGGTATAGGCACCTTTGATCTTATCCATTGGATAGCTCCTACTAGTTTCTGAGCATCATTGAGTGTTTGGATCTTTATATCCCATTTTGGGGGTTCCGGCCGAATGATGGTGCCCTGTATCTGATATCCCAAATATTTGTAATTGGATCCTCTCTGTATCTTTTCAGGAGCAATAACTAATCCTAGTCCTAAAAGGTTCCTTTCTACTGCTTGGAAACACTTCTCCAGTTCCTTGAGCTGAGGTGCAGCTATAAGGATGTCATCCATATAATGGATGATTTTGCATTGGTATTGCTGTCTGGGGCTTTCTAAGGCTTGATTAACATACCACTGGCAGATGGTGGGGCTGCAACTCATACCTTGGGGCAATACCTTCCACTGATACCTCTTTGCAGGTCCTTCGTTATTGGGGTGAGGTATTGTAAAAGCAAACCGAGGACAATCTACTTTGTTTAAAGGAATGGAAAAAAAACAATCCTGAATATCAATGATTATAAGTGACCAACCCTCTGGGATGGCATTAGGAGAAGGGATACCTGGTTGCAGGGCTCCCATAGGCATGAGAGACTGATTTACCTTCCTTAGATCTGTAAGGAACCTGAATTTCCCGGATTTTTTCTTTATAACAAACACAGGAGCATTCCAGGGTGACTTTGATGGTTCTATATTTCCTTTTTCTAATTGCTCCTTAACCAATAGTTGTAGTGCCTGGAGTTTTTCTGGGGTCAGGGACCATTGCTCCACCCAAATCGGGGTGTCTGACTTCCAATTCAAGGGTGGGGACTCCAGTGCAACTGCAATGGCCCTTACTAAAAATTTGATAGCTTCATCCCGAGGCGGCTCATAATGTCCCTGCCCCAGATGTTAAAACTAAGTCCTGGAATCACCAACGGCCATACGGTCCCTTGGCGATCCTCTGCCTCCCACTTTACTGGGTGCATTGTCTCTAAGGTATTTTGGCACCCTCCTATTCCCCACACTGGTCTCTGGCTTTCTTTAAGCTTCCAGTGCCGGGGTACTGAGCGACCGCTAAGGCAGGTCCTACCCGCTCCAGTATCAAGGAGGCCAGTCATGGGAATTCCATTAAGCCAGATCGTACACTCAGGTCTATTCTGTCCTATTTCCTTTAGTAACTGGATTTGAACTGAGTGCTTTAAAGGAAGGGCAATAGCTATGGGAAGCTGATTGTCTATATGAGCTGGCTCGGCTACCACATTGGAGCATGGAAGTGTTGTGGTGCCGGTGGGATAAACTCCTGTATATATAACTACGGGTGCATGAGAGGGGTTCTGTAATATTAGGGATTCCTCCTGTATGGGGTCTCTCAGGGGAATCATGGCAAACTGATGAGCTGCAAGCTGGCACTTCTCTAAGCTGTAAAGGTGTTGCTTTCCTTCCTCTGGCCCCATAATCTCCTGTATTCTCCCTCCAAGGGGCCATCCCGATTCTCTGCCAAAGGGTACACTTTCGGGGCCCTCGAGGGGCCCCTCACCCCGTTTCCCGACTTCCTACATTGTTTAGCTAAGTGACCTGGCTTTCCACATGAAAAACAAGGGTCCTGGCCCCTCCCTGTACTTATTTCTTTCCTACACTCTTTCTTAAGGTGTCCCGGTTTTCCGCAGTTAAAACATTTTTTCTCCAAAGAGATATTACTTAAGGCTGCAGCCAGGTACTTCCCTTGCACCTGTGCCAAGTAGACCTGACTTCCTACCCTTTCACATCTCTGTATCATCTCTTCAACAGATGCATTCTTTGGCAGTCCCAGCATTGCCTTTTTGCAGTCATGATTACAATTCTGCCGCAGCAATGTCCTCAACACTATCTCTGTCCCTTGGTTTTCCTCTCCCATATCTCGACCTACTGCCTCCTGCAGCCTGGCCACAAAATTAGTAAATGGCTCATTGTTTCCTTGCGTAATCCTAGTCATGGGAAACTCTCTCTCTTTCTTAGAGGCTATAACCTTCCAGGCGGCAATAGCCATTCCGGCAATCAAAACATAATCGGAGGCTGAGTACTGTAATTGATTTCCTGTAGCCTCAAACTGCCCTGTTCCTGTAAATTGCTGATAAGCCTGGGGGGCCTGAGCCCCTAGCCCACCGGTAGTGCTCTTTACCCTCTGAGAAAATTCTGATACCCAAATCACATTCTGCCCAGGGGTAAGGCAGGCTCTAGCTAAGCTCTTCCAGTCATTAGGAGTCAGAACGAACTGACCGCTGAGAGTTTCAAGCATGGCTATAACAAAGGGTGAATTAGGGCCATGCTTGGTACAAGCCTCTTTAAGAGTCGCCACTCTCTTCCACTCTATGGGTATGTGGCTCCTCCGAACCCCACCGGGGACACTGGGGTCCGCTATTTCTAACACAGGAAATGTCCCTACATCTTCTCCATTCTCTATAGCCTTTCTTATTCCTTTTTCCAAACTGGACTGTGGCCCTGAACTGTCTGACCAATGGAGCAGGTTATAAGGAGGCGCGGAGGGAAGGCACGGCGTATTCTCCCCTGCCTCGCCTTTTCCATCCGCTAGATGGAGCTCCGGGTCTATTTTTTCTTTACGCTCCTTAACTTTCCGCTTAACTTTCTGCTTGCCTGGACTCTCCCTCCCTCCCGTGTTCTCCCCTCCCCTCTCTCCGCTTCCATTCTCATTCCAATCCCGCCCTGGCCTCTCCGGCCCTTCCAGCAGGCTTTTAATTACACCGAATATCAGGAAATCTAAATCCTCCAGCTCCCCAGGGTATTGTTGCTCGTAAGCAGTCATTTGCTCTCCGACCGCTCCCCATTTTTCTCTTGATGTTCCTGCCTGCTTGAGCCAAGGAGAAACTTTCCAAATCCTTTCACAAAATTCTCGGAGGTCATCTAACTCTATTGTGACCCCCGCCTTCCTGCATTCCCTGTGAGGTGTCTCAGCCCAGACCTCCTGTTCCTCTGGCTTTATTACTGGCAATAGATTCCCCATCTCCGCCCTTTTCCCAGGGGTTTGGGAAGCTTCTCTCCCCTTTCTCTCCTTCCGAATCTAGGATTCGGGACTCGCTTCTTTCACAGCCCCTTCCGGGTGTACCCCAAAAGCACCCAGGATTATCTACACTCCCAATCCCTGTTGGGACGCCAACTGCCAAGCCTAGAGGCCTGTATTGGGCTACCCGAGTCTTTCTTACCTGTCCAGGTCTTCGGCTGGCCACGCCGGATGCACGTATGAGAGAAAGGACGTTCCAGAGTCAAACAGGGGTTGAGCTTTATTACAGGGTTTCGGTTACAAGTGCAGGGGGTCTTCTTTCTTAGGGCGAAGAGGGGGAGATTTCCTAAGAAGGCTAAGCTTAAGGGAATGGAAGTAGAAGTACAAGCGGGGGAGAGAGGGGGAGGGGAGAGAGGAAAGAAAAGAAGCGGAGCCCTACTTTTCTCTTTGGCTCCACACGTGCTAAGAGAGCTTTTAGGCTTCCTCAATCCTACTTAATCTTCAGCCACACAGTTTGCATCTCAATACCGTGCTGTTAGGTAACTAGGTGTGCTCCAATCCGGGACGACCTCGAGGGCAGGGAGACTCCACCCATCAGGTATCTCCGGGGGAGAGGCGGAAATACCCGAGCTAGCCGAGCTAGCTTGGTCTGACCTTCTCGAACCCCCGCTGTTCATGGAGGACCTCGTAAGACTCTAAGATTTAGAAGTCCCACTTTTACCTGCCCGAGACTGTCCACACGGAATTGAGCTTCCAGTCCCAACAAGAAGGTCCAGAATATCAAGAGAAATCATGAAAAGATACTCAAGGGAAGGTGGCCAAGCCATACCAGATCTTAAATTGTATTATAAAACAGCAATCATCAAAAACACTTGGTATTGGATAAGAAAAAGAGTAGTGTATCAGTGAATACCTTAGGTATACAAGATACAGTAGTCAGTGATTATAATAATCTACTATTTGATAGATCCAAAGATTCCAGCTTCTGGGATAAGAACTCATTATTTAACAAAAACTGTTGGGAAAACTGGAAAACAGTGTGGTTCAGCACTATACAAAGATAAGCCATTGCATTATTATTTCAATGAAGGATGTTGATCAAGTAAAAGATATAGCTTAAGAAATCCCCCATTGGCCTAACTAGCCCAGGTATTCATTCTAGAAAAGATACTAAGAGATGGTTTGTGAAAGTGGTAAAAGTCAACATAACTGAATTCAATTCTCAGTTCTGATACATACTAACTATGTAACTTTGGAAAGTCATTGAATCTCTCAGAGAAACTCTTCAGTTTCTCCAGGTATAGACTGGAAAATCTAATACTATAACTGCTTCACAGGATTATTGTTTATAAGGTCTACCTTATAAATATTAAAGCATTATAGAAATATGAACTGTCACTATTGTTTACTACTCATGATATCATCTTCAGAGGTTATAGATATTTTATACACATGCATGTGTTTATATTTGTGTACATATATACATACACACACACAGATACATGCTCTATGTATGCATATACATATGCGTGCATGAACTGAATTTAATTGGTTAGTAAAAGATATGGTCTGGAAGCATAGAGAATGTTTGTTAAGTCAGTGTGTGGAGCCCTAGGGTAAGGAGGTTTATGCCCATATTTGTGAGAATTTCCACAGGATGACTGCTGAACCTCACAAGGGATTTTTGTGCTGGGCTGATACTTTTCCTCAACTGTGGTATCACCATTTGAGAAACAATGAGGAAAAAACCCTGGCACTTCTAAATGTACAAGTACCACAGTGCTGAACTCCTACTGGCCTCTGCATGAGAAGAGAAAGTGCCTAGTATAGACACAAGGGACCTATGTTCTGAAAACACGGGTAGAGATTGTTCCCCCTTAGTAACCTGGTATTGGTGATGAAGTAGATAGGGTACTAGGTCTGAAGTCAGGAAGACACATCTTCCTGAGTTAAAATCTGACCTCAGACATTTAGTAGCTATGTGACCTTGGGCAAGTCATTTAACCCTGTTTGCTTCAGTTTCCTCATCTGTAAAATGAGCTGGAGAAAGAAGTGGTGAACTACTCCAGTATCTTTGCCAAAAAAAAAAAAAACCAACTCACATTAGATCGTGAAGAATCAGGCACAACTGAAATGACTGAACAACAGAATTTTCATCCAAAATTCAAGGTGTACTTCTATTCCATGAAAACAGAAGAGATTAATTATTCATATGTTCATAAGAGTTAAAACTAGAAGGTTCAAGGTCAATTAATCAAGGTCAACAAGCATTTTTATTAAGCGTCTACTATGTTCCAAGAACTATGCTAAGTCATAGGATTACAAAGAAAAGTAAAAGTCAGTTACTTCTTTCAAGGAATTTACGGTCTAATGTAAGGGTTCAACTCTCCCATTTTACAAATGAAAAAACTATAATTATGTGACTTGTGCAAAATTACAAAGGTTGTAAGTAGAAAGTCAGGATTTGAACCTTGCACTTTGGTACTTTTGTTCAGATCTAGAGTTTTTACCACTATTATTGCTGTCTTCACTTAGGTCCTTTCTTTTTCAATATCATACCAATTTTTTTTTCTTTAGGAGTTGAAGGTCTCCAAAGAAAACCCACAAACTCTTAACAGGCCAAAAGTTATTGTTTCCATAATATACTAGTCAATACGATCAATTCAATTAACCATTGAGTCATGTACTTTAATATTTTAGTTATACTGGTTGTTGGAATTAAGAATTTCACAGTCAAATTCCACCTAAAGGGTCAAATAGGCAGAAGGTGCATCTTATTTAAGCCTCCTGATGTCACAGAATGTTTCAGCTGGAAGAGACCATAGTGAATATTAACCACAATCCAACTTTACAAACAAGGCAACTGAGGCCCAGAGAACTGAACTTGCCCAAGGTCAAACAGGTAGTAGGTGCCATGATTTTAATCTTGGAAAAGACTACTGACTACAGCCTCTGTACACTATACCAGACTGCCACCCCAAACTCATCTTTCCTTACTATCTTTCAACTCATTATTTTGAAGGAGTAATAGGGGTATTTGAAAAGTGAATTTTGTCATTGCATTTCCCTCCATCAACACTTCTGTGTTCTTTGAAAAAGATTTCTAAGGAGTTGTGCCATTTTGGTAATCCTAAAGAAATCTAAATTTTCTTTTAAAATGTGTTACGTTTGTTGCAAGACTAGAGGATAATAATATGAGTAAGAGATTAATGATTTTGGTATGACTGTTTGATCTCCTATTAGTCTATTCAAACTTCATAACTTAGTAATTTTACTCTCTTTTGAGATGAACACTTATACCTGTCAACCTTAGAATAATACTTGATAACTAGACAGTTGTCATAATCTGCGTTATTTCTTCATAGTCACATAGCAATCCTATGAGACCTGTAAGTGTCATTACTTTTACTTTACAGATGAGAAATATCAAGATCAGAGAGGCCGTCATTTGTCCAAAGTCACATAGCTAGCAAGACTCAGAAACAGGAGCTGAACCTAGGTGCCCCTGAGTCCAATTCCAGTACTTCACCCATGATGCCAGGGTGCCTCTCCTTCAGTCTAAGGGAGCATAAGCAACATTCTTTTCTTCTGATTTTCTTTTACTAGAATCAGGGGTCTTCTATTATTACTTTTAAGAAAAGTCAAGAATCATGTTGGAACAATAGAGAAACAGTTACACATTGTTAGCTGTTGTTGCTGTTTGCATTTCTTTCTGGAAGAGGACCTTGACATGGTAAGGTGATATCATGACTTACAAGAGAATTGTATTTAAGTGAGGCAGGGCTATGCAAAGTCTTGGTCCCGTGGCAAGAAATAGATCAAGATGACTGGAAATGGCCTCATATGTAGGGGGGGACCTTGACCTTTTTATGGTAAGGTCTTTTCCAGGTCTCACTTTGTCTGAGGCAATGTCCATTCGGTGATTAAGGTTAGGCAAGAAATGAGGCAAAGAATTGGTTAGTCAAAAATAGATCCCAGCACAAGCCTCATTTAGTGATTATTTGGGTTCTATGATATCTTGTTAAGTAGGAAAGAGGAGACTGAATACTCCTGGCCTTGTCCAAACCCTTCTGACCTCAAAAATTTTGAAAAGCTGGAGTCTTAAGGGGTGGAGAAATCATTCTCCCTCTCCTCTTTCCTCCCTTCCTCTTAATCATCTCCCACTTAGTCCATTAAATAGAGGGTAACTGACAAAACCAGCACCCTCCCTGGGCACTACTAGTTTCAATGTTTGAGAAAGCCCTCAAGGGCTTTGGGAAAGAAAAAAAATCCATTTCTGAAAGCTTAATCATTGAGAATTCCATGATCCTTCCTTGAAATGACTTTAAACATTTGTTTTCAAAAGCAAATACTACAAGGAAACTGAAGAGTAATTCCAAACCTTGTGTACTTTCCAGACAATTCCTTATCCATTCATAGTCATTATGTCTTGGGTTAATATTTTCAAATTATAATTATTTCATATGTGACTGTTGACATTCCTTTTTGTCCATTAAGCTGTTTAATCATATACAAGAATCATAAAGTCATTAAAGATCAAACACTGCCAAAAGAAATTCAGGGCAAAACATATTTGTTTCCCCTTCTCCTCCTCATTTAAACAAAGAAATAGCCTTCATGATAGGAAACCTTTAAAAAGGATAAGATAAAAAAAAAAAAAAGGAACTACATTATTGCCATCAGCAAATTATATTGGAAAAGGGCATGAACAAAAGGGGGAAAACAGTACAATCTTAAATAAACCTCCTTCCCGCTCCGTGGACTGGGCCTAAAAGTGAGATTGACGTCTCAGAGTAGGTGAGAAATGGGGAACTAGTTCTCAATCATTATACACAATCTAAATAAAAATGTTAGTTCAAACCAAAAGGATGAATGTCTTTTAATATCCAGGTAAAATGTGGAAGGAAGGAAGGAAGGAAAGAAAGAAGGAAGGAAGGAAAAACACAGAATCAGAGAGAGGAAGGAAAGAAGGAAGGAGAGAAGAAGGCATGGAAGAAAGGAAATAGGCAGACAGGAGTAATGTCTTCTTGAATGTTATATCGTATAGCAGCATGAGAATGCAATCAAGGGTATGTAATACTCAAGTGAAAGAAGAAGCGATCAATCACCAATTAACAGGTCTTTTATTAATTAGTCACTATGTACCAGGTTCTGGGAATAGAAATACTAAGAACAATTCCTGTTCTCAAAGAACTTACATTCTAAAGAAGACCAGTACATATAAATATAAATAAACAAAATAAATGTGTATAGAATAAATACAAAGTAGATCAATAGAAAATAGCATGGGAAGAAGGACTAAAAAGCTGGTGAGATGAGGAATGGCTTCATGTAGAACAGGGGTCCCCATATAATGATGTGTGAACCCTCGGGGGGAGGGGTTGTGACAGTGCTCCAAGCGGTTTTTGTTAAAAATCCTTTAAATGGTGCCTTAATCAATAATCATAAATCATACTTATCTGCATGCAGATTGAAGCATACTATTTGTTCTTTTTTGTTTCATTTTTTTCTTTCTCATGGTTCCTGTCATTCATTCTAATTCTTCTATACAACACAGACTAATAATACATTTAATAAGAATGCATGTGTAGTGCTTACATAAGATTGCACCACTGTCTTGAAGAAGGGAAAGGGGAGAGAGGCACGGAAAATTTAAAACTTATGGAAGTGAATGTTGAAAACTAAAAATAAATTAATAAATTAATTTTTAAAAAGAGTATTTGTGAATATCGTATTAACGCACCCTGAAGGTTCACAATACTTTTTCATTGAAAGGGTTAGAACAAAAAGAAAATTAAGTAGAGCCAATATTTGTAAGGTTTCGGTGCTTGTGTTGTGTCTTGAAGAAAGAGACATTATAAGGCACATAAGGTGAGGAGTGAATATATTCCAAGCATGGGTATTAGCCATTACAAAACCAGGGAGACTGGAGATGAAGTGCTATGTGTGATGAACTGAGACAAGTTCAGTTTGGAGAGCAATGACCAATGAGGCTAAAAAGATAGTTTGGTGGGGCAGAGACAAGAAGGTGGAGTAGAAGCAGGGACCTGCTAGAGGTCTCCCAACAAACCCTTCAAAAAACTCTAAAAAATGACTCCAAACAAATTCTAGAGCAACAGAAGCCACAAAATGAGAAACTGAAGCAAATTTCCAATCCAAGACAATCTGGAAGGTCACTAGGAAGGGTCTATTGCAGTTTGGCATGGGCCATCCCAGCACAGAGCTAGAACAGGCCTTCAGGGACTGAATCGATGGCAACAGTTACAATTTTCAGACTTCTCAATCCACAAACACCAGAAAGCTTCAAAAGTCCATGGGAAGGGTCTCTCACCTGGCTGAGAAGGGAGCATGGTCTGGCTCCAGCTCCAGCAGCAGCAGCTACTGCTGAAGCAGTGACTACTTCAGGAGCTCTCCATTTAACAAAGAGCTCAAAAGTCAAGTAATTGACTGGGATAATGAGCAAATGGGGAGAAAAGAAACAGGCTATAGATTCTTACTTTCTCAATGAAGAGATATTTCCTTACGTCATTGGTGATGAGGAAGATCAAATCATACAACCGGAAAAAGACAACAAAGTCAAAGTTCCTGCATGCAAAGCATTCAAGAAAAATATGAATTGATCTCAGGCCATGGGAAAGCTCAAAGAGGATTTTGATTATCAAGTAAGAGAAGTTGAGGGGAAAAATGGCAAAAGAAATGAGAGTGATGCAAGAAAAACATGAAAAATGAGTTAACAGCTTCCTAAAGGAAATCCCAAAAAAATACTGAAGAAAATAATAGCTTTAAAATTAGACTAACCCAGATGGCAAAAGAGGTCCAAAAAGCCAGTGAGAAGGATGCCTTAAGAAGCAGAACAGGTCAAATGAACAGAGGTCCAAAAGCTCACTGAAGAAAATATTTTTTTTTAATTAAAACAAATGGAAGCTAATGACTTCATGAGAAATCAAGGAATGACAAAACAAAACCAAAAGAATGAAAAAATAGAAGTCAATGTTAAGTATCTCATTGGAAAAAATGTTGACCTGGAAAATAGATCAAGGAGAAATAATTTTAAAATTATTGGACTACCTGAAAGCCATGATCAAAAAAAAGAGCCTAAATATCATCTTCCAAGAAATTATCAAGGAAAACTGCCCTGATATTCTAGAACCAGATGGTAAAATAGAAATGGAAGGAATCCACTGATCACCTCCTGAAAGAGATCACAAAAGGAAAATTCCTAGGAATATTGTAGCAAAATTCCAGAGTTTCCAGGTCAAGGAGAAAATATTGCAAACAGCCAGAGAGAAACAATTCAAGTATTATGGAAATACAATCAGGATAACACAAGACTTAGCAGCTTCTTCACTAAGGGATCAGAGGGCCTGGAATATGATATTCCAAAGGTCAAAGGAGATGATTAAAACCAAGAATCACTTACCCAGTAAAACTTAGTATAATATTTCAGGGGAAAAACATGGAACTTCAATGAAATAGAGGACTTCCAAGCATTCTTGTTGAAAAGACCAAAACTGAATAGAGAATTTGTGTTATGCATGTTTTGCATGACTACACACATATAAACCATATCGAATTGCTTACCTTCTCAATGAGGATGGATGAGGAGGGGGCATGGGAGAGAATGTGGAACTCAAAGTTTTAAAAATGAATGTTAAAAATTGTTCTTACATGCAACTAGGAAATATGATATATAGTAAATAGGGTATAGAAATCTATCTTGCCCTACAGGAAAATAGAAAGGAAGAGGATGGGGAGGAGATGATAGAAGGAAGGACAGATTGGAGGAAAGGGAAATCAGAATATACTCTGTCCTGGTGTTAGGGGGGAAATGGGGAGAAAATTTGAAATTCAAAATTTTGTGGAAGTGAATGTTGAAAACTGAAAATAAGTAAAATTTTCAAAAAGAAGAAAAAAATAAAAAGATTGGAGCTAGGTTGTGAAAGGCTTTAAAAGTTAAATAAAGGAATTTATATTTTGTACTAAGGGCAATAGCCATTAGAAATGACTGAGTAGAGGACTGACAAGGCTAGATCTGTGCTTTAGAAAAATTACTTCGAAAGCATTGTATGGCATTCAGTTGAATATGAGATTTGCGACAGAAAAAATAATTTGGAGGCTGTTATCAGTCATGAGGGTCTCTGGACTAATATGGTAGCTATAGGATCAGAAAAGAGTTGAATGTAAGAAGCAGAAATGGCAAGCTTTAGCAATTGATTGGCTATATGATTTGAAGAGGAATGAGTAGCCAAGAATAAATGTCATAGGTATGAATCTGAGAGAATACAAGAATGGAGGGAGGAGGAGTTTCCACACAAAAAAGGGCAATTTAGAGACAAAGGGAAAGTTTGAAGGCAACAGAAGAGATGATTCTAGTTTTACACATTTTGAGCTGGCAATGTGTCTAGGACATACACTCTGAAATAATTGATTGCCCTAAGGGTAGGGAGAAGCAGTTCTTAAACCCAACAGTGAATTCCTAGAACTGTAATTTCCAACACACAGCATTTAAGCAGCTACTCAATCTAGACTCCAGCTCCTCCTCTGGCCACCCCCAACTGCTGGCTAACTTCAAACCCAATTCCCTGACTCAACCAATTCCTAAAGCTGTGGGACTGACTTGTTCTGCCTGATATGCCTTTGGAAACTAGGCAAAATTTCATGTAACTTTCTATTTTATTTACTAAAACTGACAAATTTCCAAGGAGAATAGAGAAAGTATAACTTCTTTTGAACTTGAATGGAGGAGGGTAAGTGGAAAGAGAAGGGCAATTTTTTTTCGTACAAAGTTCAAGGAAATTTAATCATTGTTTACACAATTCAAGGCAAACCTGTCTTTACTCTTGAAATCATCCCCCTTCCTCATGTCTTTGCTTTCCAACATTTATCTTCTATGCCTGTATCCCACTAGAGACATATTTATTAATACAAAGAGGGGGAGAGAGAGAAGGAGAGAGAGAGAGAGAGAGAGAGAGAGAGAGAGAGAGAGAGAGAGAGAGAGAGAGAGAGAGAGAGAGAGAGAGAGAGAGAGAACACATGAGAATCTCTTAACTTGGAAGGAGATCATGGATCTACTCAAAGTGATTCCTTGGCAGTGATTTTTTTTAATGATCATAGTGGTAGTATATTTTAGGATCAAGATCTGAAACCAAATCTTAATGACTGCAAAATTAACTTTCTGACTTTCAGTATGCTATTCTGCCTTAATGGTTTTTTGAAACTAATAATATCAATGACAAAACAGGCAATTGTACACTTCTTTAAATTCTGCAAAGCCTCTTGACCTGAATACTACAGGTATTATCGTTACCACTTTAAAGGTGAAGAAATCAGCTAAACTGTCACTTTCAGACTAAAAACTTATATATGGAAGGTGTCCATGATTTTATATGGAAAAAAGAAAAAAAACAGGATTTGCTGTGAAACAGGTGTGTCTAATTACATTCTGACCTGAACTTTGTAAAATTGACTTCTACGTGCGTCTCACATCATCAAATAGCATTGTTCTCTTTCTTGACTAATAGTTTGGACATACCAAAGTATGGATGTCATCCTATTACCTTTTCCTTCTGACTCAGTTATTTGGAAATAATGACTGTCATTTCATGACATCCTGAAATAAAAATAATTTCCTGGGCAGAAATAAACCAATAGAACACATTAGCAGAAATAAGACTCACTGGCTGTACAGTGGGGAATATATTCAGGATTTGTATAAATAATTTAGATCTAAGACAGGTAAAAGGAAATATTATGAAAAAGCTCAGTGAAGTCAAAGCTTTGTTCAACCTACCTGGCTGGTACTTATGTAATAAAGACCCCTGTTGTTTTTTAAAAGAGAAGATAGATACATTATCAGTGAGAGTGCCCCTGATCCTCACAGGCAATAACAATCTTTTCCCCTTCAGATTTCACAAATGCAAAGAATAATATGCTCATTCTTTATTGCTGAGTATCATAGTTAAATATGCATGTTTCTTAACACCTACTCTATAATCTCTGTGATGGCAAGGACCAGGTCTTTTTTCTAAATCTTCTACCTCCCTCCAGAAGCTTATATACTTTTCTGCATGGAGAGAGAACTTAATAAATATTTTTTGACTTTTAAAGTCTAAAGTCTAGCAATGAAGGCTAATCCTAGGACCAGGAATCAATGAAAAAAGGATTAAACTAGTCACTTTCTGAATGATTATCTTGGAAGTTTGCGGCTAACATCCACAGAAAGAAAGGCAAGAGATAGAGAATTCTATATAAGATTCATCTTTGTACTGAGAGTGGTCTAGTAAAATGGTAAGTGTTGGAACGATAAGTCAAAGCAGAGTACAAAAAAGGAAATGTACTGGAAAAACTTTGCACTCTGGAAGAAAAGATTGATTTAGTAAGTAACAAGATCATAGGACAGGAGTCAGTGGATGCACACTGGGAATATTTCAACAATTGTCAGAAAAGCTTTGTGTTGAGTGAGATGTGACTTTCAAGAGGACATACATATAATAAGTGGCAAAAGTGGAATTTTAACCCAATGTCCAGACCACTGCTCTTTTTACAATAGCAAATTGCCTAATTTTACAAGTGCAGAAATTGAAGCTTAGAAAGGAGAAGTGACTTGCCAGAAGGGTAACAGTTAATAAAGGACACATTCAAGATGGTGGCAGATACAAGAATGAGAAAGGTTATCACATGGAAAAGGGATTTGATTGCTTCTCCTTAGCCCCAAAATGTAGACTAGAACAATGGGTACAAGCTGCCCTTTAGGCTTGAGGTAAAGAAAAACTCACCAACAACGAGAGCTATGCCAAGGTGGAATGAACTGTCTCAGAAAGGTCACCTTCATTTGAGGGCTTTAAGGAAAGCCTCAATTGATTGTTGAGTATATTTTGTTTGGGATTCATGTTCAAGTTTCAGTTGGCCACTAAGGTTTTTCACAATTGTCAGGTTCATACCAATGTAGTGACATCAGATAAATGGCAACTGGAATGGGTCCTCCCATCTCTTTCTACTGAAGTTGCTTCCTTTGAGGTCCAACATCAGCGATGTTCCCACCATGAAACTTTCCTTGTAGCTTGGGGATGTCTGAAAAGTGACAAGAGAAACAAGCCTACCAAAAATGAGCACAAACTAGGGAGAAAGGGGAAGAAGAAGGGAGACAGACATTTGGGAAATTTCAACTATACTATGGATGTAACTATGAGAATGACTTGATCCTTTCTATTGAAGAAGACTGGAGGAATGGCACATGCCCTGTTACATGAATTTTGCTTCTTTTTTTTTTCCAGAAAGACAGTGGAAACAGAAAGAAAATAAGTGTCTAACTGAAAAAAAAATAAAATTTGATTAAAAAAGGAAAAGAAGGAAAGTCATCATAATAACCAGAACTTGGAAGTATGTGACCTAACACTAGTGACTCTACCCATGAGAGGAGGACAAGTGGATCAAGCAGTCTCCTTTGAGAGAGAAAGTATACCCCTTTATTAAGAAGTGTAAAGGACCCGCTTGTACAAAAAAAATATTTACAGCAGCTCTTTTTATGGTGGCAAAGAATTGGAAACTGAGGGGATGCCCATCAATTGGAGAAAGGCTGAACAAGTTGTGATTTATGAATATAATGGAATACTGTGCTGTAAAAAATAATGAGTAGGTGGGCTTCAGAGAAACCTGGAAAGACTTATATGAACTGATGTTGAGTTAAGTGGACAGAAACAGGGGAATATTGTCCACAATAATTGTAATATTGTGTGATGACCAACTTTGATAGTCTTAACTCTCCTCAGCAATACAATGAACTAAGACTCATGATGCAAAATGCTATCTGCATCCAGGGCAAGAACTATGGAGCCTGAATGAAGATGGAAGCAGACTATTTTTTTCTTTCTTCTGCATTTTCCCTTTCGTTCTGATTCTTCCTTCACAACATGACTAATGTGGAAATGTGTTTAATATGATTGTGCACGTACAGCCTAAAAAAGAAGAAAAGGAAAAAGTATACCCCTAGGAAGTTCTTGTATCCTTCTTCCCATCAGTGCAAAAGAGCAAAAACTTTCTAGTTCTTTGTTGACTTTATCTCTACTAGCATACGACAAAAAGGGCAAGAAGAAGCAGCGAAGTGTCAAAGAAAATCTTGACCAATTCATTCATTCATTTAATACATTTACCAGACCTTTGTACGTATCTACAATGGTGCAAGGCATGGGGAGAGATAGAAAGACTATTACTAAGTGGACTCTGTTCTCAAGGAGTTTATAGTGGGGGAAAAGGAGTAGGAAATATAATTACTTACTAATTTAATAATTATTATATAAAGGAGACTGAGAAGAGTGCAAAGGAGATGGTCCAGGAAAAAGTGGTAAGGGAAATATGAAGAAACAGAGAAAAAAATTCTACTCAACAAATCAAGGAAGCTTTCAGAGTGGAGGTATAACTGAGGTTGGATATTAGAAGGAGCAACTTCAGTAGACAGAGATGGGGGAATCCATTCTAGTCATTCCAGGTGCATGGAGACCAGAGAAGCAGGATCAGACTGAAGAAAAGAGGGCAGCTTAGTTTATCTAGAATGTAGAGTACACAGAAGAAGTAGTATGAGTTAAGTCTAGAAAGGTCTGCTTGGACCAGATTCTGGAGGACCTTAAATGCCAGGATCAGAAGTTCAGACTTTATTCAGTAGGCAAAGGGGAGTCACTAAAAGTTTTTGAATAGATGGCTGGTAAGAGCAGAATTATACGTTATTATGATTCCTCAAGTGGAAGCAGTGTGGTACCATGGAAAGAGCACTATTTCTTACACCAGAGGATCTGTATTCAAATTCTACCTCTGAACATTACTTTTGCTGTTACCTTAGACAGGTCATTTCTTGTCTATGGGCCTTGGTTTTGTAACCTGTGAATTGAGGGAGCTGAGTAATTTCTGACATAGCTTCCTGTGCTAGACCTATGATCCCACAAGTGGTATGAAATGATTTATGAAATAAGGATAGAGGGAAGGCAAAAAAGACCAAATAAGAGGTGATAATAATAATCTAAGTAAGAAGGACTGAAGGTCTGAACCAGGGTCATGACAGTAGGAGCTGATAGGAAATGAAGATGAGAGATAATGATAAATAAGATTGAATCAACAGCAGGAAGAAATTAGTTGGATATGAAGACAAGGGAAAAGGAAGAATCAAAGATAACTCAAAATTTACAAACCTGTATGACAAAGGATACAGCAGTTCTATCAGAAGAAATAGGTGAGGTAATGATAGGGGCAGGATTTGGGGGGAGTGGGTAATGATGAATTAAGATTTGAACACTGGAGCTTTGCTTGAAGGTAAGGACTTGATTCCTTACTCTACAAATCTGACTCTCGTGCAAGTGTTCATTCTACTAAGGAAAAGTCAAAGTCTATAGACAGCTGCAATAAGAGATTTCTGATCTTGGGTTATCATACCAGGAGTTCAGTAAGCAGACTACCAGAATGGTTTATCAATGCAGGAACTGAATCAGTGGGTTATTTTCTTTAACTGTTCTGATACATCTAGCAGGTAGTTATATGTTTTAATTCATCTTTCAGGCAGCTAAGGAAGTGATTGGAGATTTGGATTTTTGTCTGACTAGAACATTTGCAAAAGTTGGTCTAATTACTTAATGCATGCAAAAAGGACAGAAACAGTCAGATCATGCAATAGAGTGTAGATTTGTTTGTCTCTGAGGTCTTTGATGATTTTTTTTTGTTCTATGTTTTCCTTTCAAAATGACTCCTTTTTTTTTTAGTGTTGATGAGACATTCTTGATAAATAGATTTTAATTGTAGGTGTATTCTCAGACACATTGATCTTGGAAAACACTTAAAAATGCTTTCTTATGAAAACAAAAGTGACACCATTGACTCACTGGGAGTAAGAAATATGCTTTGAGTTATTTTTTTAGTAGTAGGGATAATTATTTGGTTTGATCTACAGTCTCTCATCCAGTCCCCCTTTGTTCCCAGTGCCACATATTGCTGAGATAATTAACCTGGTTTAGATGGTACAATCTGTCACAATATGACAGGTGGATTTTATGCAATAATAAAACACTTCCATAATGTGGAAACTTCAACCTTGACCTCGGTCACAAAACTACCAATGACTGAAATTTATTTTTTCATTATTTTGTAGGACCAGTGATACAGATCAGAATCCCTCCATATTTACATATACCACGTGATTCTAATCTTTGTCTTTTTGAATGCTTTATGAAGAAGTTATCTTACTGGAGTCTTTCATTTTGCTCTTTTGATTATAATTGCATAAGGGATTAACACACCCCTTAATAACTACCCCTGCTATTTTGAACCCTGCCACCAGGTGGCAGTAGAGTTATAATTGTGTACCATCTCAGTTGAGAAGGGGTTCCTTTTTGTTCTCTCCAAAATTCAAGATGGCCACCTTCTTTTCCACTATTATAGCCACATAAATATAAATTTCTAAAACACACTGTCAGTGTGAGATCTGAGGAAATAATCATGTCTCTTTACTTAATCTTCTCCTATATTATAGAATTCAGAATACCATGACTCTTAATAGCACAGTGGGTAGCAATGTAAATTTAGAATTTGAACCCTAATATAAGAAAGTAAGAATAGGTTGATATTAAGAAGGTCAAAGCAAAATCATCAAAGTCAATTTAAGAAGTTCTTTCTCTAGAGTTCTTAGTTTACCACTCTTAAAACTGTCAAAATCTAAATTTCTATGCCTGCAATGGTTGCCATAAAGACTTTATCTTCAGAAACGTGATAGAGTAAACAATGAATCTCAAGACACTTTACTGGTGTTTGAATCTCAGATCTCCTACATATATAATACAAGCTGGACAAATGATTTTCTTTCCCTGGACCTCAGTTTCCAAATCTGTAAAAAGGAGGGCATTGGATCAGTCTTTAAGTCTACTTCAACTACCAATCCTATGGCATGTCTTCAAACAAAGAGCTTTATGAATATTATAGAGAGTAATGAAACATCTGACAGCAGAGAGTAAAAACAGGAAAGGACCAGACCTATAGGTATAATTTTACAACAGCCTGCTCCTTGAATATTTTTATTTATTTATTTAGATAAGAGAAAGAATGTACAAAGCAGAGTAGAACTTATTATTGTTTAGTTATTTCTAACTTTTTGTGACCCCACTCGGGATTTTCTTGGCAAAGATACTAAAGTGGTTTGCCATTTACTTTTCCAGGTCATTTTACCTATAAGGAAACTAAGGTAAACAAGGTTAAATCACTTGCCCAGGGTCACACAGCTACAGCTGGTCGATGTCTGAGACTGGACTTGAACAAAGATGAGTCTTCCTGACTTCAGGGCCAGCACTGTATCCACTGTACTACCTAATTGCCACATGAGAATAGAAAGATTGACCAAATGTGAAAATACGAATCTCTTATTACATTCAGCTTGCACTGTGACATCCACAGTTTCTCTAACAGACCTGAGGGAACATGTAGTAAATTATTTGAGGTGACTACCCAAAATCCCACTTAAATTAATGTACTAAAGTACCTAGATCATGGCTATTTATTCTCTCTGGGCTTGAGGATAAATGGTGAGGGTTAGGCATGTTTTTCTAGTGCTGGGCCTAGGATCAGGAGCACTTGAGTTCAAATCAGCTTCAGAAACTCATTCGTTGTTTGACCCTGGGCAATTCACTTAACTTCTGTTTACTCCAGTTTCCTCAACTATGAAATGAAGATAATAATAGTACCTACCTCACAGAGTTGTTATGACAATCCAATGAGATATTCATAAAAGCACTCAGCACAGACTCTCAAACACTGTAGGTGTTATATAAATGCCTATTCCCTTCCCTTGCCTATTCCCTTTCCTTTCCCCTATAGTTGATAAGAACCCACTAGTGAGCTAATCCCATTCACTATCAGTGGGTATCAGTAAGTCAGAAGGCTCAATTAGCTTTCAGAAAGGGAAGTAGTAAAACCACTTGGTAAAAATAGTCCCCCAAAAGTTTGTGACACACTATCTGAAAAGTATATGCAGGAGTACAGAGGAAAGTGGGCTCAGATTTAGAAAGCACATATGTAGCAAAGAAGTAAGGTAGCTATTAGTAGTGCAAAGTCATTTTATCACCTTTCTAGGGGTGTTGGAGAAGCTCCCCTCAAGTTTGGCATGTCTTCTATGTTGGACTCCTTGTGGAGCCATGAATTTGCTCTCATACATTGCATCCAGCCTATTTTCAGCTTCTGATGCAGACACTACCATCAGTTGCTGCTACTGTAAGGGGTAATGCTAGGACACCAGTGGCAAGATGGGAAATCTAAAATCCTCTGAACCCTTTGAACTTTGAAAAGTTCTCCTCTGACCGTACTGGGGAAAAAGACATAGCTTAGGCTGAGGCCAAAGTCTAGGTACTCTCCTCATTCCCAAAAGGTTCTTTGTTAGGGGTTTTGTAAAAACAAAATATTCTGGCTTAAGCTCACTCCAATATCTTGGACTTAAACCACTTGATATGACCCTAAGGCATGACCAGATTTATTCAGTCAATCAGAATAGGTTTTCTGTGCAAATCCAATTGATCAAAGACTTTTTCCAGACCCTGTCTAAAGGCTTTGATTGATAGATAAATTGATTGAGACATGTTCTCACCTCATTGAGGCATCACTTTAAATCTGGTGGGTAATTTGATTGATTGGCTCAAAGAAGCCTCACCCTTGCACTAAGTTAATGACTTAACACGTATGTCCCTTTGTTTCTGTCCTGGACCTCCTTAGGGTAAATAGTCAACATACCAACTGACTTCTTAAAATCCTTGACTTATTTTCCTTAGATGATTACAATAACTTTAGATAATTTATATGTTCGTTGTAGACAGCCAAACGAACTCAGACCAAGGAATCCATCTTGGGGACCCAAGAAGCAGCCTTGTGTGAGAGGAAATACAATGCAGGAAAAAGAATTTCTGAACTTAGTGTCAGGAGACCTCTGTTTTGCTTCCAACTTTCTCTCTTTCTCTCTCTCTCTGTCTCTCTCTCTGTCTCTGTCTCTGTCTCTCTCTCTCTCTGTCTCTGTCTCTCTCTCTGTCTCTCTGTCTCTGTCTCTCTCTTTCTGTCTCTCTCTCTCTCTCTGTCTCTCGCTCTCTCTGTCTATCTCTGTCTCTCCCTCTCCCTCTCTCTCTCTGTCTCTCTCTGTCTCTCTGTCTCTCTCTCTGTCTCTCTCTCTCTCTCTCTTTCTGTCTCTCTCTCTGTCTCTCTGTCTCTGTCTCTCTCTTTCTGTCTCTCTCTCTCTCTCTGTCTCTCGCTCTCTCTGTCTGTCTCTGTCTCTCCCTCTCCCTCTCTCTCTCTGTCTCTCTGTCTCTCTGTCTCTCTCTCTGTCTCTCTGTCTCTCTCTCTCTGTCTCTCTCTCTCTCTGTCTCTCGCTCTCTCTGTCTGTCTCTGTCTCTCCCTCTCCCTCTCTCTCTCTGTCTCTCTGTCTCTGTCTCTGTCTCTGTCTCTGTCTCTCTCTCTCTCTCTCTCTCTCTCTCGGCTTTGCACTATTTTATAAGATTTTATTCTAGAGATTCTGTGTACTAATATCACATTAGTTAAACTAATATTAATAATAATTTGTACAATCTGAATGCTAGGAAGTGAAGGGGTAGTTGACTGACTGGAAGAAAGGGGGAAACCAATTTCGACTAGAGATAATAAAAAGCATTTACCATGAGTAAGTTACATGCGGTCAATTAAAAGTTGATTTTATCAAATAAACCTAAGTTTTTATGAAGGTTTCATCATCAAAGTTTTTGATTTATTCCAAATTGGTTTAGAAATATGACTCGGTTCTATATGAATAGATTACATCATAAAGTGAAAAGAGCACTGTTCAGCAATCAGAAGAGCTGGTCAAATGCTTCCCCTGACACTACCTAAATGGCCTTGGGTAAATCACTTTACCTCCCTGGGTCTCAGTTTTCTCATCTGCAACATGAGGGGATTGTTCTAGATGGCCTCTATGGTTCCTTCTAATCTAGATTTGTTAACTTGCTATACTTTGTATAAAAATGTTCTTGCTACAAAAAAAAAAAAGTCAGGGTCAATCACACATGAAAATTAATGAGTTTCCTTCTCAATTTATATTAAGATTAATGAGAAGTAAGACCAGAAAAATGTAAAAAACAAATGGCTACCTGTTTTCCCCAAATTATGATGAAAATTTCTCTGCTTTGTAGGAAATTTTATTTCCTTTAGGCAATCATTGGATAATATGTAATCAAATAGTTACTCTGTCATAAGAACCTTAAATAGATGTTAAAAATTGACAGAAAATACCCTTAATAATCCAAAGCATCTATGCTATAACCTTAAGCCCTGTCCTTCTAGTAGAATATAAACCCCTCTAGGAAAAATCTTGCTCTTTTTGGCTTTATATCCCCAGCACTTAGAACAATTCCTGGCACATAGCAGGTGCTTAATAAATACTTACTGATTGATCAGTACCAGTAGGTACTCACAAAAGAAATCTGAAAAGCAGCCGCCTCTTCCAATAAACTGCCATCAAATCATGTCTTTCCCCTTCCCACATGGTTCTCTGAGAGCTACCACTGTTTTCACAAAGGATTTGAAAGCAGCCAGGGAGCACAGGGCTGGCATCTCTCCAAAGGAATACTATATTGTTTCAATAAATATAACCAGATTCCAGGAACTCTCTTTCCCCAGGGGCAATATTCCACTTTCTTACCCTGAGAGCTAATAAGTGTTTACATCTCCATGGGCCAGAAGGCCCAGCTTCTAAATAGAGATGTAGCTGTGGGTATAAAATGGCAGCCATTTTGGAGCCACTCAGCCATCAACTTGAAGGACAATTAAAAAGATGCCCTGCTGCCCATTGGGATCTCTTTAGAATTTAGATAACTTTGCTGTTTGTCGATCTCTGCCTCCACGCCCTCATAATTTTTTCCTAAAAGCTATCTGCCCCCTTCTATCATGCATCTTCATGTTGGCACATGTTCAACAAGGAACATGCTAGGCTTTCAACTGCAAAAGTCAGTGACTGAACAAGGAAATTGGCTGCTCCTTTGTTTCCATTTTTGTTTCAAGATGTTGGCTCTCATTTATTGACTGACCAACCCCCTTCAGGATTTTTCAGATAAATGGTTTGATGCCCACCCCTCCATCTTCTCTTCATCCCTTTCTGCTGCCAATGTGGAATGTTCCCCTCCTTGATACCCTGTCTTACTTAGAGCCACTCAGTTAATTTTATCATTTAGAAGTAGAACTTTATACTGGTACTGTCTCATTCACATCTATTATTAAATGTGTATGCTGAAATATGACTATGTGAAATGTTTGGTATGATCCCTAGTGCCTAGCACAGTGTAGCAGATACTGGAAAATGTTAGTCCATAAACTGATCAAGGAGCACAAAGTATTCTTCATTTAATGAACTATATAGGAAAACCAGTGACCCTGAATAATCAGTGGAAAATAGATCCCAGATCTATTTTCCACTAAAAAACTAAGTACAGCTTTGAACTGACTTACACTGGAGAAAGCTAAAAGTCATGACAAATTGCAGAAATCTTAGCCTATGAATATATAAATGTTGTTTCTCCTGAGGAAAGGGTAACTATCAATGGAAGGAACTTATTGTTAATATTTGAGGCAGCTGGTGGTACAGTAGAGAGAACACTAAGCCTGGAATCAAGATGGACCTGAGTTTTAAGCCAGATTCAGATACTTACTAGCTATGTTATCCTGAACAAGTTACTAAACTTGTTTGCCACAGTTTTCTCAAATGTAAAAATACGGAGATAAAAATAGCACCTCCATCACCGGGTTGTTGTAAGGATCAGATGCAATATTTGTAAAAAGCACTTAGCACAATGCTTGGCATATAGGAGGTGCTATAGAAATCCTTAGTCTGTTCCTTTCTGGGGACTTATAGGTGCTGTTTGAAAGATAAAGAGATTATTTGATCACTCCATAGAGAATAGAAGTTGAGAGAAATATTCTAGTGGGGATATAGGAGGGGAGAGGGTGTCCAAATCTGTGATTTTGCAAGGGTAAGGAACCCCTAGAATAAATATACCTCCCACCTAAACAGGATGGCCACTTGCCTGTGACTCATGGTCTTAGACCATTATCTGGGTCATTAAGAAGTTGTAAAACTTTCTCATGATCACAGAGCTAGCACGTGTCAGAGGCAGGGATTGAACCCAGGTTTTCCAGACTCCAAACTCTATCCATGATGCTACCTACCTCTCAAAGAATACTGCATCCACCCCAGATCCCTGTTATTTATATACTCCTCAAGCTACAAAGCTTTTAGATAGGTTTTCAGGATTTTGAGACTAGAGTGTGGCTATAGAGAAATAGTTATAATGTGTGTTTGTGTGCACTTGTGTTTTATGGGGAGAAGTGATGGGAAGAACTTCCCCAGGTCCTAATTATTGTCCTCTATCACTAGTGATGTCTTTGTTTTTCCAACCAAAGTAAAAACTTTTAGTAGCAGGTAGACATAGATGAAATATATCAATCACATAATGATTTCCCCCTACTAGGACTCTTAAGTCATGACTCAGACTCCTTGTGCTGCCTTGGTTTAAGGTAATAAGGATTATTTGATGTAATCCATCCTTCGTTTAGCTCAACATTAGTTAATTCACTTTTGGGGAAGGACAAGGAGGATGTTAAGCAATTAAAGACTTTTATAATTTTTGCAAATGTGCACACTATACTTTGGGGCATTTCAATGTATCAAATTGGGCCATGAGAGTTTCGCTTTTCTTAAGGCAAGATTCTATTCACTTCAAAAATGAGAAAATTCCATAAGATAGGCTGGGTGACAAGTCGAAAGAAACAAGGAGAAAGTCAAATATGTTACCTGAATACCAGCATGGCCCCTCAGTCCCCAGCGTCAATGGAATTCTTACTCTTAGAACAAAGAATGGAGGTTGCAAAGGTTGTGGTTTCCCTACACATTTTGTCAGTCTTTTCTTTTTTCTTTTTCCCCCCTCTAAGCCAGTCAAATTTTCTTCAGATCGATTTAATTGAAAATGGAATCTTTGGATGACTTGAACCACTAGGGAGAAAGTAAGACCTAACTGAATTTGATTATCTGCCCTTGGACCCAATTCACATTCTGTGATTTCCTTGTCTAGGCAAATTATGATCTGGGTGACTTTTGCAGACAATAAAAAATGTCACTGGATGATTTCATTACAAGAACAGAAATTGTAATTGGTGGGAGTAGGAGAAGAATATTTCATTTGCATATTTCAGAACCTTTCCGGCCATAGTATTCTGGCCATTTATAGGTCATACATCTAGAGCTGGAACCATTTAGCCCAATTCACTTATTTTATAGAAATGGAGAAACTGAGGTCCAAAGAGATTAACTGACTTGTCTAAGGTCATAGAAGTAGTGGTTGTTAGAAGAGGATTGATCAAATCCAAATCCTTTGACTCCAGAGCTGTTGTACTGATCTGAATTCAGAACAGACTTGGTTTTCACTTTCACTTTTCAGCTCTGACACGCAACCAATAAAGGCTTTGTTGAGCACTTACTGTATGCCAGACATTTGTTAAGGCAGGGTGAGAATTTAAAAGCAAGAGTAAAGCAGACTTCAACTGCCAGGAGGTTACATTCTAACATTTTAAGGCCTACCAAGTGTTTTAGATGTGTCATCTCTCTCTATCTGCTTATTTTTCCCACAATGGTCTTTCAAATATCTACTATAAGCCTAAAGCAGGTCAGATCTTTCCAACTCCAGCACTCATTTTCAATGAATGAATGAATAACAACTCCGAGAATCTCATAGTTGGAAGGGAAGAACCTCAGAGGTCATCTAGTTCAAACCTTTCCCTCCTCCAAGTCACTCAAAGTGATTATTACTTAGTCTGTCAGAGACTTCCTTTTCTGTGTTTTGCTGTCGTTATTGGTAACCAAACTGGCCAGATTTAGGAAGGAAATCCTTCATTTGTTCTACATAAACAGAATTTCGTTTCCCAAAATAGCCCTTCAATGTGTCCAAAACTATTCTGCTTTAACTTCCCTTTGACACTGAATCATTGTCTCTTTCTCCAACCGTAGGTGGCAGATTCTTTGAGCTAGAAATAGATGGAAGAGAAGGTGGGCACCAAGAGATTTGGTTTGTGATAGTTTCAAGAGAATGTATTTTTCTCTTCACCAACCAACTGCCAAATGATATGTTTGTGGAATATGTCCAGTTGTCAGGGTGCCATTGTGATTTCTATCACTGTCCTCTTCTGTCTTTTTTTGTAAATGAAGTTCATATCAGGAATCCACTCATAACACATTGACATCTGTAACTAGAAAGTGGAAAAAAGACATCTTGAATATTACGCCCAGAGCCTAGGTCTGTCGTGGGTGGTTCAGAAAATATAATTTAATTTGTTTCATTTAGATTTTCTTTAGACTTCTAGACATGACACTTTCCCCTTTGAAAGAACCATGATAGAACAGTTTTGGAACTCCTGATGGTGCCAACATTTTGCAGCATGCCCACTAAACTAAGATCTGGGTTTCTTAAATGATGAAACTGGAGAACTGAAGAGTCAACAGGTTTTTTTATAAAATCTGTGGAAAGATACAACAGACATGATGGTCCAAGAGCAATGGGAGGGAGGTTACTCTAAGCACCAACAGGAAGAGGCTGTTTCCATATTAGGAGCACGGAAAGAACTGGGCGCAGTGTCTTTAGAGGCAAGGGATCATGATGATACTCACTCTGCAAACTGCTTTAGACCTCTACTCCAGATATTGTTCTTAGTTCTGAGGATCATAATTTAAGAAGGATATTGATTAGCTAAGAATGTCCAGAAGAGGTCAACCAGCCAGTCAGTAAGTTAGTATGTATATTAAGTACCTACTATTTTCTAGGAACTATGCTAAGCAAGGGAATACAAAGAAAGGGGGTGGGGGAAGGAAGCAGTCCCTGATCTCAAGAAGTTCAGAGACTACTGTCTAATGGAAGTCTAATGAGAGAGTAGAATATGTGAAGAAGATAAATACAGAGTAAACTAAGGATAGTTTCAAAGTGAAGACACTAAGCTTAAGGACTGGGAGAGACTTCTTATGGAACATTGGACTTTAACTGAGATTTGAAGGAAACCAGAAAGGACAGAAAGCAGAGGTGAGGAGGAAGAGCATGGAAGCCATGGGAAACAACCATTAACAAAAATAGTCAAATATAAAGAGATAAGACTGTAGCCCAAATTTTTAGCCTTAGAATGTGTTTGATTCCTATCATCAATAAAATATAACTCCTTGGAGGAAAAAAATGAGTTCCATTTTTGCCCTTGTATCCCAGATTCTAGCCCAGTGACTAACATTATGGTGTGTAATAAAGGCTTATTGAATGAATGAATCATCAAAAATTACATATATTATAAAATAGGTTTGTTTATTATACTTTAAACCATTCAAATCTTACATAAAACTTCAAGATAAAAACAATAAAGACTGAGTCAAGCATGTTTGTTTTTAAATACAGAGGAATTCAGGATCATTTCATGTCATTATCATCAGAAACTACAGAAGGAATATTCTTTTGAAGTCTTGGACTTACAAATCCATTCAGATTTGCAAAGATAATGGTGGAAACTAAGCCAAATATCCCTGAAACCTGTGAACATTTAGCACCTAGTAAATAGCTTGAAAAACCTGAGATATAAGTAGACAGAAATACAAACCAGAGGCTTTAAAATTTTTGAAAATGAAGAGATGGGGAATTCAGCATAGGTGGAAGTGTAGGAAGAAGCAATACAGTTCAGCTCTTTCCATAACCACTTCAAGGAAAGTTCTCCGTCCCTCACAAGATGCGGATCCTGTCTCATTTCTATGCTGTAGTCTAGCAAATTAGGACATGAATACTATGTCCCATGTATAGATGGTGTAAGTAGAAGAATTTGTGGAAGAGCGCTGGATTTGGCAGATAGAAGACCTGACTATCTATCTAGCTATTTAGTGCTTTCTCTTTCTCCTTCTCCTTGTGTTCTTTCTCCTTCTCCCACTCCTTCTCCTCCTCATTCTTCTTCTTCTTTCTCCCTCTTTTTTTCTCTCTTGCTCTCTCACTCTTCCCTCCCCTCTCTCTCTTGAGATTTTATATATATATATATGTATATATATATCAGTAGACAGGTAGATAGATAGATAGATAGATAGATAGATAGATAGATAGATAGATAGATAGATAGATAGATAGATAGAAAATCAAGTTCACATCATTCATTAAAAGCAGAGCTGGAACTTGAAGTTATCTTCTAACTGCCAAGCTCAGGACTCTTCCACAAATTCTTTTCCTTATACCAACTATGTATGTGACATACTACACATTATCTAATTTGTTAGACTACAGTATAGAGATGAGACAGAGTCAGCATCTTGTGAGGAATAGATCTATGGAAATATAAATAAAATGTGAAAAGTGAGACTCAGAGAGTTCAAGTTACAGTCTAAGGTCACACAGCAAGTAAGTAGATCCAAGATTCAAGCCCAGGTTTTCTGATTCATATGTGAATCAGAACTAACTGGACCTCTATTCTGTTGGCTCTAACAAAAGTTAAATGTACATACCTGAATACAATTCTTCAACCTCCTTAATTAAGGAGAAAACTTATGGACTTTAATCAGGTTCCTACTTTTAAGAATCGTTTTTTTTTATTTCCCATGTTTTCCCCATTTAATCTTTCCCTTCTGATTTCTAACACTTCACCTATTCTTTTATTTTCCTCATACAAATGAAACTTGTCTGGGTCATTCTTAGTTCCAGGAGATAGGGAAAAAAAAGTTTCACATTATATTTCCAAAACTTTACCTAGCACCAAAATAACAAATTTGAAGGTATGATTTGGTCACTTCAATGACTTTCCTTTTTTTCAAAGCTTTTATGTAACCAGGCCAATGGTTGACTTTCCCAAATTCCTCTACTGAAGAGTGATCACAGGGAATTATTCAAAGCCAAAACACTGGGTAAGCTCTCCTGGGGTTCAGTTTTATCTATTTTGCCCATGTCTACACAAAGAAGTGAACACATTTGGAAACAAAGTGATGGCCAAAAAATAATACTTTTTTCTTAGTGGAACAAATAGAAGTTTCTGGTACTCCGAGAGTTAGTTTTTCTTGGTTCAAAAACGATTGAATCATTGGGGGGAAACTTTCAGTTTTTCTTCATGGGGAAAACATGTTTATGTGCTTTTGAAAATGTACTTTGATTATGTAATTGGCATAACAGTTCCAAAGGGCTAGAGGGCACCACAGGCATCTTCAGATGATTCTTGAACCTGAGTCCAAGAGCTCTCTATCTCAATGAACTCATCCATGACAATATTAATTTTAATCAGTTAACAAGAATTTATTAAGCACTTATTATGTGCTAAACATTGTGCTAAGTGCTAGAGTTACAAAAAGAAGCAAAAAGCACAGTCCTTGTTATGAAAGGAACTGTCATTTTAATAAGAGATAAAATAAAAATGGCTATATATATAAACATATGTATATATATGGAGAGAGAGAGAGAATGTGTGTAAATGGAGGGTGAATTGAGAAGGAAGGAGCTAGAGGGCAATGACCTTGAAAAAATTCCTGTAGAAAGTAGGATGTGAGCTGACTCTGGAAGAAAGCCAGTATAGGCATGTGAAGGAGAATGTTTTAGTTATACAAAATAGTCACCTGTGTTGCTTTTCTGTCATTGCAATCTTGTTCAAATCTTCATGAGCCCATATGGGGTTTTCCTGGCAAAGATAGTAGAATGATTTGCCATTTTCTTCTTCAGTCCTTTTTATGGATGAGGAAACTGAGGCAAACAGGATTAAGTGACTTGTCCAGGGTCACAAGCTAGAAAACACATCAGATTTGAACTCAGGTTTTCCTGACTTTAGGCCTAGCACTCTATCCATTGCTCTAATTATCCCAAAAGAAGGGAGTTAGGGAAGACTTCCAATAGAAGAGGAGAATTTTGTTGTCATTATTCAATAATGTTTAGTTCTTCATGACCCCACGGACCATACTCTCCATGGGGTTTTCTTGGCAAAGATACTGGAGTGGTTTTGCCATTTCCTTCCCCAGTGAATTATGGCAAGTAGGTTGTAACCTGCCCAGGGTCACACAGTTGGTAAGTATCTGAAGTTGCACTTGAACTCAGGTCTTTCTGACCCTAGGCTCAGCATTCTGTCCACTGAGCTACCTATTTCCCTCTTGCCATGTGTGAGGAACAACAAAGAGACCAATGTCACTGGATCATAGAGTGTATAGAGAAGACTAAAGTGTAAGAAGAACAAAAAGGTAAGAAGATGACAGGCCATACACACTTTTAAAATTAATTTCTACCTCATGATCAGAACCCTTTCCGTACACTTTACCCTTAGACACCTCCAACCTTCTTTAGAATTTGTTGATATTTAATAAGAAGTGTTGGCAAATCTCAGAGCATTGTTTCCTTGTGCTCTCATAACTACCCACCAAGATCCTCCCTTCCCATGCTCTGTAAAGTTCAGAAACAATGACCCAAGGGGCTATTTTCTATTCTCTTCACATAAGCCAGGAATCTCTAATTCAATTCAATAAACATTTATTAAATACCTATCATGTAAGTTGTAGTGTGACAGATATTAAGGAGACACATATTTTTTAGATGGCATAGTCCTTCCCCTCAAAGAATTTAAAAAGAGCTACAGATGAAAGCATTGAAAAAATAGAAGACAGAAGAAAAATATAAGAATACAAAAAAACCCAGAAATACAAAAATAAAAAAGAAAAAAAAGAAGATATCTAATATCAAAGCCAACTGACCTGTAAAATATATATAAAAAATATCATTTTGAAAGCACTGGACTTCCTGAAAAAACATAATTTAAATCATTCTGGATACTGTTTCAAGAAAGCATATCTTAAATTTTCTAGATTTATTAGAACTAGAGGGCAAAATGAAGATAAAAGCACCTAAATGGGAAGTCCCAGGAGAGTTATAGCAAAAATACAGAGTTTCTGTGTCAGACGAAGTAGAACAATAAATAGATATGCACATATGCACATATATACAATCACATACATGTATATGTTATGTGTGTATGCATATATATGGATATACATGCATGTGTGTGCGTGTGTGCAGTAATAAGCAGCCAAAAAGAGTGAATATCAGCAAGGAAATACACTTATTATACCACCTTCATCAAATGAGAGGAAGAGAAGATCATAGAATACAACATTCCAAAGGTGATATAGTATTAGAACTAAAAATGCCTTGCCTTACAAGGCAGAGCATAATGCTACAGAGAAAA